>NC_058131.1:408418332-408450174 GCF_016433145.1 Gracilinanus agilis | reverse complement strand
TGGTTTTTTCCAAGGTCAAGCCCCCTGGTGGGCCCTCTTGCTTGATCCTCTGCTGGAGGTTTCTTTACAAGTCTCAGGGCGCTGCTTCCACAGTCGTATACCCGTCTGCACTGGTTCCCCACTTAGGCTTTAGTTCCTGGCTGTGTCTGCCTCCGCCCACGCCTCTGCTCAGCCGGCACTCTGCGCCCAGCGTCCTGCTCCCGCGCGCTCAGATTTCGCGTGCTTTTTTTGACTTAATGGGGTCCTAAGTCTAGCTGCTCTCAGGAACGGGTCCCGGAGCTGCTGATGACTCGATGGGTGCCCCAAACTTGCCCTATTTCTTTTTAGCTGGATTCGGAGCTATAGATGAGTGTGGAGGGGGTGGGGGTGGGGCGGTTGCTCAGCCCGCGATTGAGTGAGAGCCCTTTATAGCCTGGAAATGTCTCGATTCCACGTACCTTCCACGCTGTGCCCTGTTGTGGGGTTCCTCCGTTCATCTGGACTTGTTTTTATGTCCCCTTGAGGAGTTTTGTATGTTTCAGTCAGGAGAGGTTAAGAGCTGCTTCTTACTCTGCCGCCATCTTAACCCGGAACCCTGGATTTGTTTTTATGTCCCCTTGAGGAGTCCTGTGTGCTTCGATTAGGAGAGATCAAGCAGTTCTGCTCCTTACTCTGCCGCCATCTTAACCAGGAGTCTACAGATTATTTTTTTTTTTAATTTTAAACCCTTAACTTCTGTGTATTGACTTATAGGTGGAAGAGTGGTAAGGGTAGGCAATGGGGGTCAAGTGACTTGCCCAGGGTCACACAGCTGGGAAGTGCACAGATTATTTTTTAAAAAGTTTTCCCTTAAAGACTCATTTCTACATCCATTTTTATAAATATAAATATAGAAAGAAGTTAAATTTAATGAATTCTCTTATTTATGGAAACTTGAACATGCTCAGCGTGTAAAATCAATATGTCCCATTTTGGGGGGAATTTCAAATGGGATCATTGTCCACTGTCATTCATTCTCATACGACAGATGCTAAATCAGGGATGTGTTTGTATTTGTCTCTTGACAGAGGCTAAAACTTCTTCCCAAATATCTTCACACAAACATTATTAATCATATCAGACAAAGATTTAACAATTGTTGGATTATCTTTTACATAAAAATGAAAAAGCTACATAAGTATTAACAGTATTAAGTATTACATTTTAAGAATTAACAGTATTAACAGTAATGATAAGCAATTGGAGAACACATCATTTGTAAGGAAAGGGCTTCTTCCTGAGCTGGAGCAGAGGTAGGGAAAGGAGCAGAACTGGCTTCTTCCCTTGAGCTAAGTCCTCTTTTAAAGGAAGACAATGTGATGTACCACCTTCATGGGCAATCCCTATTTAAGAGGCAAGTAAGGGGGAAAAAATAAAGTTTCTTCTGGCTACTGTGATCTCACCAGCTTAACCTATTAGCTCCTGGCCAGAGGGAAGAGAGTCTCTCTTTTGCTGGATTTGCCTTCTTCATTAAAGGAGTTTTTACAGTGCCAGGGGAAAGAGATCAAGGAAACAGTCACTACCCACAAGCGACTCAACCCTGCCTCTATACTCCTTCTATCATGGAGGAAACGTGGTGGTAGCAAGTTAGATGGTGTTTTGATTTCTAGATCTGTGAATTTATCCTTATGCCACAGCTTCCTTTCCAAATAAAGAAAGCAAACAATGGAATTAAATTATTTTATCAGATCATGCTAGTCATCATATATTGGACCCAAAATGCTAGGTTTCCTTCATCCTGGTTTATTTGGTTATATTGTCTAAGGTTGTCTTCACTGTGTGAAAATTTCTTGAACCTTTTGAGGGTCCACCATAGTAGCATTTATTTCTGTTGGTGTTGGGGATGGATGAATTTTTCCAAATGGAGGTTCTGACTTCAGCTCTGACTGTTACATCTCATGATCTCTAAAAACATCCTTTCCAGGTCTAAATTGTATATGCCTACTTTCTGAGGGAATAAGGACTACTATTTGACCACTAGATGGCTCTAAAGGGCAAGAAATTCATATCAACTCTACTATTAATGTAAGTCCCCTGTTTTCATCTCTTTGTTTTGTGTTGTAAGAAGTAGTCTTCTCAGAGATGTTCCATTTTTATTTTGGGGGAGAACTGTGACTCTCCTTTGCCACCTCAGAGGAAGATAACAGAATAATGATAATACTAATAATACTTTACTTTTCTACAGTGGATGCTTTGTAATTTACACAGTATAGTTTACACTTTCATTGACATTCTCATTTGGTCCTCCATGACACTGTAAATTAGTCAAGGAAAGGCTTTTTTAATCCAATGTAACAAATGAGGAAACTGAGATTCTCAAAAGTGACCAGCTCCATGCAACTAGTAAATAACTGAGTCAGTTCTAGAAACAGGTTTCCTGATTCCTAGTTGCAAACCATACACTGTTCTGTTCCCTTTTCTAAAATAGCAAAGAGTTGTGAGAATCAATATTCTGTCCTACTGGAACCCAGCTTTTAACAATGAGATAGGAATCACTTCCTGTTCTGTAAATTATATTCTCAATATCCAGCACAATGCTTTGTACATAGTCAGTGCTTAAAAAATACTTGTTGATTAGAAATTCCACTTTTATACCCATTAGCTTGACAAAGAGGATGAGAGGAGAATGACATTGGAGGGACTATAGAAAAATGAGCCCTTAAAGCTTTATGGATAGAATTGTGAATTAGTAGAGTCATTGTGATAAGCAGTTTGGGACTTTGCCTCTGAAGTCACTAAATAGTGCTGATCTTTTGGCTTGGCTACCATTACTAAGTATATACTCAAAACAATAAAAAAAAGAGAGAAAAATTCACATATAAAATATTTAGAGAAAGTTCTTTTTGTAGTGGTTAAAACTGGAATCGTAGTGTCCACCTATTGAAGAGCAATTAAACAAAATATGACAAATGATTATAATGGAATATTTTTGTCCATAAGTCATGACAATATGAATAGTTTCAGAGGAAATTAGAAAGGCCTCTGTGAACTGATGCAGAGTGAAGTGAGCAGAACTAGGAGGAAAATTTATACAATTACAACAATTTTATAAAGAAAGACTTTACAACACCCATTACTGAAATGATAAACAATGAGCCCAAAAGACTGAAAAAACAAACTCTCTGTCTGCTTCCAGAGATTTAAGATACAGAAGATGATATACATTCTTAAAAATGGCCACATGAAGTGGCAAATACTGACTCGGCCCAGAAAAGTGAAGTAGCAGGGTTCTAAGGAACTGGGCAGGCTGAAAATAAGCTCCTGGAGATGGCTGCTTTAGGCCTGAAGAAAAGGGGAATAGAAATCCATTTGGGACAAGTCCCACATCCTAGAAGTTCCTCAGAATAGAGGTTCAGGTGGGTGAATTCCATATCTCCCATAAAAGTAGGCTGAAGCTTGAAGTTGCGCTTCAGAGGTCTCCAACCCTGGTTAAGAGGAAAGGACCAGAAAATGAATGACAGAGAATGCAGAGGAAAAAAAGTTAAAACATAATAACCTTAATAAAATTCTAATGCATAGAGAGAGACAAAGATAACATTTTTAAAAGGAAAAATTACCAAAATCACAAAGACAAACTAAAGTATAATTAGTGAAAACTATAATTTGAAGGAAAGAGAAGCAAGTCATTGATGAAAGATAGAATCCAATGTAATTCCCAGAAACCATTGAACCACAAGAAGAAACTGCACAATGACTTAAAAGAGAGATAAAATTTATAAGATGAAAATAAGAATAAATTTATTTAGAAATTAGAGTTCTCAATGGGGGAGAGGGAAAAAATATAATGCTCGATGTAGAATCAAAGAACACAATTACCCTAGTTAGAAAATTGAATTAGTAATGAAGAACTGCTATAAAGAAAAGAATAAGATAGATGAATGAATTTGTACTACAAAAATACTGACAAAAAATTGGCAGAAGAGAAATTAAGGGTGACAATGTTAAAATAACATGAATTCTATACAAGTTACAATTACTGACTTTTGAAATATTGAGGTATATTGAGGTGTGTGGATGTTGTAATCCACTAAGGGATACCACAGTCCCCTTTAGTGAAGTAAGGCAGCTGGGGCCTTACCAAACTAGGTCAGAGTGTAAACTAGTTTTCCAAACAGTTGTTATGTAAAACTAATAGGTTTATTATTAAAACAAAAAGGGAGGGAGGGAGGATTTAGGAATGAAGATGCCCTAATCTCTAAGGTCTCTTACTTCTCTCTTCTCTCTAACTCCATTGTGAGATGGAGCCTTCTGTTTCTTGATGCTCCCTGACACTCCCCCGCTTCTGGCTAATTATCCCCAAATCCTCTCTATTCCTCCTGACACTATAATCCTACCTGGTTGGTTTAGATAGATGTTGATAGGTTTCCAAGATAGATAAAGATGAACTCTAGGTGTCTGGGTTCACTCCGGGCTGGACTGGGCCTGAGATGAACACCTCAGCCCTCACACCAGCAACCAATTCTGGATAAAGCTTTTCTTTGTCAGGGTTGTGAGTATATAAGATCTTCTTTAGGTATGTTTCTTCTTGTGAGAAAAAGTACTTCCAAAGGAAATCAAAAGGTTTCCCTTCTCTCACCAACAGGCTTGGTAATATAGGCTCAGCAGAGAATAGTTCCTTCCTCTCTCAGCTTCAGGATAGGAAGACCACAGTTGATTGTTGTACCTTCAAAAACTCTTCCCCCTTCTCTCACCACATTCCAGAATCTTTCTCTAGAGTTCCTAGGAGGTGCTCATGCTAGACCATCTTCAACTTAACTTAAAGTAACTCCTATTTTCATTTCCCATCTCTATATTCCACCCTCTGAGCATTTGACTAAAACTTAAAAAAAAAGATTTGTTATATGCTCACAAATAGATATATACATCCCCCTTATTGTAAACCCATTCTTACCTAAAATAACAAACTGCACTTATCTATCTACCCTGTTCCTATCCACTACCTTACACTATGGAAATTAAGAAGGGAAAAAAGGAAACAGAATTACAATAAACAGTTACACAGAGCAAAATTAAAATGCAAATAGTTGCAAAAACAAAATAATAATAATAGAAAATTCAAAATACAAAATGTAAAAGAATACAATAATAAAATTCAAAATCCAAAATGCGAAATGTAAAACTTTTCCACAAATAGTTGTTACAAAGAATAAACTGTCATACTAAGGCTAATACAGAAAAACCAAACATCAAAAAAAAATCTCACAACAATGCAACAAAAATTTGAAAAGAGGAAATTACAAAAAACTCAAGGCAGCTTAAGCTTTTACATACAACAAAATCTATCTGTCTAAATATAAAAATTTATGCAAAGTGTATCTAAACATCTTAGTTAAACAATTCAAAGCAAAACTTTTCCTTATGTTAAAACCTAATTCTATTACAGAAAACAAAAACTGTCTACATAAAACTTGAAAACTGAGTATCCTATTCTAAAAAAGCTAACTTTTGCAACATTTTAACTATTCACACATCTAAATTACAAAATCTATACATATATACATATATGAAAAAATTTATATACATAAATATTTACAGATTTTTAAAAATTATCTTGTACTATTTTAACTATTCATACTCAAATATACAGAAATATACAATATATGCAGTTTTACACACTTGTGTACACATATTTACACACTCGCTATTCTATATATGTTATCTACAAACTATGTTACAAATTATTTACACATGTATACAAGGATATGTACATGTATGTGTCATAAAGATCTCCACCTTCTGAGAATAGTAAAATCTCTATAAAACCTATATGTGTTCTGATATTACCTAAATGGAATGCCATAAAACCAGACCTTTCATTTAGGTAAGACCTCATGGAACTACAGTGTATAAACATTTTCCTGTTATTCTATGCAATTCATAACGTATCCATTTATCTACATGGATACTATTACCTTATAAAAATCTTGTGATTAACATATCCTAAAATGTGTATGTTGCACGTAACAATACTTACCAGATTTTCAGATTCTCCTCTTCTCTTGTTTGATGTCTCTCTCTTCTATCCTCATACAGAAATTCTTGGTAGTATTTATGTAGCATTGGATGGCACTAAAGTGAAAATGTGCAATGTTACAATGATGCATAATCTCACAGTTTCATGTCCATTATCTGTCTGTTCCTCTTCTGTGTTGGATTCTTGTGCAAAGTCTCTGTTACCCTTTCAGCATCTGGTCTGCTGTTGCTGTCCAACTCTGCTATGCTATCTTTTGTTTTCAACTTCTCTTTGTAGCTTCCCTTCCTCTGAAAAAGTCTCCTTATCAATGAACTTTCTGACTGCCAACTTCTTGTCTGATGAAATCTCTCAGTTCTCTGTTATAAATCTGTCTGCTATCTCTTCTTTTTCTTCTGGAACTATTTCACCTTAGAATTCTTAGTATTCTTAGAAGAGAGAAGAAGGAGAAATGGTTTCAGAAGAAGAGATAGCAGACAGATATGATTTAATATGCAAGCAATGGAACCATGAATCTTTTTCTAGCACTTTTATAACTTAAAGCAGTGATGGGCAAACTACAGTGTGCAGGCCAGATGTGGCCCCCTGAAATGTTCTATCTGGCTGTGCAACATTATTCCTAATCTGATGAATACAATGAGTAGGATACAATACAATAAAACTTTGAAAGAGTTGCCTTAGAAACAGACTGACAGATGAGCATATCCTTTCCTTTGGCCCCCTCTTTAAAACGTTTGCCCATCACTGGCTTAAAGTGATGTTTATGCTACTGTATAAGGACTGTTCCAAGTTTGTTGTGTGGCAGATGTTTTAATAAGTTTTTGATATATATTGAATCACCTGGCTTTATGTTGTAGAGTGAGTAGTCCAGAGGACCTAGACCAAAACCTTCATGTTATGCATTTCTTTCAGTCTTTCTTGCAATGCAATGACATATGAAGCAATCCATGTATTCCCTCCTAACACTGAAACAAAAGCAGTTTTGCAAATTTTTAGTTACTCACCATAGAGTAACTCATATGGTGAGATGTGTAAGTCAGCACAAGGTCTAGTTCTTATATAGAACAGTGCTAATGGGAGAATATCTGACCATTTAAGATTTATCTCTGTGGGAAGCCATTCGATGTATTAAAGCCATTGGAGAAATAGGATCAAATTTAGGGCCTGTTATCTGGATTCCCTACGTGACCAATCCAGACTGAGGCAGTCTTTGTGTTTGGTCCTGGTCACCTGAGCCCCAAAAGGCTCTGGTACCAGCAGGTAGGTTAATCCAAAATCAACTTGATCCCTCCAAGAGGCTATTAGGAGTCATTTAGAGAAACAGAGTCTGTAACAGATATTTTATCTGGATCCCATTACAAAATCATTGACAAGTAAAACTGTGTGTATGATTTTTCTGCACTGCATGTCAGGACAGACAGAATGGGCCATCTAAGATAAAAATCTGAGGCTCCTCTTTTGACTCAGTCTTTGATCCCCACCTTTCTTAGAATTCTTATTGGAGAGCTTTGAAGTGGTAGACCAGCATCTACTGAGTTAATGATTCCTTTCCTAACAAATGTTAATTAGATAAGAGTGCATATTCAGATTAGAACTGGCTCCTTTAGGATTTGACTGGTGAGCATCTCCCTGGGATATTTCCTCTCCTGGAATTATCCCCTGCTGAATTGGGGTTTGGAATTTGACCGTTTGTCTTTGCATCTGTATTCTTTAGACTTCAATGGATTATGCGTGATTTATTGCCCCTTACCAACTCTGACTCCTTTTTGCTTGAAATGAGTATATAATAAACTCCCAAGCCCGCAGACTTTGGGACAGCATGGGCTAACCACTAGTCTAATTGTTCTCATTTTCTTTCTCCTGCCTTAACCATCCTATGCCACCACGCCGCTCAGGACCCCAAAAAAATCATATAGAGGCATGGCTTTCTATATGTCTCGGTACAAAGTTTCCCCACCATCATTTTGATTTCCCTGTTCAGATGCTCTACTTGTCCTGAACTCTGTGGATGGTATGGTATATGATATTTTGCTGTAATTCCTAAGTTCTCATATACTTGATTTTAAATTCTGTCTGTAAAATGGGAACCATTATCTGAGTTGATCTTAATCAGAATTCCAAATCTTGGAATAATTTTCCTTAACAAGATCTTAACTACAAATGCTGATATATTTTTAGCAGATGGAAATGCTTCTGGCCAACTTATCCACCAAAATAATCCACCTGATATCCACCATATCAGTCAACTTATCCACCAAAATTAAGCAAAACTTGTATTTTCCTGCTTTTGGTATGCTGATATAGTCTATCTGCAAATTTTCAAAAGGGTTGTATGCCCCCTAGACCTTTTTTTCTTAAATACAACCTGATTGAATCTTTGACTGATAGAACAGCTTGAATAGACCTTATTTGCCACAGTGGTAATTCCTAGCACTAGCCATACTCTTTTTCCTGTATCAATTATGGCTTGAGTTCCAAAATGTCCTTTGTTATGCATAGCCTGGCATATATGGTTGTAAAAATCTTTGGGTAAGATGGGCTTTCCAGTGGATGTCACCCATATTCCATTTTCCTCCCTAGCTCCAAATTCCTACTTCCATTTTTGGATCTCAGAGTCTAGATATGCTTTTTGAAGATCTGTTGACTCAATGATTAAGAGATTCATAATGTAGACTGGAGCATTCTGGGCTGCAAATCTAGCTATGACATCAGCATGATGATTACCCTTTGACCCTGGATCTCTACCAAAAGAATGAGCTGGACAATGTATCACAGCTAATTGTTTTGGCTTTTGTATAGCTGCCAGTAAATCTATTATAATCCCAGCATGAGCTATCTCCTTCCCTCTAGATGTTATGAACCCTCTTTGTTTCCAGATCAATACAGTTATGTGGCAGATTGAAAACTCTTATCAAGAGTTTGTGTAAATATTTGCTGTCTTCCTCTCAGCCAGTATGCAAGTTTCTTTTAATGTAATTAACTCTGTTCCTTGAGCACTCATGTTCTTAGGTAATGAACCATACCACAGGATCTCAAACTCAGTGACCACTGCTGCCCCCATGAAACATATACCATTTTGTATGAAAGATGAACTCATCTACAAAAAGCACAAGGTCAGGATTGTCTATTGGTATGTTTTTCAAATCCTGCCGCTGTTTTTCTGCTAATTGGACAACTTCTTCAGTGTTATACAATGATTCCCCATTGTTTGTAAATCAGGTAATAGTGTTGCTGGATTTAAAACACTACACCTTTTAAGGTGTATGTTTTCATTCCCCAGAAAAACTATTTTGTACTTTGCTATCCATTGGTCAGAAAATGCTTTTGTCTGAAATCTAAGCATAAGGGCTTCAATTTTATGTGGATACCCCAGAACTAAATCTTCAGACTTTTGCACTAACAATATAGCAGTGGCAACTCCACACAGACATGGTGTGATAAGAAGATTAAACCTATCCTGCCCATTTTTAGATTTGATCACAAAAAGTATAAATACCACCTCTTAATTCTCAAGTGAGGAAGTCTGTAACCCATGGTGCAAGAGTGGGTGACAAATCAGAATTCACTGATATAGGCTAAGAATCTAAGTGGGGTGCATACATCGGAACCCCAAGAAGGCAAGGGCAGTTGAAGATGGTTGGAACCAGGGTGTAAAAGGGGGAACCCCCAAGCAGAGCTCACTCTCTGGGTTTTTGGGGACCTGGGAGGAAGGAGGGTGGTGAAAACCAGATACTCATATGCCTACCATACCTCAGACCAGAAGAGCTTTGTGCTTACAACCCTGTACCCATTTATGGTATCCCATCCAAATTGATCTTCACTGAACTTAATCACTATTGCTGCTGAAAGATCTTATAGGCAATTAATTGTGTCAGATCATCAATCTCAAAAGGTCTTCAATCAACATCAATTATAATCCATCTGGAATTTAGTCAGTTACTTTATTTAGTTAAGAATAGTATCATTAGTGTAAAGAAGGGAAAGAAGATCTCTGTGGGGGGCTTCAGCCCTGCCTGGGTGAAGCCAGCCACTTGTCACAACTGATAATCAGAGAGATTTCCCAATCCCTCTCTCCCTTCAAACTTCCCTTTCTCTTTGATCCCTCAAGTAATTAAAAGTAATAATACAACAAAGCCAGATAGCATTTGAATCCTTTAGCTAAAAGAATCATAGCCAGGGGAAGCTGGGTAGCTCAGTGGAGTGAGAGTCAGGCCTAGAGACAGGAGGTCCTAGATTCAAACCCGGCCTCAGCCACTTCCCAGCTGTGTGACCCTGGGCAAGTCACTTGACCCCCATTGCCCACTCTTACCAATCTTCCACCTATGAGACAATACACCAAAGTACAAGGGCTTAAAAAAAAAAAAAGAAAAAGAAAAAGAAAAAAAGAATCATAGCCAATTGCCTCACCTTAAGAGATTCTCCATTATCCAAATGAACTGGCAGTTGGGATTCCAAGGAAAGAGCTGAGAAGGGCCCATTCGAATTATGTCAATTATCCTTGGCTGTAGACTACATATAATATCTAGAAACATATTTTTTGTGGGGATTCACTTTATCACTACTATTTCAACTTGTGGAGGGAGTTTTAGTCAGTTTTCATAAGTATACCACTGGCCTACTTTCTTCAAGTAAATCAACAGGGAGGATTTGTGCTGACTGAGGAAGGAAGTTCCAACTTCATTATCACCCATCCCCCTCTTGAGGCTTGGGGCCTTCCTGCTTGCAGCCTGCATTTGATCTTACAGGAACTGCAGTCCTAAGCAAAGCAATTGTTGTGATTGGACATATAAACTAAGAGGAAGGCACAGGAAGTGACGCAAAAGAAGCCCCTCTAAAAGGGAGTGACAACTTCCTGTAGGGCAGTTCTTGTTCATTTCTTGGAGCTGGAGCTACCATGATGCAGAAAGTAATATAAAGAATCTGTATAGAAATTCTCAATAAAGACAAAATAATATTAAGAGAGAACATCTACAGATCTCCATTGGGGGTGAAAAAACCTTGTTCCTCCAGTTCTGAAACAAAAGTAATTATATTTAACAATTTCAGTGGCAAACAAACTAATTTTGCAAGTAGTCAAAAGATTATGATATGTAGGAAAGGTGATTAGAAAAGCATAATATTACATTGCAAATACAATAAATCAGATATATAACAAAATTTGGAATATAAACTCTTCACATACCTTTCACAGCAATGGGTATGGGTTGAATTCTTAATAAAAAAGAGGTGGGGAAAATACAAAGGACAAAATAAATAATTTTCATTATGAGAAATTAAAAAGCTTTTGCATGGACAAAATTAATACAACTAAGATATAAAGGGAAACAGCTGATTGGGGAAAATCTTTGTATCAAATATTTCTGATAAGGGTCTGTTATCTAATATAAACAGATCCTTAATAGAAATATATAAAACCAAAAGCTATTCCTCAACAGATAAGTGGTCAAAGAAAATCAACAAACAGCTCCCAAAATAATTATAAACTATTGAATACACAAAATGTTCCACATCACTAATAATAAGAGAAGTGCAAATCAAATCAACCATGATATTTTACTTCACAGATGGTAAAGATAAAGATGATAAATGTGGTAATGGTGGCAAAAGAATTATAAAAATATGGGCTCATAAAAGCATTGCTGATGAAACAGGGTGTGAGTTCAAACATTCTGAAAAAATAATTTGAAAATTTCTAGTGATAGTGACTAAAATGACCTGATTCTTTGGTTTAGAAATTCCACTATTAGGTATCCCCTCATTCCACAGCAAAAATAATATTCCATATAGTCCCAAATATTTACAATAGCACTCTTTTTGGTTGAGGAGAGAAGGAGAAGGTAGCAAAAGACTGAAAAAAATAGATGACCATAAATTGGGGAATGTAAACAAATTGTGGCAGTTAAATATAAGTGGAATATTATTGTACAATAAAAACAATGAACATAATGATATAAAGAAACTTGCAAAAACATATTAACTGGGGATAAATTAGAAGCCTTCCCAAAAAGATCAGGAATAAAACAAGGATGCCCATTATCACCTCTATTATTCAACATAGTACTAGAAACACTAGCAGTTGCAATTAGAGAAGAAAAAGAAATTGAAGGTATCAAAATAGGCAAGGAGGAGACTAAGCTATCACTCTTTGCAGATTATATGATGGTATACTTTAAAACTCCTAGAGAATCAACTAAGAAGCTTATAGAAATAATCAACAACTTTAGCAAAGTTGCAGGATACAAAATAAATGCACATAAATCATCAGCATTTCTATACATTTCCAACACATTAGAGCAGCAAGAAGTAGAAAGAGAAACACCATTTAAAATCACCCTAGACAATATAAAATACTTAAGAATCTATCTACCAAAACAAACACAGCAATTATATGAAAACAACTACAAAACACTTTCCAAACAAATAAAACTGGATCTAAACAATTGGAAAGCCATTGATTGCTCATGGGTAGGACGAGCTAACATAATAAAAATGACAATTCTACCCAAATTAATGTACCTATTTAGCACCATACCTATCAAACTACCAAAAAACTTCTTTACTGAATTAGAAAAAACTATAACAAATTTCATTTGGAATAACAAAAGATCAAGAATATCAAAGGAAATAATGAAAAAATTGTGAAGGAAGGGGGCCTAGCAGTACCAGATATTAAACTACACTATAAAGCAGCAGTCATCAAAACAATATGATACTGGCTAAGAGACAGAGAGGAGGATCAGTGGAATAGACTTGGGGTTAATGACATCAGCAAGACAGTGTATGATAAACCCAAAGAGCCCAACTTTTGGGACATGAATCCACTATTTGACAAAAACTGTTGGGAAATTTGGAAAACAATATGGGAGAGATTAGGTTTAGATCAACATCTCGCACCCTACACCAAGATAAATTCAGAATGGGTGAATGACTTGAATATAAAGAGGGAAACTGTAAATAAATTAAGTGAACACAGAATAGTATACTTGTCCGATCTGTGGGAAAGGAAAGACTTTAAAACCAAGCAAGAGTTAGAGAAAATTACAAAATGTAAATTAAATGGTTTTGATTATATTAAACTAAAAAGCTTTTGTACAAACAAAAACAATGTAGTCAAAATCAGAAGGGAAACAACAAATTGGTAAAAAATCTTCATAACAAAAAACTCTGACAGGGGTCTAATTACTCAAATATACAAGGACTTAAATCAATTGTATAAAAAATCAAGCCATTCCCCAATTGAAAAATGGGCAAGAGACATGGATAGGCAATTTTCAGGTAAAGAAATCAAAAGTAGTAATAAGCACATGAGAAAGTGTTCTAAATCTCTAATAATTAGAGAAATGCAAATCAAAAAAACTCTGAGATATCACCTCACACCTAGCAGATTGGCTAAAATGAAAGAAGGGGAGAGTAATGAATGCTGGAGGGGATGTGGCAAAATTGGGACATTAATGCATTGCTGGTGGAGTTGTGAACTGATCCAACCATTCTGGCTGGCAATTTGGAATCATGCTCAAAGGGCTATAAAAGAATGCCTGCCCTTTGATCCAGCCATACCATTGTTGGGTTTGTACCCCAAAGAGATCATAGATAAACAGACTTGTACGAAAATATTTTTAGCCGCTCTTTTTGTGGTGGCAAAAAACTGGAAAAGGAGGGTATGTCCTTCAATTGGGGAATGGCTGAACAATCTGTGGTATATGCTGGTGATGGAATGCTATTGTGCTAAAAGGAATAATAAACTGGAGGAGTTCCAGGTGAACTGGAAAGACCTCCAGGAACTGATGCAGAGTGAAAGGAGCAGAGCCAGAAGAACATTGTACACAGAGACTGATATACTATGGTAAAATCGATTGTAATGGACTTCTGTACTAGCAGCAATACAATGACCCAGGACAATTTTGAGGGATTTATGGTAAAGAACACTACCCACATTCAGAGGAAGAACTGCAGGAGAGGAAACATATAAGAAAAACAACTGCTTGAACGCATGGGTCGGGGTGGACATGATTGAGGATGTGGACTCGAAACTACCACACCAATGCAACTACCAACAATTTGGAAATAGGTCTTGATCAAGGACACATGACAAAACCAGTGGAAATGTGCAATCGGCCATGGGTGGGGGGAGTGCGGGGGGTGAAGGGGAAAGTAGGAGCATGAATTATGTAACCATGTTAAAAATTAATGTTAATAAATGTTTAAATTAAAAAAACATATTAACTGATACAAGGCAAAATAAGAAAAATTAGGAAAACAATGCATAGAATTACTACAAAAATGAAAATAGAAATAATAGCAACAACAAGAAAACAAAAATTGAATGCTGCAAAATTATAATGATGATCTGTCCTGAAGAAGAAATGTGACAATAAACCCTCCCATTTCTTAGCAGAGGTTAGATACCCTGGGTGTGGAACACTGTATATAAAGTTTTGTGGAACTTTTCTTTCTCTTTTAAAATCATTTATTATAAAAATGGCTCTCCAGGAAAGGTGTGGTAAGAACACAGTGGAAAGTGTAGGTGATGTAAAAACAAAAAAAAATCAATAAAATATAATTTCAAAAACAAAAACATTTAATAAAAAAATTTTGTTTAGAACACATATAATTCAATAAAAAAACAGGAAGGAGGCAGAAAAGAACAGGATTAAGATTAACTTGAAGGGAGGATGGAGTCAGGGAGAAAATAGTCACAAATAAAGCAAACTTTAACTTTGGTGGATGGATTTTGAAGGAGGAATATAAAAATGGTAAGAACTAGTGGTTTGGGTCTAGGCAAAGTAAAATGGACTATGAAGAATTGTGAAATAAAGGCAAGATACTTCAATTATTAATTAGTGTTGTTAAATACATTCCTTATCCTTTACCAGTTTCTTCATTGTAGAGGGGGGCAAAGAGCAAAAAAGAAGATAAAGTATAAAATTCAATAATCAAGGGAAATAAACAATTGACAATCATAAACATCAACTCCCTTGCACACATCAGATTGGAAAATGAAACAAATAACATAAAATGAAAATTATGTTGTAGGTGAAGAACTTTTGGAAAGCAATTTGATTAATAACATACACAGAAAGTTATTCACCTGTGTATACCTTTTGTCTCAGTGGTAGAGTTAGAAATATTGTTGTTTGAAAAATTCAGAAAAATAAAATAAAATAAAATCCTGAAAAAAAAGAAAATGAAGTTGTAAAAAAGAGGTAGTGTTAGAGGCCAGATAGGGACTGAATCTGTGATTTCATTGATAGAGGGAACTTCCAGATAAGGAAACTCTCTCTACTAATGCAGGTCAGCATCTTTTCTGCAACAGAATTACATAAAGCACAAGAGATTAAGTGACTTATCCAGGTCATACAGTCAACTTGTATTGGAGAAAGGACATGAATCCAGATCTTCCTGCCTCCTAAGCCAGCTCTATTACTGTGCTCTCCACCCCTCCAAACCCCAAAAAAAGAGAAAGAGAGAGAGAAATAAGAGTTGGAGTACAGGAAAGAAGAAGAATTTGGACTACTCAACTAAAGGGGTAGACATAAAGAATAGACAAAAAGGAGAAATTGATAACTATATAGATAAAAAGAATGTGAAACCAATGATTTCAATCCAAATAATTTGATATTGGGTAGATAATTGAGATAGGAGACAGCAGAAGGCCTGTGGAAATGCTTCAAGCAGCATAAACTATAATAATTGAAAGATAATTTAAAAAATAAATGGAACTCTAAAAAGCAGAACTCTAAAATTTTTATTTTACTTTTCAGGATTTAAAAATAGATATAATAAAATTGAAGATATATTAAATACAAGGACAAAGCTCTAAAAAAGAAACAAAGGAATTTTTTGCTAAGAGGAGGAGGTAGGAGTATGTAACATTGTTGATGATCAGACATTGTTGATGTATTGTTTAGTTTTGCAAAGCTATTTCGCACCTTCTCTCTCATTTATTCTTTATTTTTTTAAAAAGTATGCTTTTCGAGGATAGGATAGCATGTATTTTGAAATGTAAGAAATGTAAAAACAACATTATTTTATTATTTATGTCTTTATTTTTAGAAAAGACATTTTATTTCCCCTATTACATATAATCACAATTTTCAACATAGATTTTCCAAAATTATAAGATCTAAACCATCTCCCTCCCCCTACTTAGAGATGGTAAGCAATTTGATCTGGATCATACATGAATTATTATGCAAAACACACTTCCATATTGATTATTGTTGTAACAGCACACTCGTTAAAAACCCAAACTCCAAAATAAAATCATAAATAAACTGATGTGAAAGGTAGTACACTATGATCTGCATCAAACTCCAATAGTTGGTTTTCTGGTGGTGAACAGCATTCTCTGTCATAAGTCATTCACAATTGTCCCAGATCATTGCATTGCTGAGGGTAGCCAAGTTTTCACAGTTGATCATCATACAATATTGCTGTTGTATTATTATTATATTTTATTATATATTATATTTTATATATAATATTATTAAAATATTATTATAGGTATACAATGTTCTCCTGGTTCTGTTTATTTCACTCTGCACTTGTTCATGTAGGTCTTTCTAGGTTTTATAAGATCATCTTGCTCATCATTTCTTATAACAAAATAGTATTTCATCACTGTCATATACCACAATTTATTTAGCCATTCCCCAATTGATGGACGTCCCGTCAATTTCTAATTCTTTGCCACCACAAAAAGAGCTGCTACAAATATTTTTGTACAAGTAGATCCTTACCCTTTTAAAATTATCTCTTTGGAATGCAGACCTATTAGTGGAATTACAGCTTCAAAGGCTGTGCCCAGTTTTATGATCCTTTGAGCACATTTCCAAATTACCCTCCAGAATGGCTGGATCAGTTCACAACTCCACTAACAATGCAATTTTGCCATATTCACTCCAACATTATCATTTTACACTTCACTGTCATACTGGCTAATCTGATGGCTATGAGGTAGTAACTCAGAGTTATTTTAATTTGCTTTTTTTTTTTTTCAAGGAGTTCTACTTTACCTTCTGTCTTAGTAGCTCTTCTAAGGCAAAAGTACACATGCTGGGCATTTTGGGGGTTAAGTGACCTGTCCAAGGTCACACAGCTAGGAAATGTCTGAGGTCAGACTTGAACCCAGGTCATCCCAACTCCAGGCCTGGTGCTCTACCCACTGTGCCACCTAGCTGTCTTTCCCCTCACTTTTTCAGTGATAATTTGTGGAACAGGAGAATTGATCCTTCTTTCCATATAGTCTCATTACCCTTTTTTCCTTCCTATGGAATTCCCTGGGAGTTCAGCATGTCTGTAACCAGTTTAGAGTGAGATCGGGCCTCTGGGGAAAGGATGATGTAAAAAGTGATGTTCATGGCAGTTTGTGGCATTGCCCCAAAATAGTAGCAGGGACCTGGGTGGCTTAGCAGATTGAGAGCCAACCCTAGAAATAGCAGATCCTAGGTTCAAGTATGGTCCCAGATGCCCCCCAGCCAGCTGTATGACCCTGGGCAAGTCACCCAACCCCCACTGCCCAGCCCTTGTTGCTCTTTTACTTGGGAACCAGTACACAGTATTGATTCTAAGACAGAAGGAATGAGGATTTTTTTTTAAATTTTAAACATTTATTAACATTCATTTTTAACATGGTTACATGATTCAAGCTTCTACTTTCCCCTTCACCCCCCACCCCACATTCCCCCCACCCATGGCACATTTCCACTGGTTTTATCATGTGTCCTTGATCAAGACCTATTTCCAAATTGTTGGTAGTTGCATTGGTGTGGTAGTTTCGAGTCCACATCCTCAATCATGTCCACCCCGACCCATGCGTTCAAGCAGTTGTTTTTCTTATATGTTTCCTCTCCTGCAGTTCTTCTTCTGAATGTGGGTAGCGTCTTTACCATAAATCCCTCAGAATTGTCCTGGGTCATTGTATTGCTGCTGGTACAGAAGTCCATTACATTCGATTTTACCATAGTATATCAGTCTCTGTGTACAATGTTCTTCTGGCTCTGCTCCTTTCACTCTGCATCAGTTCCTGGAGGTCTTTCCAGTTCACCTGGAACTTCTCCAGTTTGTCATTCCTTTTAGCACAATAGTATTCCATCACCAGAATATACCACAATTTGTTCAGCCATTCCCCAATTGAAGGGCATCCCCTCCTTTTCCAGTTTTTTGCCACCACAAAAAGAGCGGCTATAAATATTTTTGTACAAGTCTGTTTATCTATGATCTCTTTGGGGGTACAAACCCAATAATGGTATGGCTGGATCAAAGGGCAGGCATTCTTTTATAGCCCTTTGAGCATAGATCCAAATTGCCAGCCAGAATGGTTGGATCAGTTCACAACTCCACCAGCAATGCATTAATGTTCCAATTTTGCCACATCCCCTCCAGCATTCATTACTCTCCCCTTCTTTCATTTTAGCCAATCTGCTAGGTGTGAGGTGATACCTCAGAGTTGTTTTGATTTGCATTTCTCTAATTATTAGAGATTTAGAACACTTTCTCATGTGCTTATTGATACTTTTAATTTCTTTACCTGAAAATTGCCTATCCATGTCTCTTGCCCATTTATCAATTGGGGAATGGCTTGATTTTTTATACATTTGATTTAACTCCTTGTATATTTGAGTAATTAGACCCCTGTCAGAGTTTTTTGTTATGAAGATTTTTTACCAATTTGTTGTTTTCCTTCTGATTTTGACTACATTGTTTTTGTTTGTACAAAATCTTTTTAGTTTAATATAATCAAAACCATTTAATTTATATTTTGTAATTTTCTCTAACACTTGCTTGGTTTTAAAATCTTTCCTTTCCCAAAGATCTGATAAATATACTATTCTATGTTCACTTAACTTATTTATAGTTTCCCTTTTAATTTGCTTTTATCTAATCAATAATGAATTAGAACATTTTTAAATGATTATTGATAGCATTGATTTCTTCATCTGAAAACTGCTTGTCATATCCTTTGACCTTTTATTAATCAGGAGGACTGACTTGTATTCTTATAAATTTGACTTAGTTCTCTATATATTTGAGAATTTAAACCATATTCTCTTATTGCTAAAGGTAGCATTTCTAATATATATATATATTATATGTAATATATATATATATATGTAATAGTGGTGATAATGGACATCCTTGCTTTACCCCTATCTTATAGGGAAGGCTTCTAACCTATCCCCATTGCAGATGATATTTGCTGATGGTTTTAGATAGATACTACTTATCATTTTTAAAAAATGGCCCATTTATTCTTGTTTTCTAGTTTTTTAAAAAAATTAGGAATAGTGGCTGCATTTTGTTAAAGCTTTTTCTGTATCTATTAAAATAATCATGTGATTTCTGTTATTTTGGTTACTGACATATAATTGGGCAAAATAGGTCCTAATGAATGCTTTAATTTCCCCTTCATTAGGGGCGAATCTACCCTTTTCATTTTTGAGATAGGTAATTTGATTTTCTTTCCTTTTTAAAATAATATTAACTAATGTTCTATTTTTTCATAAAACTGACCATTAGTCTTATTTATTAGTTCAATAGTTATCTTACTTCAATTTTACTGTCTCCTTTGATTTTTAGGATTTCTAATTTAGTCTTTAAGTGGGAGAGTTTTAATTTGTTCTTTTTCTAGGTTTTTTAGTTGTATGCCCAACTCATTGCTCTGCTTTAAAATTTTTTTTGTTGATTTAAGTGTTTAGAGAATTTTCCCTTATATATTGCTTTGGCTGTATTCAATAAAGTTTTATATGTTTTTTTCTTATTGTCTTTCTCCTTAATGAAATTGTTGATTGTTTCTATAATTCATTCATTGACTCCCCCTTTTAAAGAATATCAACAATTTTTTAAAAGTGTAAAATACATGGGGCAGCTGGGTAGCTCAGTGGAGTGAGAGTCAGGCCTAGAGACAGGAGGTCCTAGGTTCAAACCCAGCCTCAGCCACTTCCCAGTTGTGTGACCCTGGGCAAGTCACTTGACCCCCATTGCCCACCCTTACTAATCTGCCACCGATGAGACAATACACCGAAGTACAAGGGTTTAAAAAAAAAGTGTAAAATACCTTTGAAAAGGATAGCCTTATAGGCAGGGGCATAGTGGCAAATGTTTAAAAATTAGGTATCTTGAAAAAAATACACTGGACACATTTTTAAGTTAATTTTCATGTTTAACATTTTCTCTATAACTCTCTTAAGTCTATGCAATCAATAAAATAATAACTTCAGCTCGGATATGTGATATTTGCCAATTTCTGGGTTGTAATGTTCACACTGAAAATTTAACAATTGACTTGTGCATCAGTATGAGCACACCTATATTTATTAGCATTCAGATCAGTTAAAATCTGAGAGGAAATTGTTTTTTTTTAGAAAATATATGTTTTAGAGGTCATAGAAGAAGAAAAGCTGCAACTAAAGAGGAACAGACAAGTAAAAGACAACTTTATATATGTCATAATTTTGTTGAGAAAGCTAGGTCTATGAGTTAGAGACCCACAAAGTCTAGCTCCCATTTTGCCTCATGTGTCCTAATTTTGTAGTCTGAAAATGAATTGTAGAGGACATTTCTACAACATTCTACTGGTATTAGACTAAATGATCCTCAAATTCCTTTCCTGGCCAATAATTAACCAGAAAAAATGAAAAACTAATACAGTGGAAAGAACAGAATAGTAATTAGGACAGGATGATCAGGATTTTGTCCCAGAGTGGTGAAATTTAGAGGTTGCTGACAGCCCTCTTAATCCTTCAGCAGGTAGAAAAAAACTGCATGAAGCACCTAGTTAGCAAGTATAATTACTTGAAATAGGAAACCCTCAGATGGCAGGCTTCCTCCCACTAGCATCACCATGTACTCCAGCTGATTCGTTCCCAGTCCCAGTCCTGTTCCCTCAGAGACTGAGCTGTTTTAAAGGAAGCCAAGACTTCTAAAAGCCAAAAGTAAAGACAGACAGCATTTCAAGTGTGGGGAATAGCTGGTGCAAGGCATGGAGATGGGAAACAATATTTTTTTAAGGATGGAGCAAGACTTGGCCATATTCTTAGACAGCAAGGAAGGAATACATAGATGGGGTACTAGATACAAACAGAGAGTGTGATGGGGGGACTTGTAAGAGATGGGTGGAGATAAACTTGATGATATATGAAGAGGGATGTTCTTTTTTTGTTGTTTTGTTTTGTTTTCGAACAAATCATAGGAATTGGATTTGTGAGACCAAATTGCACAGTCATCAGCCTCACATATCCATTCTTCTAAGTCCAGTGGCAAGACAAAACTCAGGACAACAGGATGCAGTAGATGACTTTGGTATCTTTGATTTCTGACAAAGCTCTAAGCACTCCATAGTGCCTGCTTCAGCTGCCTTCATGGGTTGTTCAGAGAAATTGTTCTTCTTCCCCCATTCCAGTGATTGAAATCTTCATATGCTTGGGTAGATACCCCACTAACTTACTGATAGGTTGAGACCTCTTGGTCACCCTCAACCTTATTTTACCAGGGTGTGTCAACTTTGTGTGCTACAGCTTCTTGGAGGAGTTGACCTTATTGAATAGAAGGGTCACCTCATTATCAGGGACTGGTATCTTCTCCTCATAAGGACTGGAAGTTTTTTGGTGACTTGAACTTTTTTTAAATTTGGGTTTTTGGAATTTTTTTTTACTTCATTTCTCTTGTTGACCATGTAATAGGGCATAGAAACATTGCAAACAAATGCAAAAGAGCCAAAAATAATAAATGTTACCTTTTCAGATCATAATACAATAAAAATAATAATCAGTAAGGGCACATGGACAGGTAAATAAAAAATAATTGGAAATTAAATAATATGATTCTCCAAAACCAGTTAGTTAAAGAAGAAATCATAGAAACAATCAACAATTTCATTGAAGAGAATGACAATAATGAGACATCCTTCCAAACTCTGTGGGATGCAGGTAAGGCAGTACTCAGGGGGAAATGTATATCCTTGAGTGCATGTATTAACAAATTAGAGAGGGCAAAGATCAATGAACTGGGCATGCAAATCAAAAAACTAAAAAGGGAAAAAAATAAATATCCCCAGTTAAAGACCAAATTAGAGATTATAAAAATTAAAGGAGTAATCAATAAAACTGAAAGTAAAAGAACTATTGAATTAATAAATAAGACTAGAAGCTGGTACTTTGAAAAAAACAAACAAAATTGACAAAGTACTGGTCAATTTAATTTAAAAAATGAAAGAAGAAAACCAAATCATCAGTATCAAAGATGAAAAGGGAGACCTCATCTCTAACAAAGAGGAAATCAAGGCAATCATTAAAAACTATTTTGCCCAATTATATGGCAATAAATATAGCAACTTAGGTGAGATGGATGAATATTTACAAAAATATAAATTGCCTTGATTAATAGTAGAAGAAATAGAATACTTAAATAATCCCACATCAGAAAAAGAAGTTGAACTAGCCATCAAAGAGCTCCTTAAGAAAAAATCCCCAGGACCAGATGGATTCGCAAGTGAATTCTATCAAACTTCAAAGGACAACTAATTCCAATTTTATACAAACTATTTGACATAATAAGCAAAGAAGGAGTTCTACCAAACTCCTTCTAAGATACAAATATGGTACTGATCCCAAAGCCAGGTAGATCAAAAATAGAGAAAGAAAACTACTGACAAATCTCCTTAATGAACATAGATGCAAAAATCTTAAACAGAATACTAGCAAAAAGACTCCAGGAAGTGATCAAGAGGGTTATTCATTATGATCAGGTGGCATTTATACCAGGAATGCAAGGATGGTTCAACATCAGGAAAACCATTCACATAATTGACCTTATTAACAAGCAAACCAACAAATACCACATGATAATCTCAATAGATGCTGAAAAAGCCTTTGACAAAGTACAACATCCATTCCTATTGAAAACTCTAGAAAGTATAGGAATAGAAGGACCTTTCCTAAAAATAATAAACAGTATATATCTAAAACCATCAACAAGCATCATATGCAATGGGGATAAATTAGAAGCCTTCCCAGTAAGATCAGGCATGAAATAAGGATGCCCACTATCACCTCTATTATTTAACATTGTACTAAAAACACTAGCAGTAGCAATTAGAGAAGAAAAAGAAATTGAAGGAATTAAAATAGGCAATGAGGAGGCTAAGCTATCACTCTTTGCAGATCATATGATGGTCTACTTTAAAAATCCTAGAGAAGGGGCAGCTGGGTAGCTCAGTGGATTGAGAGCCAGGCCTAGAGACGGGAGGTCCTAGGTTCAAATCCGGCCTCAGACACTTCCCAGCTGTGTGACCCTGGGCAAGTCACTTGACCCCCATTGTCTACCATTACCACTCTTCCACCTATAGGTCAATACACAGAAGTTAAGGGTTTAAAAAAAATTTAAAAAAAATCCTAGAGAATCAACTAAAAAGCTAGTAGAAATAATCAACAACTTTAGCAAAGTTGCAGGACACAAAATAAACGCACATAAATCATCAGCATTTTTCTATATTTCCCACACATCGCAGCAGCAAGAGTTAGGAAGAGCTATTAAAATTAAAATCACCCTAGACAATATAAAATGCTTAGGAATCTATCTACCAAAACAAACACAGCAATCATACGAACAAAACTACAAAACACTTTCCAAACAATTAAAACTAGATCCACCAGCTGTGTGACCCTGGGCAAGTCACTTGACCCCCATTGCCTACCCTTACCACACTTCTGCCTTGGAACCAATACACAGTATTGATTCCAAGATGAAAGGTAAGGGTTTAAAAAAAAACTAGATCTAAACAATTGGAAAAACATTGATTGCTCATGGGTAGGATGAGCTAACATAATAAAAATGACCATTCTACCCAAATTAATTTACCTATTTAGTGCCATACCTATCAAACTACCAAAAAACCTTTTTTACTGAATTAGAAAAAACTATAATAAAGTTCATTTGGAAGAACAAAAGATCAAGAATATCAAGGGAAATAATGAAAAAAAAGTGAAGCAAGGAGGCCTAGCAGTACCAGATATTAAACTACACTATAAAGCACTGGTCATCAAAACGGTATTGTACCGGCTAAGAGACAGAAGGGAGGGTCAGTGGAATAGACTTGGAGTAAGTGATGTCAACAAGACAGTGTATGATAAACCCAAAGAGCCCAAGTTTTGGGACAAAAATCCACTATTTGACAAAAACTGTTGGGAAAATTGGAAAACAATATGGGAGAGATTAGGTTTAGATCAACATCTTACACTCTACACCAAGATAAATTCAGAATGGGTGAATGACTTGAAGATAAAGAAGGAAACTTTAGCTGAACATAGAATAGTATACCTGTCAGATCTATGGGAAAGGGAAAAATTTAAAACCATGCAAGAGTTAGAAAAAATTACAAAATTTAAAATAAATAATTTTGATGATATTAAATTTAAAAGTTTTTGTACAAACAAAAACAATGTAGTCAAAATCAGAAGGGAAACAACTAACTGGGAAGAAACCTTTGTAACAAAAAACTCTGACAGATGTCTAATTACTCAAATATACAAGGAGTTAAATCAATTGTATAAAAAATCAAGCCATTCCCCAATTGATAAATGGGCAAGAGACATGAATAGGCAATATTCAGATAAAGAAATCAAAACTATCAATAAGCACCTGAGAAAGTGTTCTAAATCTCTAATAATTAGAGAAATATGAATCAAAACAACTCTGAGGTATCACCTCACACCTAGCAGATTGGCTAAAATGATAGCAGGGGAGAGTAATAAACATTGGAGGAGATGTGGCAAAATTGGGACATTAATGCATTGCTGGTGGAGTTGTGAACTGACCCAACCATTCTGGATGGCAATTTGGAACTATGCCCAAAGAGCTCTAAAAGACTGCCTGCCTTTTGATCCAGTCATACCATTGCTGGGTTTGTAGCCCAAAGAGATCCTAATAAAAAATTTATACAAAAAATATTTATAGCTGTGCTCTTTGTGGTGGCAAAAAACTGGAAAACGAGGGTATGCCCTTCAATTAGTGAATGGCTGAACAAATTGTGGTATATTCTGGTGATAGAATACTATTGTGCTCAAAGGAATAATAAACTGGAGGAATTCTATGTGAACTGTAAAGATTGTCCAGGAATTGATGCAGAGTAAAAGGAGCAGAACTAGAAGAACATTGTACACATAGACTGATACACTGTGGTAAAATAGAATATAATGGACTTCTGTACTAGCAGCAATGCAATGACCCAGGACAATTCTGAGGATTTATGAAAAAGAGTGCTACTCAAATTCAGAGGAAGAACTACAGAAGTTGAAACACAGAAGAAAAACAACTGCTTGAACACATGGGTTGATGTGGACATGGTTGGGGATGTAGACTTGAAACAACCACACCAATGCAACTATCAATAATATGTAAATAAGTCTTGATAGATGACACATGTTAAAACCAGTGGAAATGTGTGTTGGCTATGGGCGTGTGTGTGAAGGGGGCTGAAGGGGAAAGTAAAAACATAAATCATGTAAAAATAAATTATAAACAAAACAAGTGTATTATCACTAAAAAGAAATTTAAAAAAGCAACTCAGAGTCTCAGATTATACTGGTTTTCTGTAGACCCTGGCTTTTGTGACCTTTAGCTCTCATGATAAAGTTAGTTTTGGTCACTTGTTTTTCTTTAGCACAACTCATTTCTCACCATTTACACATTTGAGACTAAATTCAATCATGTCCCTTTGCCAAGCACCTTCTTTCTCCCTAGTCTGCCACCTCTCTCTTCGGTGTTCTGTTAAGCTTTGTCTTCCTTCATTATATTGAAAGTTATCTAGGGGAAGACTATTTTTCTTTTTCTCATTTGTATACTCAGCTTAACACAGTTCCTGGCATATAGTAAATGTTTAATAAATATTTATTAACTGGATAAGTCACAGGAACAGAAGTGGAGTAACTACTGAGGAGTGTCCTAATGGGCAGGATAGATAGGGCTCAGGAGAGTTTCAAGAGGTAGCAACTTTGTTGGTGTAAGAGATGATGAAGATTTCTATTATTTTCTTAGAATAGTTCTACTACTACATAGGATGGAGGGGAAGATTGTCTTGGCTTTAAAGGAAAATTCTATAAAAGGGGTTAGAAGGGAGCAGAATAATCTCCAGATAAATGAAGGTCATCTCTCCAGGGCCAGATAGAATATTTCAGGGGGCTGCATCTGGCCTGCCAGGGGTAGTTTGCCCATCACTTCCCTAGGCCTAGAGTATCTCCTCTTCCCCAAATCCTTAAACTATATCTTAATTTCTCACATTCGTCTCAGCTTTTCATCACTATGGGAGGCCTAACTGACATCTGTATTACAATACAATACAGTAAGCATTTACTAAGCTTATTAATTAATATTAATTAATATATTAAGCATTGATTAGAACAATTATTGTGCTAAGCACCAGAGATAAAAAAGATGCAAAAGACAGTTCTTGTCCTCAAGCACTTAACACTTTAATAGGGGAGATAACATGCAATCAAATATATACAAGGCAAGCTATTGCAGCATAAATAAGAAATATTAACAGAGAGAAGGTGCTGGAATTAAGAGAGGTTGAGGAAGGTGGGATTTTTGTTAGGACCTAAAACAATCCAAGGAAGCGGAGTGGTGGAGGGAGAGCATTCCAGACCTGGAGGCAGTCTAAAAGAATGCTTGGAGTTTCTTATTTATGAAAGTCAGGAGACCAGTGTTACTGGATTGAAAGATAATTATTGGGAAGTAAGGTATAAGAGGATTGGAAAGGTAAGGTAGAGGGAGCCTTGGTTAAAAAGGGCTTTGAATGTGGAAATAAAATATTTGTTTTTGCATCTGGAGACAACAGAGGCCAATGGTGTTAATTGAGTAGAGGGTGTGTGACGTGATTGAGATTCGTGTTTTAGTAAAATTAGTGGCTGAATAGAGAATGGATTGAGGTGGGGGCGATACTTGAGGCAGGCAGACCTACCAGTAGGCTATTGCAATAATTAAGGTATGAAGTGATGAGAGCCTGCACTGGAGTAGTGGCTGAGTCAGAGGAGAGAAGGGATTGTATTCAGGAGATGCTGCAAAAGTGAAATTGGCAGGCATTGGCTATAGCTTGGATATGGGGGTGGTGGGGTGTTGATGAGAGATAGAGAGATTCCAGGATGCTTCCTAGATTGTGAGCCTGAAGGACTGGGAGAATGGTGTTGTCCTTCACAGTAATAAAGAAGGTAGGAGGGTGAGGAAAGTGTTAGGGGAAAAGATAATGAATTCTACGTTGGATATTGGATTTAAGATGCTTATTGGAATTTGGTTTAAGATGTCTGAAAGGCAGTTGGAGAAGTGAGATTGGAAATCAGCAGAGAGAGGTAAAGGCAATAATTAAATCCATGGGAGTTGATGAGATCACTAAGTGAAGTAGTAGAGAGGGAGAACAGGAGATGACCCAAGACAGAACCCTGAGAGACACCTATGGTTTGTGAGTGTGATTTTGAGAAGGATCCAGCAAAGGAGTCAAAGGAGTTATCAGATAAGAAGGAAGAGAACTAGAAAGGAAAATCATGGGATTTTAAGAGAGAACCTTATGGGGAAAATCAAATATAACCATTACACCACAACCTTTTGAATCCTAGTAAATTAAGGAAAGACAAAGACATTTTTTTACAAACATATGTGTGGTGTATGTGTTGTTAATCAGCAAGAATTAATTGAAAGACATTATGTGGTCATTGGGAAAGATTACAAATATGAATATGCTGGAGTCCCAGAACTAATAAAGTTCTATATCTGTAATCATAATATAAATCACAGTGGAAAATAGCCTTAGAAAATACACAGAATGTGAGAATATAGTATGGCAGTTTTGAAAGAGACCTTGGAAATCACCTAATCCAATCTTTTCATGACAGATGAGAAAGCTTAGTCCAAGAGGGGCAAGCTGTTTACTCAGGTCCACCTAAGTCCCACTAAAGCAACTGTTGTTTACAGGAAATTTCCACTATGTAAAACTCTAATCTCATACAGCTTTCACATCAAGCCTGGTCAATTATCCCCAGAGGAACTGGTGATGTGGCTGCTTCCAAAGTTGGATAATGTCTTTGTCATCTCTCTCTAGGCTTGGCCTGGTTTTCTCTGTTTGTATGCACAAGTGATCAATAGAGATACTAAGTACTGCCTGAACATCTCTTCAAAGGAAGCACATATTGGGAACGAGTCTCTGATTCCAGCCCAAGTGCCAGCTCAGTACTGAAAAAGTGTTAGAGGTAGGGACACACAGCTGAGCACCACTGCAACATGTAGACACTCTGACTAAGAACAGCTATTTTAAAAGATGTTGATATTGAACTTTACAAGGAAATTAAGCATTCATGGATGGTACTGCCATCCTAGAGTATTTCCAATATAAATAAAGATAAATGAAGTTTAGTAGAAAGAATGAAGGTCTTGGAGTCGAATTATCTGAGATTCATTCCCAGTTGCACAAATTGGACAATTCCCTTTACCCACAATTCTGTCCCCATACTTTGCACATGAACTTCAATTCTGTTTAAGAGTGAGGCCATCTATACTGAACTCAATGATTTTCTTCTTTCCACACATTGAAACCACTTTGTATTTTTACCAGTTCTCTTCTATAGTCCAAAAAACTGGATTTGGAGTCAGAAGACCTGAGTCTCTGTCATTTACTATCTTTGGGACCTTGAATAAGTCTCTTAACTTCTCTTTGTTTCAGATCCATCATTTATGAAATGAAGGGATTTTATTATAGCATCTTTAGGTTCCTTCCATCTCTACTTTTATGATTCTTTGATACGAGTTCAGAGGTTAAGGTATTTCTACTAAGACTATTTCTTCTTCTTTTGATTTCAGTCTCTCCTATCTCCACTGGGAGCTTGCCACTATAACCATTCCTATTCTTCTTTCTCATCTTAAGTCTCTCCCTATCTACTTGCTCCTGTTGATTACTTACAAACTTGCTCAGGTATTATCAGCTCTTAAAAAAACCTTCCGTGAGCCCTGCTATGTCTTCATGCTACATTTTTCTTCCTTTTATCTGCTAAGCCCTTAAAAACAGTTGCCCCAATTTCTCTATCACTCACTCTGTTAACAAAAATCTTCTGATCATTTATTTTAATCTTTGTTCAGAAAAATTTAAAGTTAGTCATTTCACTTCCCCTTTAAAATTTTATTAATGCCTTTTGCTTTTATGCCAAATCCATTTCTGAATATATCTTTCCATCTCATCTACCCAGAAGTCTGGCAGAAACTAGGAATACAACATAATGGACTTTGCTACTAGTAGCAATGCAACAAGTCAGGACATTCCTAAAGGACTTATGTAAAAGAATGCTATCCACACTGAGAGAAAGAACTATGAGAGTAGAAATGCAAAAGCAAAACATATGACATCACTTATTACGTGTATATATAGGTATGTGATTTGGGGTTTAGGCCTTAAAATCATTCTATAGCAAAAATGAGTAATATGGAAATAGGTATCAAGTGACAACATTTGTACAACCAAGTGGAATTACTTGTTGGATCTGGGAGGGGGAAATAAGAGGAGAGAGAAAGAAAATAAATCATGTAAACATGGAAAAATATTTTTAAAATAAACAAATAAATAATTAAAGTTTAAAAAGAAACTAGGAATAGATCAGTCTCTTACACTGTATACTAAGATAAATGTTAAAATGGGCACATAATTTAGATATGAAGGGTGATATAAGCAAATTGAGGGGAAATGGAAAAAATTAACTGTCACATCTCACCAAAACTTCAGTAAGATCAGCCTACACAGTGACCAGGTAATTAGCCAGGCATTGAATTATTAATTATTAAGCAGATTCTAATTGCCAGACACTATGCTAAATATGAAAAAAGGATAAAAGATAGTTTCCTTTCTCAGAGAATCTACAGCTTCCTGGAGGTGATAACATATAAACAATTATGCACAAACATGATATACAAGATGTTCCAAAATAACCTACTAAAACTTGAAACTGAACTGACTTTTGTGAAATGCTGTATATAGGTTAAATGGGAGATAATCAACAGATAGATAGTAGTGTAGTATCAGGAGCCTTCTAAATCTCCTTCCAACTAATTACAAAGCATCTCAAAAGGACAGAAATCAAAACCAGATGAGTAAAGGGGTTCTCCTGCTGGATGCAGTATTAAAGATAGTGAGTGGAGATTCCTACACTATAAGGGGCAAAATTGCACTAGTCAAAGTGCAAACTGATTACCCCTCCCCAACACCACCTTCCATGCTAGAGTTAGAATTAGGGCTGAGACAATCTCTAAATTCTCAGGAGCTGGCTGAAAGCACCATAGACTTACCCCTGAGGGCAGTGCAAGGTCTTGGAAGGGAGATCCGAGGTTAAAGAGTATGGATCTTGGGCAGCAGAGCATGGAGCTTGGGCATAAACAGAGCTGGCCATAGCCAAGGAAGCAGGGGCTGGAAAGATAGCCTCAGGACAAAATGCTTTAAAGCACTCCCTACACAAAGAACACCACAGATCTACCTGTTCTCACTCAGGCTTCTGACAAGGAAGAGAAGATAGCACTAAGGCAAAGTCCTGTGAGACAAAAGCTAAAAAAGCAATGACCACCAACATGCAGGAACCCCAATCCACTAGTGGCAAAAGGAAAAAAGCAACAGAAATAAAAGCTCTTGACCCTGAATAATTTCTATGGAGAAAAAGAACAAAATATAGAAGCAACAGCAGAAAGTGAAAAACAAGCAAACACACCCAAACTTTCACCCCCAAAAAGAAAATTGGTCACAAGTTTTCAAGGAACTAAAAAAGGAGTTCAAGAACCAAATAAGAAAGACAGAAGAAAGATGGGAAGAAAAGTGAGAAAAAAATAAAAGTAATATAAAAAGAAAATAACAGCTTAAAAGACAAAATTGCCCATATGGAAAAGGAGGCACAGAAATCAAATGAATAAGTAAATTGGAGACCAGAGTTGACCTGCTGGAAGCCATGAAAAGCAGGATAGACCAAACCAAAAAAGGAAAATCAAAAGATCATACCTGAAAATCAGTCTTAAAGACTAGAATTGGGCAAGTGGAAGCTAATGATCTTATAAGACAGCAATAATTAATAAAGCAAAATCAAAAGAATGGAAAAATAGGAGGAAGCATAAAATATCTCACTGAAAAGATAATTGACATGGAAAACAGGCCCAGAAGAGACAATTTGAGAATTATTGGACTACCTGAAAGCCTGGAACTAAAAAAGAGCCTTAACAACATATTATGAGAAATTATCCAAGAAAATTGCCATAATATTCTTGAACAAGAGGGCAAAATAGACATGGAAAGAATCTATATAGCACCCCCTACATTAAATCCCTGAAAGACAACCCCCCAGGAATGTTATAGCCAAATTAAGAGCTTCCTGTTCAAGGAGAAAATAGTGCAAACAGCCAAAAAGAGATAATTCAGATATCAAGGAGCCCCAATCATGATTTCACAGTATCTGGCAGCTTCCACACCAAAGGACCACAAGGCTTAGAGTATGATATTCGGGAAAGCAAGAGAACTGGGTCTACAACCAAGAATCACCTACCCATCAAAATTGACTATATACTTTAAGGGGAAAGTATGAGCATTTAATAAAATAGAAGATTTCCAAGCATTCCTAAAGGAAAATAATCAACAGAGAGGTAACATTAGCTTTAAGGGGTTTAGAAAAGATTTCTCATAGAAGATGGGTATCTAGTTGAAAATTGAAGTAAACAATGGAAGGTAGGAAACAGATATGAAGAGAGAAAGAAAGAGAGAGAGAGAGAGAGAGAGAGAGAGAGAGAGAGAGAGAGAGAGAGAGAGAGAGAAAGAGAGAGAGAGAGAGAGAGGGAGGGAGGGAGGGAGG
>NC_058131.1:408339216-408418036 GCF_016433145.1 Gracilinanus agilis | reverse complement strand
AGAGGAGAGAGACAGAGAGAGAGAGAGAGAGAGAGAGAGAGAGAGAGAGAGAGAGAGAGAGAGAGAGAGAGAGAGAGAGAGAGAGAGAGAGAGACCCTGGCATAGGGGATAGCCAGAGAAAATGATTAGAATAATGGATTGCCTTGTGAGGAATAGCAAAGGCTACTGTCACTGGATCACAGAAAACATGGGGGTGAGTAAGTTTAAAAAGACTGGAAAGGTACAACAGGCTAGGTTATAAAGAATTTGCTAGACAAAAGATTTTGTTTTTGGTCTTAGAGGTGATAGGGAGCCACTGAAGTTAATGGCACCTGGGAAAAATGAGGTGGAATGAAGTGTCACATGGCCAGATGTGCTTTAGGAAGATTAATTTGGTAGGCAAGTAGAGGGAAAGGGACATATATGAGAGATATTAAGAAGGCAGAAATAATCTGGAAATTTATTGTAGATGTGGAATGAGAAAAAGTGAGGATTTGAGGGTAGTACCTAGGTTTTGAGCTTAAATAACTTGGAAAATTATGGTACATATCCTCCACAAGATTAGGAAGCAGGGAGAATTTGAAGAATTAGATAACAAATTCTGTATCTGTTGAGTTTAAACTGTTTATTTGTCATTTTATCTTTTTATTATTTTAGCCAGTCTGATAGGTGTGAATTGACACCTCAGAGTTGGTTTGGTTTGTATTTCTCTAATCAATAATAATTTAGAGCATTTTTCATATGGTTATATATAGTTTTGATTTTTTTCATCCAAAAACTGTCTGTTCTTATCTTTTGACCATTCATCAGTTGGGGAATGGCTCATATTCTTATGAATATGACAAATTTCTCTCTAAATATTTTAGATATGAAACCTCTATCTGAGAACCTGTAATATTTTCTCCCCAATTTTCTGTTTCTTTGTAATCTTGGCCATATTATTTTTATTTGTGCAAAAAATTTTAACTATGTAATCTGAATTATCCCTGCATCTCACAATGCTTTATCTTGTTTATTAATAATTTTCCTATTCATAAATAATATAGATATGTTTCTTATTCTTTTAAATTACTTATTATATCTCCATTTATGTTTATGTCATATGTCTCATTTTGGTTAGCATTTCTGTAATATTTTGTTTTATATTTTACCTATTTCTATTCTAATTTCAAGATTTCTAATTATGTTTCTTCATTGTGTACTTATTTGCTGATTGTATAGTTTTTTAAAAATTCTAATACCTCATTTATCATCCCCTTTTCTCTTTTGTTAAATGTATACTTATATAAATACATATATACTTATATTATCTATAGAGAGAGACATACAGACAGATATATTCCCTTGGAGGATTAATTTAGATGCACTTACCAAAACTGAAATGTTATTTCATATTCTCATTCTATTTTGCATAATTGCTAATTATTTATATCATTTGTTCTTTGTTACACTCATTTTTCAGAATACCTTTAGTAAATCCCCATTTATATCTATAATTCTTGCTCATACCTCCAACATGAATTATTTTTATTTATCATGTTAACATCTATATACATGGAGACAGTCTGCATAGTATACAATTAACTTTGAAGCCAAGATGGAATATGGATTGAGGTCCAGTCTTTGACACATGGTTGCACTGTGATGCTAGGCAAATCATTTAACTTCTCAGTCCTCTAGGCACTTCTCTAAAAGTATGTTATAGAGAAGATGCTAAATTGCATTGTTTAAGGGATTTTCCTCACTTCAGGGTTCCCTTTACAAAAGAAACCATAGATTCAATCTTTATCTTTATCTATGGCAGGCTATGGATATGGTGAACATGAAACGTCACAAAGAATGAAATTGATTAGAATTTTGTAGGCAGACAAAGATTTATTGTGGACATAGATATTATTCCTTAGTTAGCTGTGCATAGTCAGACCATCAGCTTGTCAGAATTAAGATCAGAATTTATAATAAACAAGAAGAAAAAAAGATTAATCAAGGAAAATATATCACATATAGTTAAGAAGATATAACTAGGATTTTTTAAAAAAGCTTTTGAAAATAATAACTGGAAAATAGACAGCATAAATGACACCAGCAACAATTATAATAATTTCATTCAGAAATTAAATCAAAGTAAATTAATTGCTAAGTAAGGAGACCAAAAAAAATTCAAAAAATGCCTTTTTGAACACACAATTTACTTATCTGACAAATGGAGAGATATGACTGCCAAAGGCAATACAAATTAGCATATAAACTCATTTATAAAATCTCATGAAGAAGGGTGATGGATGATTAAAAACAGTATCATCTCATAAAGTAGAGATGCAGTGAAGAATTGAGCTAATATTTTTTTAAGATTTCCAAAATATCCAAATAAGCAAAGTCACCCCAAGGACATTCAAGGATGACAATTGAAAAAGCAATATAAATAGAAGAAACATGGAAAAGATTTACAAAAATAATACATTTTCTCCCCTGAAGGATAGTGGAACCACAAGCATATTTGTATTTATCATTAGTCTCTCAGGTCCTTATAGAGGAAGTAGAGATGGAATTAATGAGAATAAGAGTAGAACAAGTAGACTGATTATATCAAGTATATATTTAGGAGATCTATAGTAGACACAATGTAATTGTAAGGGCATGGAGTAATGATTTACAAGATATCTAAAGGAAGCAAAGCTACAAATGATTGGAGAAGTCTTGCACCTAATTGATTCTAAAACTCAGGAAATATTAACAAATATAATCTTATATGTCAACTCTCCTATCTATAAAAATCTTTATGGAGTTCATTTATACAGGAATTGAAGGCATTCTGAGTGAGAATATTAGTAGAATACAAACAAACTCCTATAAAGGATATTCAACAATGTACCACATTTTCACCAATTCACAATTGACTGAAGGATATTGAAAATACTGAATTTCACTAACCTTATTATTCCTGGTTTACAAGAAAACATTTTAATTCAAAGGCCAAGGCATTCTATTACTATTTTACAACAAAGTTGATCTCAACTACATATCAATATTTCAGTCAGAGTTCCCCACTGGTTCCTTTTAAATATCAAGAGAAGTGAGTAGAAGCTCAAGAACCTTTGCCAAATGTGGCAAACATTTGGGTTTACATGTTGTGAAGAGTGAATCAAACTTTCTTTGTCCATCTATAAGCAACTTTTAAATTAATCAATCAAAAACTTAAGCACCCCTCCTTAATACTAAGAGAATTTGCAAGTTACTTGCTAAAGTGGGTGACAACTCCAGAGGCCACTGCCCTGCCTCTGGGCAATGCTAGGCAAATTGAAAAGACTGTGATTGGTTCTCATAAAGTGGGGAAGGGACAGGAAGAGACATGGAAAAAAAGACTATAAAAAGTCCTGAACTTCCTGTCCAAGGGGGTTCTTTTGAAGACTTCACCTCTGAGATTTTGCTTTTGGATTTCGCCTTGGGAGACTCTGCATTGGTGAGCTGGACTGGAGGAGGAGACTCTTTCCCTGAATCCTGCATTGGCTTGCTGGGTGAGTAGCTGGCCTTCCTTTCCTGGTTTCCTAAGAGATTGGTTCTAGAGTGGCCTTCCTTTCCTGGAGGAGGCTACATTGGTTGAACCCTTGCTGAAGACACCACCAAATCCTCTGGTCAAAGATTATTGAGCCCTACAGGGACTGAGCTGGACACCAGAGCAGTACTTAGAGTGATACGATAGGCCAGTGATGGGCAAACTACGGCCCCCTGAAATGTTCTATCTGGCCTCACAACATTATTCCTAATCTGATGAATACAATAAGTAGGATACAATACAATGAAACTTTGAAAGACTTGCCTTAGAAACAGAGTGACAGATGAGCATTTCCTTTCGTTTGGCCTCCTCTTTAAAAAGTTTGCCCATCACTGAACTAGACAATTCTCTACCTTCTTTTTTACATTTCTCCATGTTCAATCTTTCTACCTCTTTATAAATAAAGCTATTAAAAGTCATTTTGACTTAAGCTATAATATTTTTTTAAATTGATGACCACAATATTACTTTAGAACTTTGTTGTAGGCAAACATAAAATAAGATAAACAGATAGATTTTAGGGTTAACAGAAATATTGCCAAGCAGGGTGGCATGAGCTAAACATTCTGTGAAGCCTTAGAATACAGCAGTGTGTGTGACACAGGGCTCTGTGACAGTTGGCTGAAACTGAGGGTGAAGTCTCTTTTTTGAACTCCCAAAAGCATCACCAGGACACCATCTACTCTGTGGGCAAGTGCAAGCTGGAGCTTGAGTTTACAGTTTTGGAGGGTGGACTTTCTTTCTGTACTAGCTCACTGTTTGTTACTTACTAGAATTATTGTCTGATTATCATCTGGGACCTTGGGACATCTGAGATCACCACTGGAGGGACAAGGATCCAGGAGTGAGACTCTAATTACCCCATCCTGCTTGGATCTTGATAGTGTTAGATTCAGTGTAGAAATCCATTTCCCTTGTCTCTGATCCCTGTCCATAATTAACCAAGTTAAGGAATCCTGGTTCCCATCTTCCTAATTATTTACCTTAATGAACCATTGTTTTGTTTCCTGTCTGTTCTCCTTAACCTAGAAGAACCCTACTTAAGATATATAAGTTCTCGTTTTAATTCCCCAGCTGGCTGGAGGCTGGCTCACTGAAGTAACTGAATAACTGCCATTCCTCTAACTTGGTGTTACCCACTTTCTCAAGTCCTTACCCATCTTCAAGGGCTGAGTTAGTGAATGGTAATTACTTTAAGATATAGTTACTGGGCACTCATTTAGTGTACTTTAATTAATTGTACTAAATTTAGTTAATCTAGTGGTCAGTAACAGCCCACTTACTTCAACTTTCATATTAGTATAAAAGCCTAAATTTTTATATTCTTACAAAATTAAAGTCACACAGGGTGGATAGGCATAGATGTCTTGCTATTTGTACAACATGAGGGAACTTCTAAATCAATGAGATTAGTAATGTATTTAAGTTTTTAAAGTTTACTCTATTGTACATATTTAAATTTTGTGAGGGTACTGTGTGATTCTGAGATATGCATATTCATCAGTGTTCCCATTCATAAGATAATTTAAGTTTTTCAAATATAAATTCTCTGATGATCTATTCAGTTCTATATTTCTTTTAACTATATGTTAGATTACTCCAAGTCAGAACATTATGATTTCCAACAAATATTGGGATACTACTTTGATTTTTAGCAATTCTATTAAATTTTCCTCTGTGAATTTATATGTAATTCCATTTGATTATCATGCCTTATAAAGATAAAAAATGATTATGACTGAAATAATAATATAAATTAGTATTTTAATTAAAGCCATGCTGATAGATAAAGTCATTAGACCACGCGCTTATAAGAATTCAAAACTGCCACCTAGCCATAATTATCTCCCGTCTCTTCCTGAGTCTGCTGGCCAAGAGACCACTCCCTCTTAACCCAGGAGATTTAAACTGTTCTCTGCGTGGAGAGGTAGGCGTCCCCACGCCCAAAGAACCGGAAACGGAAACCCGTTGGACCATGGGAAATGTAGTTTGATAATTTCCACGTGTCCATAGAAAATACATATATATATACTTAAAGATGGCATCTCCCAAATTTCATTCTTACAGCATTAATTTTGATATATTATTTTTCCATGATTTCCTTACATATACCACATCCCTCTTGGCATTCTTAATTTTTTTTCTTTTTCTAGAAATTGGGGAATTTTTAGAATTGCATTTTGGGGAATCATGTAATAGATGGCAAATTATATTCCAGCCTCTCATTTTTATCTGGTTTGTCTTATTTTTAGTGCCTTTTTTGTATGCAACAAACATATTTTTAAAAATTCATTTTCCACTTAATTCTGTTGGATTGTTGAATCCATTCACATTTAAGGTTTTATTCAAGATTGTTTCCCTCCATTTGCTTATGTTTTGTCCACTTTGACTTTATTTTCATACTTTGCTTCTGCAATTAGTTTTGCTGGTACTACTGCTAGTGTCTACTCTTACAGGTTCTCCCCACCTGTTTCCATTTCTGAACTCTGTCTTAAGATCAATTATTTGCTCAAGTTATTTCTTTCTCATCTCTGTTTCTCTGGCCAACTTCTCTGCCTCTATCTGTCTCTCTTTTTCTTTTACTTTCTCTTTATCTTACTCTCCATCTCTGTGTGTATATCTTCCCTCTTCTCTCTTCATCCTCCCCTTTTCTATCCCTTGAAGTTCTAGTTCAGTTTGAGTCAGACCTGACCTACATTATCTTCACTGAATATTCTTCGCTTGATATGGCTAAGTAAACTCCCTTTTGTTAAATGTTAAATATTCCATAAGCAATCTATTTCGTTGCAACATCAAATCAGACATTTCTGAGCTAGTCCTAATCTAGTAGTTGTAAAATATCATTTGTTGAATTTGCATAAGTTTGCATTTGGAAGTGATTATGATCTCTTAAACCCATCTGCTATAGTAGACTTCACTGCTCCCTTAAGATTTTTCACTTGTGTAATAACCATGATGGATGGATTGCTTGGAACTTTTTATATATTATTAAAAAGGCCATCAAGAACTCTGTCATGTGGACTCTGTTGTGACCCTTTAGGACAAAGCATTGTGGAAGTCACTTGAAAAGATAGTGCTTGAATTTCCTCAGGGTGCTAGAAGCCTTTCTAAAATTAGAGATATGGAGAAAGGGATCCAACACACTACAGTTGATTTCTTGACTTGATGTAATTGTGAACCCTAATTCTCAAAAGGATTTTCAGTGAGGGTTTCAGGTAGAGGTGAACCTGAGTGCTGGCATAGGAGCTCTCCCTGACCATAGCAGATATGTCTTCCCATATATGGAAGCTAGAGGGCATATATTGACTTAAAGGAGCCTCTATCTCCTTCTTCAGTTTTTCATATTTTTTTTCTGAGCATAGATGATTGGACAGTGATCCTGAGATGGATATTATTAGGTTTGGGAGAAATTGAGATTTCAAGATCAAAGATTAATAGATCCAGGAGACATAATCTAAGAATCATCAGTAAACCTGAAAGTTGTAATAAAAAAGAGCCTGGATACCATATTACAAGAAAACATCAGAACAAACTTTCCTGATATACTCAAACAAGAGGAATAGAAATTAAGAAACCACACTAATCATCTCCTAAAAGAGATCCCAAAATAAATACCCCAGAACTTTTATAGCCAAATTCCAGAGCTTCTAGGCCAAGGAAAAAGTACTGCAAACTGCCAAAAGGAAACAATTCAAATATCAAGCAGCCTCAGTCAGGATTACATAGAACCTAGTAGCTTCTACATCAAAGAGCCAGAAACCATGAGATATGATATTCTGAAAGGCAAAAAATTATAGGATTATAGGCTAGAATTACACACCCAGAAAAACCGAGCATAATCTTCCAGGGGAGAAAAGTTGATGTTTAATAAAAGAGAGGAATTTCATACTTTCTTGACCAAAAATCCAGAGCTGAAAAGAAAATTTTATGAGCAAGTTCAACATTCAAGTGAAGCATAAAAAAGGCAGTGAAAACTTGAATTTTTTTATAAGGCTGAATTGAGTAAATTTATATCTGGAAAGGTGATCATTGAAATAATTAAAATATCTATGGTACTGGAGAAAGCTAAGTTACTTAAAGTATGCAACAGACGTAAAGTACCTAAGATACTTAAGAACTTTATCACTATTAGAGCAACAGAAATAAGGAAGGGAGCTAAATAAGTGGGGCTGATATTTTTTAAAAAAGGGATGGGAAATAAGAACACATGGGAAAAGGAGAAAAGGAGAGATAGAAGAGGTAAACTATCCTTCATTAAGCAGTGTGGAAATGATAAATACAGTGGAGGAGAGGATGGCAATAACTGAACCTCATTCTCTTTAGTACTAGCTCAAAGGGGGAATAACACCCATACTCAGGTTTAGAAACCTATATTACCCTATAGGGAAGAAGGAGGGTAGGGATGACAAGGAACAAAGAAATAGACAAAAAGCAAGGTGAATTGGGGGAGGCAACTGTGGAAAATAGAACAATTGTGAACAGGGAAAGTTTAAAAGCAGAGGGAAGAATAAATGGGGGGAAATAGATAATTAGTCATCATAACTATGAATATTAATTGGATGAACTCACCCACAAAACAGAAAAGAATAGCCAGTTGATTAAAGAACAGAACCCTACAATATGGTGTCTACAAGAAACACATTTTAAAAAAGGAAATACACACAGAGTAAAAACAACAAACTAGAGCAGAATCTACTATGCTTTGGATAAAGTAAAAAAAAATGGGAATAACAATCATGATCTCAGGGAAAACAAAAGTTAAAATTGATCTAATCAAAGGAGAGAAAGAAGGAAATTATTTCATGACAAAATGCACAAAAGACAGCAAACAATATCAATATTAAACATATATACATCAAATAGTATAACATCCAGACTCTTACATGAGTTACAGGAAGAAATAGAAAGTAAAATGTTACTAATGGGGGACATCAACTTTCTCTCAGAAGTAGATAAACCAAACCAAAAAATAAACAAGAAAGGAGATGAATTGAACTTTAGAAAAACTGTATATGAGAGACATCTGGAAAAAACTGAATGAGAATCAAAAAGATCATGACTTCCTAGGATTCCTAGTTGAAGTTGCCTGGAAGCAGGAGTTTTTTGCTTTCGAAAAGATCACCACTAGTGTCTAGTAAATGATGTATGGATGTCTAACTCTGGAAAACCATTTTTGCCGAAATTACTGCACCGTACTGCTTGCACAGCAATTCATAGGAAAGGCCATTATGGAGTTTTAGGAATTGTAGATACAATTCACAAAAGCTGGTTGCTATAGGTGTGAAAACAGAAGCCAAACATGTGTGCGAAAGTTGTACAGTGTGCCAACAGTACAACAAGGCTATAATTAAGAACAAAGCCTATGGAGGAAAACCATTAATGTTCACACCGTTCGAATGCTTGCAAATAGATTATGTCACGATGCCAAGATTTCAAAAATATAGGTACATACTCCTGATAGTGGATAAGCTGACAAAATGGCCAGAGGCATTCCCAGTCAAGAAAAATGATTCCGTTTTCATGGCAAAGATGTTACTGAGGGAGATAATTCCAAGATTCTCTATTCCAGCAGTCATCTCATTTGACTCTGGTAGCCACTTTGCAAACTCTATTCTAAAGCAAGTCTACCAAGTGCTAGGAATTAAAAGACATCTATGTTCTATCTATTGACCTCAGTCATCGGGAGCCCTTGAACACACTAATCAATCTTTGAAATCAATGATCAGGAAGCTATGTACAGAAAGTCATCTTAAATGACCAGATATCTTACCTATGGTGCTTTTCTACTTAAGAAGTCAGCCCAATAGTGAAAAACATTTGTTACCATTTGAACTATTGTACAGACAGCAACCATGGGTAGGAAAAGCTCCACAGGACACTAATTGCCTATCACATCTAGGAATCAAATGCAAAATATGTCACCTTATTGAAAGAGAGATTAGATGAATTGCAAAAGTTATCTTTAATACAGCAAATAATTCCACTTGATTTTAGCCTACATGATTGTCAACTTGGAGATAAAGTCTATATCAGAAATTTCACAAGAAGATCAGTGTTAGAACCAAAATGGTATGGACCACATAAAATAATCTTAGTTACACCTACATCTGTAAAAATCAAGGGAAAAGATTCCTGGTACCACTATTCACACTTAAAATCCTCAGTGAAGTCAAGACCTCATTCTAACATTCAGCCTCAAATGCAACAAACACAAGAAACAGAATCTGACATAGAAATAGAGCCTCAAAACAAAAAACCACACTCAGAAACAAAGCCTCAAACAGAAAGACACCAAAGACACAGATGCAGACACAAATGAAACACAAGAAACAGATCACTATCAAGAACAAGACATGCAAATCATTGATTTAGATCACACAAACACCTCATTCACACATGAAGATCAACAGTTAAACCTATCAGAAATCAGCAGTGGTGAAGAAGACTAAATATTACATACATCACATCAAAGACAAGTGCAAACCCAAAAATCTCATAAGAAGAAATTTTGTGGGAACACAAAATTTAACATAACACTACACAGTCACACACTGGTTCCTGATCCAGGGATTCTTCAATCAAGACGACATCTGGCAAGATGTGTATCTAGCAAAGGAGAAGAGAGAGGAGATCCCGAAGATTCCAAAGTTTCAGAAACATCAGGACATCAGGACCAACACAAGGACAACAAGAGACATTGCACAACAAGGACTTGAACTGTGACAACACCTATGTGACTTGGACATCATCACCAGAGGAATCACAAGGAGAAAAGATCAGCAAACCAAGATTAGGTTTGAATAGGTGCAAGGTTTTCACATTCAGACACTAATCACAAGGGAAATGCACAAACTGGAATGCATGCAACAGAACATAAGCTGATTGACAGAGAGATTCTGAAGAAGAAGGTAAGTATAAAACCAATCAGTAAATGTTAGGTCATGAGTCCAACACATAGTCACAATAAAGTCACATCACATGTACATAATGTAAATAAATGTAACAGTTTGAAAATAAAGTACAGTGACCATAATAAGCAAGAGAACTCAGATTCCTTGTAAGGTCAAAAGTACTCATTTCATAGGAACATCACATGAAAACCTTGTACATATGTAATATATTGTTACTAACAAATAATGCATAGTCTATTAACCCGTAGGGAAAGAGTAGATGCAGAGAAATTCAATTCTAGCTAGCATAGGGTCAGTATAAAATAATTGTAAAATGTTCAAATAAGAACTGTTAATAGGAATGTTAGACAAACATTGTACAGTATAGTTTAGTTAGGAATGAAACTAATTGACTAACACATTAACTATAGTTTAAGAATTACCAACAAACTAATTTTCCTAACCATAGATTAGGGAATAGAAGAAATGTTACAATTCATTGTAAATTAGGAATGTTATTTGAAGTTCAGTATTAGAAATTTAAACAAATTTATTGCAAGAATTGCATTAGTTTAAAAGTAAGAAACAACACAGATAATCATTTCTTAAATGTTCTTATAATGCTTAAATATTATACTTATGTTCAAATGATATGTTTATGGAAATATTGTATTCAAATCCCACACTTTCCCAGAAAAATCTATCCTAAACCACTTGTCATTAGCTTTAGGCTAAATAGATAGATAAGGCATTGGATAAAATTGGATTTATTATTTTGGGAAGGGTAGTTAATGGGATAGAAACACATAGTTAAGAGTAGAATAGAGTAGAGATCATCCACAGATGAGATCAGCTGGAAATTTACAGGTTGAAATTTCCAAAAACAAAATGGCATTCATGTTAGACTCTGGGAGCTGAGAGTCTCACCTTGATTGACAGGTGAAGACAGTTGGAGTTAGTGGAATGTTCCTAGAGGCCATGAGGACAGGAAGAAAGGCAGTTGACCAGAAAGGATATAAATGCCCTGGCAGCCCCCTGACAGGGTGCCTTGGCCCTTGGTCTTTTGGGGACCCTTTTGGCTTTGTCTTTGACTTTGCCTTGGCTAAGCCCTACCTGAAATCATTGGCCTAAACTCTTGCATTGGACATTTGATCTTGAACATTGATTGACCTGTGCGTCTGACCGTGGATCCTCTGATTCTCTCTGAATCCCTTAGATATTTAGACATCTAAACCATCTCTAGATATTTAGGTATCCAGGGCCCGGGGGCTGGGGGAATCAGGGAAGTGGATAGGAGAAGAAGAAGAGGGTGGTAAGGGTGGCATTTCCTGAAAGCTGTAGGACTGGCACAACAACTAGCAGTAAGAAGCTGAGAGAAATCATCAATAGTTGTTTAATCCAAACAGATTGCTTACTCTGGTTTGGCTGTGGCTAGGCTGAGCCAGAGGAGGTGAAGAACAAGTCCAGTATTACTGAACAGCCTACAGTCCTGAGGGATTAGTGTCATAGATTTAGTGATAAGGTCTCCTATTCCCCAATCCATTCCTGATCTTTTCTTTCCCTTGTTGACAACATAGATAAAATTATTAAATACCTTCCTGGAGTAGTTATTCCATCACCACTCTGGGGAGGGAGCAATGCAGTCAGATGAATGTTATCCAAGGCTAATAGAGCCCAATACCAATAAGTAACTCCAGGTGGGACCTGAAAGGGTTACCCATCCACTGACCTTTAGGGATCCTGCCTGGGCACTGTTATAAAGAAGGGCAGTTATTATAACATCCAGCTGAGTGGCAGGACCCGGGTGTCCCTGCACCAGCCATCAAGGGGAATCAATCACAGCTTCCTCAGATCAATACCTCAGATTAATAATATAATAACTAGCCATAATAGTAATAATAATAGTAGTGATAGCATAGAGATTACCATCCTTCTTCATTTTTTTTTATAAAACTAGCAGGAGAAAAAGCCCATACACCGACCTGAATATATATGGATTGTTAAAACCTCTTCTTCTACTTTGTTTTTGTTCTAGGTCCACTTAACTTGAGTCCTGTTCTCTCTGTTTTGTCCTGGCCTGAATCTGAGATCCTGTAATCAATCATCTGTTCTATTACCTCCATTAACTGTTGTGGGATGTTTGTTATTTTCTTTATCTATTTGTCCCAGGAGTGTGGATATAGATTTCTTAATGTTGGAGAGCTATTGCAGGCTTTTCAGTGAGAATGGGTCTGTTGTCTGTCTGTTCTTTTCCCTCCTTGTTTATCCTCTAAGTATTTCCTTGCAATTAAGCCTGACTTCCTAGAGGGCAATTGGAATTCCTAACACTAAATCCATGAGCCCCAAGTATGTCTTTCCTGTGCATTGACTGAAAGGAAACAAGTCTGTTTGAATAAGTTTCAGTGAGGGGAGTCTAGTAAATGGTTTGCGTTATTATTCTTTTGATATTTAACTGATGTGATAGTGTACTTTTAAAAAGTGTGCCCAGATATATATATATATATATATATATATATNAATCAATCATCTGTTCTATTACCTCCATTAACTGTTGTGGGATGTTTGTTATTTTCTTTATCTATTTGTCCCAGGAGTGTGGATATAGATTTCTTAATGTTGGAGAGCTATTGCAGGCTTTTCAGTGAGAATGGGTCTGTTGTCTGTCTGTTCTTTTCCCTCCTTGTTTATCCTCTAAGTATTTCCTTGCAATTAAGCCTGACTTCCTAGAGGGCAATTGGAATTCCTAACACTAAATCCATGAGCCCCAAGTATGTCTTTCCTGTGCATTGACTGAAAGGAAACAAGTCTGTTTGAATAAGTTTCAGTGAGGGGAGTCTAGTAAATGGTTTGCGTTATTATTCTTTTGATATTTAACTGATGTGATAGTGTACTTTTAAAAAGTGTGCCCATATATATATATATATATATATATATATATATGCTTTGGTTGAATGGATAATTGTATGAAAGTCACAGAATGTTTCATGTATCTGTGTGTATGTGTGTTTGTATATATAAAATTGGAAATGTATTTTATTTTACTTATGTCTATTACTATAAGATGCACTGATTTAGAATCTTAGTTGAGGAGAAATCATTCTTATATAAAAAGTTTGTCTCTTTGTGTATACCTATCTATTTTTACTGTCTCTACCTGCCTATGCTGATTTAACTTTGTGAATATCAATTCAGTTGCAATCAATTTTAAAAGGAGGGAAAGATTTTTAGTAAGAAACTATTTTAAGTTTCCCAAAATATAGGTCTTTAAACTCAATTGAAACAACTGCCAATCACCTATTTTCATTCTGAGTTTGGCACCAAGAGTCAATAAAGAAGAAAACAGAAACATTCAGATAGAAAGAGAACCTCTTTCCCTCTGATTTTTGGAGCTAATATTGTCTTGAAAGAGTAAATAAAGAGGAAGTAAGAATGATCAAATATGATATTACTTTTCCATGAAAAAGAGAAAAAAAAGCTCAAAGCAAACTAAAATAGATGGAGTAAGATTGACAAAATGTGCACAATATTTAGTGCTTTTATTGATATTAAACTTCATAATGATTTTGCCATGGAAATCTTATGAGAAAAAAATTAGATAAAGAAAAAAGTTAAAAGTTGTAGCATAAGGTCTTAATTATATCTTTTTTTTGACATGACTATCAACAGAGATTGTTTTTGTCATTTAATTGTTTAGTCATGCTGACTCTTCATGACCCCATTAAGGGTTTTCTCGATAAATATACTGAAGTTGTTTGCCATTTGTGTCTCTAGCTCAATTTACAGAAGCAGAAACTAAAGTAAATAGGATTAAGAGACTTGCTCTAGGTCACACACAAGTACTAAGTGTCTGAGGTCAGATTTGAACTTAAGTCTTTCTGACTCCAGGCCCTGCACTCCATTGTGCCACCTAGTTGGCCATCAAAAGAGGTAGAAATCTTAGAATTTAAGGATTTCTCTATTTGCCTCCTAAATAATAGATATATTGATTTCTTTTTCTCCCCAAGATGGGGAAAGGTTTTTGTTCAAAGAACACTGTGAAGTATCTTTAAATTATGTTTTAATACTTCTTAAAATGGAAAGCAGAACCTTTGATTATTTTGTTGGGTTCCTGTGATTATTGTTGTAGTTAAAAAAGGGGGGTACACTAAAGTTAGAGGGTGATCTCCTTCCCTTGCTCAGTGACGGAGTGGTAAAAGGTGATTGAGGTAGTAGGAGAGGAATGAAAGGGATGACTGGGTTTAGGGAGGAATGGAAAAGGCAGTGTTAGGATGGTAAGGGTACAGGGTGAGGTGTTCAGGAGAGGCAGCTGACACAGACTAGATACCCAAGCTAGAGACAGAGGATATTGGGGTAATAGGCTGAACCTTTCCAGGTAGGAAAGGTACTTTACAGACACAAGGAATAGGGCCAGACAGAAGTGGTTTGAATCTGACTTGAGGGCTTTCTTGTCAGTTTTTCAAGTCCTCAAAGGAGGAATCATAAGACTCCTCCCTGTCAGTGAAATTGAAGAGATTAAGGAGGAAGTGTTGGGCAACTACTTCCTCCCAAGATGGATGCCTCCAGTTTCCCTCAGAAAATAAAAGAGAATTATTCCTTCCCCTTCACCCTAGCCTAATTTCTTCAACACAAAGATTCTCCAGAGGGTTTGATTAGGTAACCAAGGGTTTTATTAATGGTTCAGGGTTGGTCTGGAAGGAGTGAGCAGATTGGGGTTTCTGACAACTTCTAGGGAGAAACTCAAGATGGGGGAGGGTCACAGGAATGGGTTAGACTGAGAGAGAACCTGCTCTCTCAGCCTGGGAAGATTTGGCTGCTTTTAAGGTAGAGGGTATACTGAAGGGATAGTTAGAATTCAAGGGTGTCCTACTTGCCTATTGGGGAAAACTAAACCCACAAAGTCTTTACACTAAAAACCCCAAAGCCACCCTGCATCCCAGTGCCCCGGGAAAACAGGCAGGGAAAGCAGGGAAGTAATATGGAGAAGGTCAGGGAGAGGTCCAGAGAAATTAGCTAGATACAAATTATCCAAAGACAAGCCATAGGCCAAAGCAAACTGAAAGCCAAAATAGAGCTCTGGTTGATCCTTCTGTTCTGTTCAAGCATCAGTAACCAACTGAACCCTCTCAGAATTCTAAGGCTTCTAACTGCCGGAACTTTTCAGTAGGCCCTCTGCAATAGCAAAAGCCTCTCTTGCATCTTTTGCATTACATTATTAAAAGCAAGTTATTTCTCATAATTTCCCTTCATCTTTCTAATCAATTATTTTTGTGTTTTCCTTTGAATTAATCTTTACATCATGTGACTAAAATAAAATTTTATCAAGGGAGAACATTTTATTTTCATTTTTATCCAAAATATAAATACCAATAGAATTTTAATGTTTTTGGAAAAATATCCCTTCCTTCCCCAATAAAATAACATGTACTTTAAAAGATTTTGAATTCTCTAAAATGTGTTCATGATTTTGAAATTGGAAAGCAGGATAGTCTTTATGTTAAATTAATCTGTCTGTTTTGATACATGAAACTGTAATTCTTATAGCAACAACATGATAGGTGAATTTAGAACCTTTGCACTGTGATAAAACCTTCAGAATATAGAATCAAATCACAAAAGAAAATAGATAATGTTATGAACAAAGGTGGGTAAATAGGGCTTTGAGCCGGTAACAAAGCTAGCAGGAGGTTGGTGTTGGTTGTTATGCTGGAGTGGGCAACCTCAGTTGGGTACGGAACTTGCCTGTGAAAGTACAAGGATCCAAAGCTTGAGATCTGAGTGCCCAGTGAAACCTCACTGCTACTTACTATGCTCCTTTAAGGTGTCAGACAGCCAGCCCCTCCCTGCAGAGGAAACAGCCTCCTATTGGTTATGGCAGACTGCCAGGAAGTGAATGTAGAACTTCCTGCCCCTCAACTATGGAGTTTGTTTGAACCTTAACGGCTCAGAATTCCCTTCTTTTTGCCTGTCCTCCTAAGCCTTTGATGGTCAGGGAATAACCACAGGATTCTCTGGTTAAAGGCAATGGGATTTATTGTTCACTGTAGAAGGAACAAGGCAATGGTAAGAGGGCTTGGTAACCCTAATCTGATGCTATGGATTCACTGGCTGAAGCTGGTAGAAGGTCCTTGGAAGGTCTTGGCTGACAGAAGGCTGGCAGCCCTCTGCCAGAGCAAAGCAGTCTCTAGATAGGAAAGTGAGTTGATCTTTTGGCTAACCTTGAAAATAATGATAATAGATAATATTGATTAGCTCTTGAAGATAGGTCCTAAAATCCTACTCCATCCTAAGGCCTAATTTCCCACATTCTACCTCCCTCCACCTGGGGCCCAGGGCGGGGTTAAGAGTAAGTGAGTGCTCAGAGTGAAGTCAGGGGAAACAGAACCCAGCCTTGGGTTTCCAGGGTCTTTTATATTCTCAGCTCAACTGCCAGTAGGTATCTGCCACATGGCACATGCCACCCTCAACATTCCATCCAGGGCAACTGACAAGTTTGCCCTAAGCCAAACATGGCAATGCTAAAACCTATATTACAATAAGTACTCCTACCTTTAAAAGAGTAAGATTTCAGTCATGAGAATTTAGGCTCCTTAAATAATACCTATTCCAGCTGCTTATACTTGTAAAAATATCATAGCAAATCCTATTAACATTTCATTTGCCCTTTATTATCTAAATGGCTATTTATCTAATTAGAATATATCTTTTTAAAAAAGAATCCATGAATAATCTTTAAGATCTCTGGATATTAAACCCAGACTGTTTTCCAAACCCTAAGCTCTACCAAGACTGAATCTGTGGGAAACTTTCTAAAGCAATGTCCATTGCAATATTAACAAACAACAACAACGAAAAAAACCTTCTTGCCTGAAAATGAAATGAGAATCATAAATATTTTTATGCTTGACAAAAATACTTGATCCATATGATAATTAGCAAATTAATTTTACATTTTAAAGTTTCTCTATGTAGAAGTGCTAAATGTTGGTTATTTAGAGCACAATTGGAAATAATAATAGCAATTGGAGATTCAGAATATAATTAATTGTGAAGAGGTTGCTTATAATATATATAATATTATTTAACATAATAAAATGTAATAGTATATAGTAATTAATATGTAATATGTGGTTTGTTCCCTTAGAAATCTGAACTTTATTGCTATTATCTATTAAAATTATTGTGTTATTATCACTACATTTCTTCTTTATTATGATCATTTTTGGATTTAGGCTATTTTCCCCTCCTCTGTGTTTTCTCTCTTCCTCACTTTCTGGAGTCTCTATTAAAAAATATCTAAGAAAAAACTCCAGGTACATAATCAATGAATTATGTTTGTTTTTTAATAATTTGAGTTATATAGTTTGAATAGCATTATGAAAAGTATATCAAACTCAACATAATATACATTTTGACTACAAGAACCAAAAATTTAGTATGATAATGTGGGAATACCTCTGCAAACTAAATTATCTTGTGAAACTAAGCATAATTCATGAAATAAAGCCAAAACAGTTGTCATTGTCATCTGGGTTGCTCATTATTATTGTTACTGATTATTGGTTACCAATGATTGACTATTAATTAGATGATTATAATTTATCAATAATGGATTACAGACTTTTGGTTTTTTACTAAGATAATTGCCAGTTTGGGATTATTATTGAATTTTTGATAATTAATGGATACTTACTTTACCTTAGATAAAATTATTTTCTTATGCTACAGCACAATTTATTACTTGATGTATGCCAAAGTTCCTGACTTGCCCTACGTGTAATTCAACTAATGTTGAGCAAAATTATGAAGCAGCAGACTCCCTTAATATATGATAAAATAGTTCAAACATTGTAAGTTTTCAAATTGCTGTTAACAACTAATATTATGTAAAGGATTTTATCTTCAGAGACAACTATTTGTACTCCAAGCTATCAAGTAGAGAAACCTATCCAGCAGTCCACTAGACAAGATCTAGTTGGGGATCCTGACGACCATTACTCCTACTGAACAATAAGGACTTTAGTCTGGAAACTATAGATCCCACTCTAAAAACCCTGGAAGCAGGCGTTAAAATCAAAGGGGAGAGTGAATGCTTTCCCTCTCATCAACCTCACGAATAGAAAAGTACAGAAAACAGATAATGCAGTCCTTACAACCTCAGAGACATTAAGATGTGTTGTTTAACATAATCTGTTGTCCTAAGCAAGGCCTTTGCTTTTCTCTTTAAAGAAAGTATTCGTTTTAAGTCTTATATTGTTGTTTTATCTTTGTGATTGTTATATTTTGTGATCATTGAGATTTGCTACAAAAGATATCGTAAATGCAATCTTTTGTGTGTATAAATGCAGATTTGTGTTTGTAATATCAAAGAAAAGGGAGTTGTGTTTAAGCACATTATATGAGTCCAGTGGATACAAAAGATATTTTCAATGTTATATTATTATATATTGTGTTACAGCTGTAAAACAACTCCAGGGTCTTGCATTATTAATGTTAACACAGCAACAATCTCATGTTGCTCTAAATTAGAAACAGTGTAATTTACTGCATGAAGTAGAACTTCTTGGGACTATAATTTTGATTTGATCTTCATTTGAATCAGGGGAAAACTGTTTATTCTACCGAACTGATTACTCCACTGTGCAAGGGAAAATACCAGTCAGCCTACAGAATGATTTCTCAGACCTTCAGTTATAGTAGCTTGGAGGCATCTGTAGATTGCTGGGAAAGTAGAGTCTTATGAAGTTAATGACAAAATCCTTTTGACTCAATTTCCCCCTGGGGCAGTTGTCCTTTTAAATGGGAAAGTTTTCAAGTTTTGTGAAACTGGTCTGGCTCTTATATCTTTGTTCATGTGGAATTATGAAAGGAATGGTAGGGAACAAGCATTTATTAAACACCCATGGTGTGCAAGGTACTATGCTAAGCATTTTATGATTATTATCTCACTTGATTCTTCCAAAAACCCTGGAAGATAGGTGCTATTATTATTCCTATTTTAATGTTTAGGTTTTTAAGGCAGACTGGTTAAGTGACTTGTCTATGGTTGCACAGATAGGAAATGACTGACAGCAGATTTAAATTCAAGTGTTCTTGACTTTAGGCTCAATGCTCTATCCAATATGCCACTTGGTTGAGTTATAAATTGCTTATATATAGTCATTTTCTGACATTTACCTAAGATTAGAATTGAGAAAAATTTGTTTCTACTTCATTTATGAGAGATGACTGCAATTTTCTGAGCCAGACTTGAGAGTTTGCACCTATCATAGCAATACCCAATTCATCCCTTACAATAATAAGTGAATGCCTTATCATCTTCACTGTGTATTTTTGAACCAGAGTGAAAGAAATAAAATACCAAAACAGTTTTTCTTATAAAATCAATACCAGCTGTATATGCACCTTTTTTTAGGGGATAGCCTATGCCCAAGGATGTTAACGAAGGGTATGTAGTTCAGTTAAAATCAGGACCTTTTTGTCTCATGGATAAACTTCTTTGGCAGCCTGGTAAAGCCTATGAGCCTCTTCTCAGAATAATGTTTTTAATGCATAAAATAAAATACATAGGATTGCAAAGGAAACCAATTATATTGAAATAAATAGTCAATTTTCCCATCCAGTTGAAGGACCCCCTTGATATCTACCTATGGGTACCTTGGGAGTCTTTGTACTTCAGGTTTAAAATTTCTGTAATAGATAAAATTTAGTTTTTGTATTGATTCCACAACTTCCTCTTAAAAGTCATACTTCTCTTACACACCATTAGCAAAGGGACAAGGATAGGCTTGAACAATATAGCTGAAACAATTAGGAGACTTTAATTGCTCTCAACTTCATTTAGTAAGCCCAAGAGTACTATTTTGACCTGTTCTCTCTTGGATACAAATTGGAAAGCCCACAAAAGTGAAGCAAGAAACTAATATGTTGCCATAAAGATCTTACATAAATGTATAGACTGATTTTTAATAATTTCAGTTGTTATTCTTTTGAATAGGTACTTGTTGTTTGTTCATTTTTATTATGGATTGTAGTTTCCTTTGCGGAAATAATATATTATTATAATCATTATGAGATTTTAAAGGAATTTAGTCCCAGATTTGGTTCTCCTCTCTGTCTATCATTACTGTCAGAGAAATCCTATTTACAAAGTTAGAAAAGAAATTGCCTGACTTTGTAGATAACAATAACATTTTCTCTACTCATAACACTATGAATGTATAGGAGAAGTGGAATAACCAAATTAAATTAACATAAGAGCTGATATTAGTACTGACAATAGTCTTAAATAACCTAATGCTCCTCATTACTCTCATAGACATTGAATCAACTGTACTATTAAGCATCTACTGTGAGTGAGTAATATGGACTGAGGATACAAATTTAAAAAAGAAAAGCAGTCCTTCCTTTAAAGAAATTTACATTATAATAAGGGCAGGTAACACAAAAAAAGAAAGCTCAGGAAAGGAAGGTATCAAATGTGGGAGCATGAAGGAAAATCAGAGAATTAAGGAAGTAGTACAACTGGGGGCAGAAATGAGTTCTCTTTTCTGGACCCTCACTTTAATGTATGCTTCAGGGTTTATGGTTTTGTCCTCCAAACTGATTGAAAGAAAACAATTCTCATATTGGGAAAAATGAGAAAATATATAAACCACATATCATATAAATGACATATAAAACTCCTTTGGTATCCTATGCCAATCAGGTCTCTAATAAACAGATACAACTTTATAGCTATAGATTTCCACTGGAGCTTTTATCCTTTGCCCAAAATAGAAAAGCTAGTCCTTTTTTTTTATAGTTACCTTAATGATAATTTCATCCTTTAAAAGGTCAAATAAATAGTGAAGGAACTTGCATTTTTATTTGCAATTCTAACCAAAAATGAGGACTGGTTTCTGGGATAAAAATTAAAGGAACCTTGAGGGAAATATCTACTGCATCTTGGTTATGTAGGTTCCTTGGAGCTAGATTAATTTCTTTGTTTTACAGGTGAAGAAACAGGTCCAAAGAAGACAAATAACTTTGCCATTAGGTGCATATTTGGCCAGTAGCAAATTGGGTTCTAGAAATAAATCCCTATGACTATATAATATCTTCTCTTGGTAGCTTTATGTTTTCTAGGAAGCAGAAACATGATTTCTAGCAGACTTCTGGCTTCTAACTGACCTTATGGTTAATGAATATCAACACAACCAACTGTAAATACTGATCTTGGAGGCCAATGGCCTGACTTTGGACAAAGAAGAGGTTATTAGTCTTTGCATGAAAGTGTACTCTTTCTCTACCCACCAATACCTGAGGCAATGTGTCCATAGAGAACGAGAAGTATAAAATTTAATTTCCCCAGGACTAACTCTAACTACAGATATCATCATCCCTAACTTAGTTAGCACTTGCTTTGGGTAAAATATTGTGGTGATTGCAGTTGAATATAAAGCTGCTATGTTCATAGTATGGCAGTAGAATTCATGTTGGGGCTACACATTTCTTGGTATGTTCCAGATATTTAAGAAAGTATCACCCTTTTTCCCCAGAAAAAAAGTTTCTTAGCAGAACAGGGTTGGGGTGATAGATGGATATGAACATTGCCTTTAAAAGCAGCAGACTTCAAAAATAAACAAGTTAATATAGAAATAGATTAAATTAGTAAGCTCCACATCAATAGAAACTCTTAAATGAGGATCAAATGATCATTTTTTGTGGAATTATTAAGTAGGTTTTTGCATCGAGTGGAAGGAAGAATTAGATGACTTTTGAAGGCAGTTAGGTGGTACAGTGGACAGAGTACTGAACTTTTGAGTCAGGGAAACCTCAGTTGAAATCTGACCTTAGACATATACTAGCTATGTGGGTTTGGGCTAGTCACTTAACTTTTCTCAGCCTCAGTTTCCTCAATTATAAAATGAGATAATAATAGTACTTACCTCCCATGGTTGTTGTAAGGATCAAATTGCATCATATTTACAAAGTGCTTAGCACAGTAAGTACATAGTAGGCACTTGGGTGCTTATTTGCATCCTTCCCTAAAGTCTCTTACAAATCTAAGACTGTTCACATGTTTAGAGTGCACATACAACCTGTGAAGTTAGAAGTCCCTTAAAGATGGACAAATTTTTTTATTCTACTATCAAAGCTTTTCATTTTCAAACTTTATTTTTATATCTGGAATTAACCCACAACAAAAAATATTTACATACACACAGCAGAACACCAAAATAGCACTATATATGATACAATAGATTTTAAATCACATATTTTAAAAAGTACATAACGAAATCTATATGTTATTTTCAAAATTGACTTGCTTTTTTCCTGTGCTTCTCCTGAGCATCTTTCTATTTCCTCCTGCGCATGAAAAAAATATCAAAATGGTCTTTTTGTTACATCAATTTTAATATTCCTTCCTACACTTTCACTCTAACACTTAAACTGGAGATAGAAACGAAAAACAAATACTTGTAACAAATAAATATGGTTGTCATTGCCAATTAAATCTACACTGTTGTAGTGAAATTCTTAATTTGCATAGGGTAACTACTTCTTGAGTGTGTATCTTCATCCTTTCCAAGATTCCCTTCAGAAATATCTAGGTGCAAAATATTGGTTCATATTCACTCATTCATTTCTGAAAACTGAATTTAAAGCTTTCTATAGTGATATTATATTTTGTAGTGTGTTTCTGCTGTCAGGAGAAAATGGTAGCAAATTACTTAGTTTTTCTTTTTAATTTGTGAAATGAGAGTTGGACCTGTAAGATACTTGTTAATTCTAAATCCTTCCCCTTTTATTCTAGTCTAAAGTTGTGGTCAAAAACATATACAAAAGGGAAAGATTAATAACACCAATACATGTCCTATCATACTGGAAAGGCTGGGTAGAAGGAAGAAGAAACTCATTCCAAATTCACCAGTGAGTCACTGATAATCTTCTGTTCTTTATCAGAGAAAAGCACAAGTTGTTCTGACTCTTGCATCCTATAAATACATAGAATGGATTTGAAACATCATTTTAAGGTTCAAAACAATTTAGCAAATACGCATTAAGCATCTGCTATGTGCAGAGCATTGTGAAAAGCAGTGAAGGAGGTACATGGTTTAGAAAGTCAGAATTTAAAGTTTAGTATGACATTAGTACATATAGTTAGAAAACTACAATACAAAATTAGACATTGAAAAATGGATATTGGACTTTTGCTTCTGGAACCTAAGATGACAGAGCTTGCTCAACCCCCTTTCTCTCCCATCCCAGAACAAAACCACTTCAAAATGAATTTAAATTCTGGAGGAACAGAACCAACAAAAGACAGGATGAAACTGTTCCAGCATGTCCACATTAAGAAAAACTAGGAAAGATCCATCTCACTGAGGTAAAAGAGGAGAGTAGTCCAGTGAGCACAGCTCCTGGGGAAACCCTCAGTAAGAGGATTCCAGTTCCTTGAGGAACTGGAAGCTGGGGAGTGGAATTCAGAACTGGAGTACACAGGGGACTTGGGGGAACCTAGGCATTATATTCCCTTCACTCCAGTAACAGAGCTGAACTTCAACATATAGATCATGAGGAAAGTCTTTAAAGATGAGCAGAAGACAAAGGAAAATGACCTGAGAAAGGTGCTTTGATGATAGGGGAGATCAAAATGCAAACTCAGAAAAGGAAAACAATACCAAAATGGAAACGTGTGAAGCCTTAAAGGAAAAGTGTCAGGCCCAAAAAGAACTCCTAGAAGAGCTTGAAAAGAAATTTTAAAAATCATTTTAGCCAATCTGATAGGTGTGAGATTATACTTCAGAGTTTTTTGATTTACATTTCTCTAATCAGTAGTGATCTATTGATCATTTTTTTCTTATAGTTATATATAATTATATATAGTTAAATATAGCTCTGATTTTTTTAAATCCAGAAACCATCTGTTCAAAAGGGTAAAATGACAAATGTTGGAGGGGATGTGGAAAAGTGAGGACACTAATACCTGTTGTTAAAACTATGAACTGATGCAACCATTTTGGAGAGCAATCTGGAATTATAGCCAAAAAGTTATAAAACTTTGTGTGTATGGTGTGTGTGTGTATGTATATGTATATAACTCTTATAAAACTGTATATAAAACTGTGTGTCTTTTGATCCAATAATACCACTATTAGGTTTATTTCCTAAGGTGATTAGGGAAAAAGGAAAGGATCCATTTGTTCTAAAAGATTTCTAGCAGCTCTCTTTGTGGTGGCAAAGAACTGGAAATTGATGATATACCTATCAATTGGGGAATGAATAAACAAGTTGTGGCATATGATTGTGATGAAATATTATTACACTGTGAGAAGTGAGGAACAGGTTAATTTTTAGAAAAAATGTAGAAAGAACTACATGAAATTATGGAGAGTGAAATAAGCAGAACCAAGAGAATAATATATGTAGCAATAGAGATATTGTTTGAAGAATGGCTTATGTATATCCATCTCCCAAGAAAGAACTGATAAATAGAAATAAACAAGGCAATTTTATGTATACATATTAATTTTTGTTAAATGATGCTTTCTGTAGTGTGAGCAAGGGAAAGAAGGTAAGAGATAAGGAATTTTTAATGTAACAAATTATTTTTAAAAAATAAAGTAGTTAAAAAATCAAATAATACGAGATATATATATATGAGAAATTGAGGAAAGAAATGAGAAAAAGAGTTAGGTAAACAATATACTTACTGAAGAAAGTATACTTTCTTAAGAAAAAAACTCTCACCAAATCAAAATTGGTCAAATGGAAAGGATACACAAAAATCCACTGAAGAAAACAACTTTTTAAAAAAATAAAATTGGCTTAATGGAAAGAGAAGAAAAAACCTCAATGAAGAAAATAACACTTTAAAATTAGAGTTGGGCAAATGGAAGGTAATAATTCCATAAGACATCGGGGAAAAAAAAAAAAACAATTCTAAAGAATGAAATATATAAGAAAAGCTAAAATATCTCCCTGGAAAAACAACTGATCTGAAAAAATAGATCCAGGAGTAACAGTTAGGTGGCTCAGTATATAGATAGGCCTGGAGACAGGAAGTCCTGGGTTCAAAATGATCTCAGATACCTCCTAGCTTTGTGACCCTGGACAAGTTACTTAACCCCATTTGCCTAGCCCTTACCACTCTTCTGCCTTAGAATAAATACTTAGTATTTATTCTCAAAGGGCTTTAAAAAACTATCTGCCTTTTGATCCAACCATAGCACTGCTTGGTTTATACCCCAAAGAGATAATAAGGAAAAAGATTTGTAGAAAAATATTTATAGCCTCGCTCTTTGTGGTGGCAAAAAATTGGAAAATGAGAGAATGTCCTTTGATTGGGGAATGGCTGAACAAATTGTGGTATCTGCTGGTGATGGAATACTATTGTGCTAAAAGGAATAATGAACTGGAGGAATTCCATGTGAACTGCAATGACCTCCAGGAACTGATGCAGAGAGAGTGGAGCAGAACAAGGAGAACACTGTTCGCAGAGACTGATACACTGTGGTACAATCGAACATAACAGACTTCTCTACTAGCAGCAATGCAAGGATTCAGAGCAAGGCTGAGGGACTTATGAGAAAGAAAACTAGGCACATTCAGAGGAAGAACTGTGGTAGGAGAAATACAGAAGAAAAACAACTGCTTGAACACATGGGCTGATGGGGATATTATTGGGGATGTAGAAACTAAACAATGACTCTAGTCCAACTATCAATAATATGGAATTAAGTCTTGATCAATGATACATGTGAAACCCAGTGGAATTGTGTGTTGCCTAAGGGGGGTTAGGGGGTTTGGGTAGAGAGGGAAAGAACATGAAATATGTAACTAAAGGAAAATATTCAAAATGAAAATTTAAAATAAATAAATAAATAAACGAACAAAAAATGTAAAAAGGGGGGAGGGGAATATTGTGAAGATGGGATTAACTCTCCCCTGCCTATTTTTAATATTTAATCACCAGAAGTGTATACACCCCACTTATCCTTAAATAAGGAGAGGTCTGTGACCCACGCGTGCAAAAGTGGGTGATGAATCAGAAATGATTGACTGCCCCCTGGGCAGTCCAAAGCAAAGCTAAAGCTACAATTGGTCCATGTAAAGTTGAAGGAATACACAAGAAGTGACACAAAGAAGCATCTTTAAAAGCAGTGACAACTTCCTGTGAGGGGAAATTCTTCAAGGTTCGGAGTTCGAGTGGAGTTGGAGTTGGAGTTGGAGGCTGGTGAAGGATCTGTTTTGTGGACCTGAGACTCTGAAATTTGGTGAGATGGTTCTTGAATCTCTCCCTTTGAACTACAACGTGGGTTAGTGAAAAAGCTGACTCCTTTTCCTGGCTTTCTGGAGGGACTAGCCTCCAGAGAGGCCTCTGTTTTGAAGAAGGCTTTGTGGCTGGAACTCTTGTTTAGTTTACCTCTGGGGCCCCCTTTTGCTGGAGCCTCTGAAGCCCTGCCTGGTTTGAACTGGATTGGAGGAATTATCTACTCTCTCTTTCTCTCATTACCCTTACTTTCACTCTTTCTCCTTTTGTAAATAAATTGCCATAAAAAAGTCATTCTGACTTGAGTAATAATTTTGGTGACCACGTTTCTCATATATTTAGTCCAACCTTTAATCTTTAACCCTTGCAGTACTTAAGGTTTAGTATACTTAAGTATTAAAGTCCTCAAAGGAAGGGGAAAATGCAGGGCAGTGGTAGGAAATTTTTGAACTTTACTCTTACCAGAATTGGCTCAAAGTGGGAATAACATTCACATTCAGATGACTATAGAAATGTATCTTACTGCAAAAGGAAGTAGATGTGGAGGGGGGAAAAGAGAAAGAGGGAACAGATAAAAAGGAGGGTGAATTGGGGGAAAGCAGTGGTCAGAAGCAAAGCATTTGTGAAAGCCTGAAAGAAAAGAAGGGTAAACAGGGTAAAAATAAAATGGAGTGAAACACAGTAGTCATAACTATGAATGTAAAAGGAATGAACTCACCCATAAAACTGAAGAGGCTAGCAGAGTGGATTAAAAACCAGAATCCCACAATATGCTGTTTACAAGAAACACATTTAAAGCAGAGAGAATCATACAGATTAAAGGTAAGGGGATGGAGCAGAATCTATTGTTCTTCAACTGAAGTAAAATAAAACAGGGAAAGCAATTATGAGCTTAGATAAAGCAAAAGTAAAAATTGATCTAAATTAAAAGAGATAAATAAAGAAATTGCATTTTGATAAAAGACACCATAAACAATGAAGTAATGTTGGTACTAAGCAGATACACCCTAAATGGTATAACACCCAAATTCCTAATGGAGAAGTTACATGAGTTACAGGAGGAGATATAAATCTATACTTGTAGAGGACCTCAACCTTTCCTCTTAAAACAAGATAAACCCAACCAAAAAATAAACCAGAAATAAATTAAGGAAGTGAACAGGATTTCAGAAAAGTTAGACATGATATACTATTAAAGAAAATTGAATGGGAATAGAAAGGAATATACATTTTTCTCAGAAGTACATAGAGCACCTTCACACAAAAAAATGGACATGTAATAGGCCATAAAAAGCCCACAACTAAATGCAGAAAGCTGCTATAAATATTTTAGAACATATATATATATATTTTTTCCTTTTCCCCAATTATCTTGGGAAACAGATTTACTAATGTTATTGCTAGGTCAAAGACTATACAGTTATATAACTGATTTTTCTCCAAAATGGTTTGATCAACTTATAGTTCCACTGAAAATGTATTAGTGTCCCAATTTTTCCAAATCCCCTCCAACATTTGTCATTTTGGCCACTCCGATAGGTGTAAGATTATAATTTGCATTTATCTAACCAATAATGATTTAGAGCACTTCATATAACTATATATCTTTTATTTCTTCATCCAAAAACTGCCTTTTCATATTTTTTTGACCATGAAATACATTTCTTAAAATAGCTGAAGATAAAATTGGGTTTTTTGGCTCCTATATCACTTCTCTGATTCACTTTGAGCTTGTAGTCCACTAAAACCTCTAGATATTATTTTAAACAAAACTGTAGTCTAAATAAATAGTAGTAGTCTAATCAGATCTCCTCCACATTAGATTTATAAAGTAGATTTATCTCTATTGAATTTTATCTTATTAGATTCATCAGAATCTTCTAATCTATCAAAAAGAACAATAACAGCTAGCATTTCTTTAAGAATTGTAAAATATACATGTTAACTCATTTGACTCTCACAACAACTGGTAAGATAGGGCTATTTTTGGGGACCTTGCTGTGTTATCCAGTGTTAGCTATTCTTCTCATCTTTGTGACAACTGAAAATTCAGTGACTAAATCATTACTAAAAATTGTTCTGTGATTTTGGGTTCAGATCTGGCCTCAGATACTTTGTAACTGTGTGACCCTGGGCAAGTCAGTTAACCTCCATTACCTAGTGTTAAAAAGAAATAATAGATATCTGAATATAGATAGATAGATAGATAGATAGATAGATAGATAGATAGATAGATAGATAGATAGATAGATAGAGATATATAGAGATAGAGATAGATAGATAGATAGATAGATAGATAGATAGATAGATAGATAGATATAGATAGATAGATATAGACATAGCATTGATCTCTGATCTGATCTTGTTTGTTTCTTTCTTTGTATATCTCCTCTTAATATTACTATCTTCCTATAGATCTTCCTTCTAGACATTAGAAGATGGCTGTTATGTAGATCTTAGGGATAGTATGGATGAAGGAGGGATCAGGGTCCCAAGGCCTAAGCCAGCTGTAGTTGGTAAAGGAGGAACACTCACTCTTCTCACAATAGCTGTTGCTGTAATCTATCCCTCTTCTCCCTGACAGGCTTTGTTGGTTAAACCTGTCAGTGATTTCTTTCTAACAGTTGCCCAGGTTGGGACCTCTTGAGAGGTTAGTTAGATGGTTAACCTCTCTAGGCCCAACCTGAGGTTGGATTAATTGTTAATAGGCTATTGATTGGCTTTGTAAATGATTGGTATCTGACTGCATTTTGGTTCTCCCTTTTCAAGGGCTGTAATAGAATAACCACTCAGGAAGGTACTTGTTGTTAATCACTGTATTATCTATTGATGGGGAAAGGATAACAAGGTAATAAGTTTGGGGACTGGGAACCCTATTGCTATGGTGTGACTACTAAGCTAATTGTTGATCAGAACTGGAGACTGCTAGGCTGGTAGAGGCTTGAGGTCTTCACCCTCTCTCTATCTCTGACCTCACCTGGCCACAGCCAAGTCAGAGAATAGGGAAGGCTATTGATGTAGATGTGGATTCTCAGCTCTACTACCAATAATACTGATGGATCACTAGCTCTCTCTCAGTCAAGCACAGGATATAGGTTTGGGTTCAAGCCTACCCTCTTCTTCTTCTACCACCCTGCACCCTTCACCTCCCTGTCTCAGTTCTTGCTCCAATAGAAGTTTGCTCCAGTGTCAGCTCTGAGTTCTGAGACCTTCCAACTGTAATTCCTAGGGGGTATTTATAGGGTGGGGTCAACCAACATTTACCCCTGGCTCACGGCACCTGAATCTCTCAACTGCCATCCCTGTCAGTCAAGGTGGCATCCAACTTATCCCAAATAATGATTTTAACACTAGTCCTTACCATTCTTCTGCCTTGGAACCAATAAACAATATTCATTCTAAGATGGAAAGTAAGGTTGTTGGGTTTTTTTTTTTATGTTGAATGGCATAGGATCAAGCATAGGCCACAGTGATACCTCCACTGAAGATTTCCTGCTACATTCACACTAAACAATTAACAACTATTCATTATGTCTGTCCATCCAATCAGTTCTAAATGCATTTAATTATAGTTTGGTCCACATCCCTCCATTTTCCCTATAAGAACTATGGAGTTATTCCTCTTTTTAGGTCTCTTTCTTCCACTCTCTAAATAGCATGTGTAATTCTTGGACTTCCTTGACAAGTGGGAGGGAGTTTATCTCTCTCAGTTCAATATTTTAGCCTCAATGTGATTATAAGCATGTGGAAGCAAAAGCCCTCATTGTGCCTAGACAAGAGCTTCTTGAAAGTTATCACCAGGAGGATGAATCTTGTATCTGGCATGGCTTGCTAAAAGATTATTGCCGATGTGGAGTGCTGGGGGAGGACAACAGAGAACTAAAATAGAATGTAACATGCCCATTAGTTCCACAGACTGTTTCATGTTCTGATGTTTATGATATAACATATAACATATAACAGTAGATTATAAATCTACTTACATGTTATAAGTTACTGTGTTTTCTGATAAATGCATATGCTTACTTTTTTGTATTTTTTAGATTTTTAGTATGTAGAAAATAAATATCTATCATAAACTTGGGGAAAAAAAGTTTTGTTAAGACCAAGATAAAATACACTCCCCTCATCTGCTAGTTTAGAAATCCTGTCAAAAAAGGAAATGAGGTCAGAGTAATATGAGATGTTCTTGATGAAGTCATGTTGTTTCTTTGTAATCACCACTTACCTAGCTGAATGTTCACCAATCATCGTAGTGATCCTTTGTTGAATTTTCCTAGAATTAAAAGTCAAGGTTGATAGATTGCAGAATTTATTTGCCTCCTTTGTTTTTTAAAAACCATAATATTAACCCTTTTCCAGCTTCATTCTCATTGATCTTTCAAATATCACTGATTGGTCAATAACCACATCTGCAAGTTCTTTTAACAGGGGACAAAGTTCCCTTAGAAAAAGATGATTTGAATTCATCAGAAGATGTTAGTTGCTCTCTTGCTATCTTCTCATTATACTTAGTATCCCAGTTAGTCATTTTTGTTCTTTATTTTCAGGTCAGAAATATTTTTCTTTGGCAGATAATATAAAACAAAATAAGAATTTTGCATCTCTATTTTATCTTTGTTTTCAGCTATTATCTGCCTGGAGAAAAGTTTCTATTTCTTATTGTGTTAAAAGGGAGAAAGGAACAACCCCTGGGTGATAGTATAATGGTTAGTTTGTTTCTGTTAGTGAACTAACCCCAAGGGTGCTCCCACTCTGTTAAGTCAGAGAGTGGATGACTGCTTTCTGTCCTTGATCTAATATAGTGGAAGCATGAGTAAGGCAAAGATCTAAAACAGAGTAAGAATACCACAGGAGGGAGAAATGACAGTTGATTAGGTGAATTTTGTGAGACCTAATCCCTGGGTACTTTTCCTGATTTAAACCCCTTGCTGGAGGAAGATCAATGGCTTTTGATCCAGGACTTTGCTTTTGCCTGGATTTGATGGAGACCTTCCTCCTTTGAATCAAACCACCACCCACCAACCTTCTTTCTTTCACTTCAAGACCTGACTGCTAATTTATAAACCACAACTACTTATTTGAGATAGGATAACAAGGGTGAGATTAGGGAAGAGGTCAAACAGGAGTTCCCTAAACTAAAACCACAGAGAGATGAAGGGTCCTTTTGGCTTTGGCCAACAGCCAAAAGGACCAGCCTGGAAGATGTCTCAGATTTCTTGATTCTCTTATGTTGGCTAATGTAATCTAGTATTAAAGAAATGCAAGTGTCTTTAAGTGTGGCTGGCGCAGAAGGAGATGTTTCTGTCTTCAGGACTGATACAGCCTGTGGGGTCTTCGGATACACAGAAACAGGATCAATTCACAGTCAATGTTGGCATTGGATAAGATTGGGAAATCCTCAGGAAATGGTGGGGTTTCAATCCTGAGGTGGGATTTTGAGCTGCATTTAGTCCAGGGTTCAGAACTGAACTCTCAGTCAGAGACAGTTGCTCCCAGAATTCCCTGCTCCCAACCTTCCAACTGCCCCTGGCTGTCACTCCTGCTTCACCAGCATTCTATTTAAACTCTGTGTTAAATCCTTCCTTTCAATTGTATCTTATTTTTCTAACCCACTCCTTTATCCTCAACTTTCCTCAGTAACCTTAGTTCATTCTAAATTTAACATTACTATTTTTAAAGAACCTGGCTAAACCTTATATTTGTTTTGTTGTTGCTGTTACTTATTTTTATTTTTAGTTCCTAATTTTTCTCCCTCCTTACACTCCTCCCTCAAGAAAAAGAGAAAGCAAGGAATATCATACCTATTGTCCATATATCATGCAAACATATTGGCCATGCAAACATTATTAGCCATATTGAAACAAAACAACAGTAAGCTGTGTGGTGCAGTGATTAAAGCACTGGAGCCAGAAAGATCTGAGTTCAAATGTAGTCTTAGACACTTTCTAGCCATATGACTCTGGATAAATCACTTAACTCCATTTGCCTCAATTCCTCATCTGTAAAATGAGCTGGAAAAGGAAATGACAAATCACTCCAGTATCTTTACCAAGAAAATCCTAAGCGGGTGCACAAAGAGTTGAATGATTCAATAACAACAAGAAATAAAAAAAATTAAGAAAAATAAAGTGAAAAATATGTTTTAATTTGCACTCAGAGTTCATTTCTGGAGGTGGATATCACTTTTCAACATGAGACCTTTAGAATTGCTGTAGATTATTGTATTGAACATACTTACTAAATCTTTCAAAGTTGATTATTATTACAATATTGCTCTTACTGTGTATACTGTTCAGGTTCTACTTAACTTCACTTTGTATCCACTCATGTCTTTACTTATTCTCAACATGTTGTGTGGCCTTTCCATCTCCTATACTTAAAAAAAAATTCTTTACATTTCTTCTAAAATCTAATTTGGTTGGTGAGTTCTTTATGCATTTATATCACCTTCTTAAGACATAAACCATTTTTCCCTCCTTATAGAAGTTGTTTCCATGTAGAATTCTAGAATTTCATTCTTGAGCATCTTCCATCCCTCTTGAGCTTATTTCTGCAGCATTTTAGTCCACTGAATCTTATCTGTCTTTCTTGTGAATCTTTTGAAGTCTGATTTCCAAAAATCTAATGTACATGTCAGACTGCCTATGCAATGGGAATTATAGAACGCATGTGCAGAACTGCTCCTTCTGCTTTCAAATAGCCATGTGTGCATGACTCAGTGCCAAAATGGCTCTTGGGCAATGAGGACATTAAGCAATCCTCTCACTGGCTGCTGAGTGAGGAAAATCCATTGATTCAATAGATTCAAAAGGGAATGATTCCACTTCCCTCCTACTACTTGTTATTTCTCCCCTATTAAAATATGAATTCAATGAGAATAATGTTTTGCACATAGTAAGCAGTTATTAAATGTTCTTATCTTTAAAACCACCACCAAGATATTAATTCTTTCATTCATCATCTTTTAGACTCAAGAGGCTCAGAAATTCTAGACCTTGAAAATGGAGGTTGGAGGTGACTGGTTGCAAAGAAAGGAGTATCTGATTCCTTAATTAAACCTTTGGGAGTACTCTTGTAGAAGATGACCACTGGCCACATTATGATCTTAATCGTTAGTCTGAATTTCCAAAAAGCATGAGAGAGATTGAAGAAATGTAGAACCTGGATAAAATGTGAACAATCCAGTCATCAATCACAAAAATTGATCCATATTTAGAAATTTAAAGAATCGACCTTTTTGCCAGAATATAAAAGAGATTAAAATTGATATTTAGTTTATGGAAATATTTTTGTCACTGTTTGCTTGTGTTTTATGTTAAGCATTTCTATTTTGGTACTATGGTTAGGAAATAAATGCCTATCCCATATCTGATTTATATCATACACTAAGTAACCTTTTTTTCATACTCTTTAGGAAAACCTTAAAGATGAGCCTTAACTAATTTTCCCCAAGATTCATAATGAGTTAAAGAATTTAATAAAAGGGAGCCTATAACTTTCAATTCAAAGCTAAACTCTTCCAGTACTGAACCCAGTTCAATTATACCTTGGAACATATATACCTGAAAATAAGTCAAGAGGAGCTTCTTAGAAAAAGGGATTGGACACAGTGTCAGACTCCACTTGGCTAACTCATTTTTTTAAACCCTTACCTTTGTTGTAGGCAAACATAAAATAAGATAAATAGATAAAGTGTAGACAGAAATATTGCCAAGCAGGGTGGCATGAGCTGAACATTCTGTGAAGCCTTAGAATACAGTAATATGTGTGACACAGGGCTCTGTGACAGTTGGCTGCAACTAAGGAGGAAGTCTGTTTTTTGAACTCCCAGAAGCATCACCAAGATACCTGTGGGCAAGTGCAAGCTGGAGCTTGAGTTTATAGTTTTGGAGGGTGGACTTTCATTTCTGTACCAGCTCACTGTTTGTTACTTACTGGAATTACTGGCTGATTATCATCTGGGACCTTGGGACATCTGAGATCACCACTGGAGGGACAAGGATCCAGGAGTGAGACTCTAATTACCCCATCCTGCTTGGATCTTGATAGTGTTAGATTCAGTGTAGAAATCCATTTCCCTTGTCTCTGATCCCTGTCCATAATTAACCAAGTTAAGGAATCCTGGTTCCCATCTTCCTAATTATTTACCTTAATAAACCATTGTTTTGTTTCCTGTCTGTTCTCCTTAACCTAGAAGAACTCTAGTTAAGATATATAAGTTCTCATTTTAATTCCCCAGCTGGCTGGAGGCTGGCTCACTGAAGTAACTGAATAACTGCCATTCCTCTAACTTGGTGTTACCCACTTTCTCAAGTCCTTACCCATCTTCAAGGGCTGAGTTAGTGAATGGTAATTACTTTAAGATATAGTTACTGGGCACTCATTTAGTGTATTTTAATTAATTGTACTAAATTCAGTTAATCTAGTGAAGTCAGTAACTGCCCCACTCACTTCGGTTGGCAACCTCAGATGGGGGGCTAAGGAGAAGTGTTCAGTGTGTAAGGCAGTAAGGCAGAGAGTTTAGTTCTATGCCAATTAAAAGGCCCAAGACTGAGCTCCAACATTCTATTTTACCTTCTCAGTGGTTGGTTGAGACTTAAACATTCTAAACCAATAAGTGAAGACTACTCCCACACTGAGTCCATTGAAAAAATATCTCCTAAGTTCTTTACTTCTCCTGGACATTTAAAAGCCTCAGGAAAGGGGGTTTTAACCATTTTCCTTGATGGTTTTTCTTCTAGTGTATTTTTCATCCCTTTTTTGAATTGTGGTTATTGTTGTCAAATTTTGTTGTGTACCCCTATAAGCCAATCCACTGTGGCTTATCATATCAGTACTGTTAGTGTAACATCTAATTTATTTGTGATACAGATACTGGCTAGAGTGATCATGGAGGACGTGATGGACTTATGTGTATATTATTTGTGGCAATTGTTATGTGGTATTCCTTATGTGATTTTTAAAGGAATTCCTAAATATATTAAGTACTTTGTAAATGTAGAGATGGCTAAACCAATCTGGGAAAATACTGTGTTATATGTAGTGGCACACACACCTGTGCTACTATTGTGTTTCTATTTACTATATTGAATAAGATGGATTTTGTCTTGTATGACATACACAGTAAAGATCTTAGTTGCTTGGTGGTGCAGAGAATCAGAAGTGAAATTGATGTTGAGGTTATTGCGGATCCAAATACAAAATATGGAGCTGTATATACACCAGCAACAGAACCAAGGCTATGGCTGCGCACAGTTTAATGGTAAAAATCCCGATGTGGCTTGTGGGGAAACAAGGGCAGAAAAAGAACAAAAGGCTTAAGATACTGGTGATATTCCAGTTACTCTTTGTCCCTTACAAGACTTCCTGGTGGTCATAAAGAATGGGATTTTTCATGTTAAACAGCATACCTGCTTTAACCAGAAGATATTGAAGCTATTAAGAGGAAAGCTCCAAAATTCTACATTGAGCTGGAAAAATTAATAAAAATACTAAGATCAGCTGTTAAAACCTTCAATCCAAGTTTCAATGGCTTTTGGTTCATCCTAGATGAATTATTATCCAGACATGACCAACAAGAGTTTATAGAGGAGACTAGATACACTCAGGGCCCAACACCATGGCCTGAGAATTGGGAAGAGCTAGATTTAAATTCAATGCCTATCTACCCAAATGCTGAAGCAAGCAAGAAAGTCATTAGCAAACAATTCCCAGAGACCAAATGCAAGGTCTAAATTCGAGAAGGTCAGGCAGATGGGTCAGAAAACACTGGCAACATTTCATGACCAAATCATTGAGGCAGCAGAAGTTTATTTAGGCCAGGATATACTAGATGATACCACCTTAGGCCAAGTGAAAAGGATCTTCATTAAGAATGCTGTTCCCCAGGGGAGGAAGTTTTTCAGTGATAATTGCCCAGATTGGGAATTATTTACCTTGGAGAAATTAAAGCAAAAGGCCACATTTGTATTTGCCCAGGAGAAAGATAAGATAAATGATGAGAAAGATGCAATAATAGATAGTCTCTTAAAGTGACTTACTTTTCATAGTATTCATTGATTTAACTAAAGCCTTTGATATTGTCAGTTGTGAGGGCTTATGGAAGATAATGGGAAAATTTGGTTGCCTGGAGAAGTTCATCACTATAGTATGCCAGGTCCATAATGGCATGGCTTCTGAATAATAGACAATAATCTTGGACTTTTCCAAACAACAATGGAATGAAGCAGTGCTCTGTGCTTGTTTGCATGCTTTTTCACATTATGTTTTCAATATTACTTTTAGATATTTTCAATTAGGAGGAAAATAGTATCAGGGCCAGGTACTACACTGAAGGTAAATAACTTTAAAAGGCTATAAGCCAAGACTAAAATATAAGAAGAGTTGGTGCATGATTTTCTATTCAATGATGATTGTGTACCCAATGAAGCCTCTGAGATTAAGATGCAACAGAGTGTGGATCATTTCTCTTCTGTTTATGCTAATTTTGACCTGACAATTAACACCAAGAAAACAATGATTCTACACCAGCTGGCACTGTACCATTCATATGTGGAACCATTGGCTATAGCAAATGAAGAAATTTTGAATGCTGTAGATAAGCTCACTTGTCTTGGCAATATACTTTCCAGGGATTTCCACAAATAAGATGAGGTTGATGCATACATTACTAGAGTTGGCTCAGTGCTTGGGGAGGGGGGACTCTGAAGATAAGTGTGGGAGAGAAGAATTATTAGGCTGCCTATCAAACTGAAGGTCTATGAATCTGTTGTGCTGATGCCAGTGTGGTATACCTATGAAACATGCACAACCTACCAGCACCATGCCAGGTATTTGAATTGCTTCCATTTGAATAATCTTAGGAAGATTCTGGTGGTCACCTAGCAAGACAAAGTACCAGACATTGAGGTCCTTTTTTAAGCTGAACTGCCAAGCATTCAAACTCTATTATAGAGAGTGTGATGTTGATAGGCTGGCCATGTTGTTCAAACATGAAATGTATGTTTCCCTAAAAGACTATTTTATTAAAAGGATGCCCACTATCACCTCTATTATTTAACATATACTATGAGAGAACTCATAGAAGGTAAGCACACAGGTCAGAATAAGTAATATAAGGACCCTCTCAAGGTCTCTCTGAAGAACTTTGATATAAAAAGAGAGACATGGGAGAAACTGACAGAGTACCAACCAGCATGGCATGCTCTCATCAAACAAAGTACTGTATTCTATGAGCAAAGCAGAATTTTAGAAGCCCAAAGGAAATGTGAAATGTCTAAATTTAGAGATATCTCTATGCCAAATGTTCATATTTGTGTCTTACCTGTGGGAGAGCCTTTCAAGCTCATATTGGTCTGATTAGCCACATTTGGACACACTGTACATTGACCCTGATAGAGTAATAACATTTTGGTCCTTTTCAAATATGAAGGAAAACAACCAACCACTCATTTATTCTACTCACCTTATGATCTAGCTTCTGACTGGACTGACCATTATAACAAATCTATTCTCTGAAAAGTCCCCCATATACATATACATAACTATCTATATTTATATCCTTGTATATATCCAGCTTAATCTCTCCTCTGAACTCAAGTCCTATATTTCAAATTACCTTCAGGATTTCCTTCATTTAAATTTCCTTCAATCACCTCAAACTCGAAATTTCTGAAACTAAATTATCATTTCCCTTAGATTATTCCAACTTCTTAACTTCCCTCTTTTTACTGAGGGTAACATTATGCTTCCAGTTACCCAGGTTACATACCTCAGGGTTTTCCTTGACTTTTCCTTTTCCTTCACATTTAATATATAATCAGTAATCCATCCTGTTTTAACAACATCTGTGACATCTGTCCTTTTCTCTCTATTCACCGTGCTAACTAACTTAGATCCTTATCACTTTTTTCCCCAATTGACAAGAGTTCTTAACCCTTTTTGTTTGTCTCTTGAACTCCTTTGGAATCTGATGAAATCTAAGGACTCCTGCACAAAAAAAGTTTTTAAATAAGTAAAATAAATTACACAGGATTATAAAGGAAATCATGGATATTAAAATACATTTATCAAAAACAGTTTTTAAAAACCAACATATTATAGAACATCCATTCCTATTGAAAAGACTAGAAAGTATAGGAATAGAGGGACCTTTCCTAAAAATAATAAACAGTATATATCTAAAACCATCAACAAGCATCATATGCAATGGGGATAAATTAGAAGCCTTCCCAATAAGATCAGGCGTGAAAAAAGGATGCCCACTATCACCTCTATTATTTAACATTGTACTAGAAACATTAGCAGTAGCAATTAGAAAAGAAAAAGAAATTGAAGGTAGCAAAATAGGCATTGAGGAGACTAAGCTATCACTCTTTGCAGATCATATGATGGTCTACTTAAAAAATCCTAGAGATTTTTTCCTGGGCATTGTCTTATCTGGATCGAGTGTCAAGGGTGATCTATGGATCCTTTCAATGTCTATATTGCCCTCTTGTTGTAGAACTTCAGGGCAATTTTGCTGAATAATTTCTTTTAGTATGGAGTCCAAATTTCTATTAATTTCTCCCTTTTCAGGGAGACCAATGATTCTCAAATTGTCTCTTCTAGACCGGTTTTCTTGGTCTGTCACTTTCTCATTGAGATATTTCATGTTTCCTTCTATTTTTTCAGGCTTTTGGCTTTGTTTTATTTGTTCTTGTTGTCTTGAGAGATCATTAGCTTCTAATTGTTCAAGTCTAGCCTTTAAGGACTGGTATTCGGCTATAATCTTTTGGTTTTCGGCTATAATCTTTTGGTTTTCCTTTTCTATCTGGTCATTTCTGGTCTTCAGTTGACTTGCCTCACTTTCCAATTGTGAAATTCTGCCTTTTAAACTGTTATTTTCTTGCCTGATTCCCTTTTGAGCTACTTCCCATTTCTCTGACCAAATCTTTTCCAACTTTCTCGTCATCTCAGTTTTGAACATTTCAAGAGCTTGTGACCAGTTTTCACTATTTTGGGAGGGTTCGGATGTGATTGCTTGTTTTTTCTCCTCTTCTGATTGCTCAGTTATCTGGATTTTCTGTGTAAAAGTTGTCGAGTGTTAAAGATTTCTTCTTCTTGTTGTTAATCTTTCTCTCTCTCTTCTGGACTTCCTGATTCTGGGTAGCCATTGTTATACCAGCCCTTCCTATGCTTTATCCTCGTGCTCAGAGTCTGTCTGCGGTCTTTTGGCTCCTGAGGTCTGAGGTCTGGTTTTTTCCAAGGTCAAGCCCCCTGGTGGACCCTCTTGCTTGATCGTCTGCAGGAGGTTCCTTTATAAGTCTCAGGGTGCTGCTTCCACAGTCGTATACCCATCTGCACTGGTTCCCCACTCAGGGTTTCAGAGCTTTCGCTCCCACCTTACTCAAATATACAAGGAGTTAAATCAATTGTATAAAAACTCAAGCCATTCCCCAATTGATAAATGGGCAAGAGACATGAATAGGCAATTTTCAGGTAAAGAAATCAAAAGTATCAATAAGCATATGAGAAAGTGTTCTAAATCTCTAATAATTAGAGAAATGCAAATCAAAACAACTCTGAGGTATCACCTCACACCTAGCAGATTGGCTAAAATGAAAGAAGGGGAGAGTAATGAATGCTGGAGGGGATGTGGCAAAATTGGGACATTAATGCATTGCTGATGGAGTTGTGAACTGATCAACCATTCTGGCTGGCAATTTGGAACTATGCTCAAAGGGCTATAAAAGACTGCCTTCCCTTTGATCCAGCCATACCATTGTTGGGTTTGTACCCCAAAGAAATCATAGATAAACAGACTTGTACAAAAATATTTATAGCTGCCCTTTTTGTGGTGTCAAAAAACTGGAAAAGGAGGGTATGCCCTTTAATTGGTGAATGGCTGAACAAATTATGGTATATGCTTGTGATGGAATACTATTGTGCTAAAAGGAATAACAAACTGGAGAAGTTCCAGGTGAACTGGAAAGACCTCCAGGAACTGATGCAGAGCGAAAGGAGCAGAGCCAGAAGAAGATTGTACACAGAGACTAATATACTATGGTAAAATCAAATGTAATGGACCTCTGTACCAGCAGCAATGCAATGACCCAGGACAATTCTGAGGGATTTATGGTAAAGAATGCTACCCACATTCAGAGGAAGGAGAGGAAACATATAAGAAAAACAGCTGCTTGAACACATGGGTTGGGGGGGACATAATTGAGGATGTGGACTCAAAACTACCACACCAATGCAACTACCAACAATTTGAAAATACATCTTGATCAAGGACACATGATAAAACCAGTGGAAATGTGGGTCGGCATGGGCGGGGGGAATGCGGGGGGTGAAGGGGAATGTAGGAGCATGAATCATGTAACCATGTTAAAAATGAATATTAATAAATGTTTAAAACTAAAAAAAAATTCCTAGAGAATCAACTAAAAAGCTAGTAGAAATAATCAACAACTTTTGCAAAGTTGCAGGATACAAAATAAATGCACATAAATCATCAGCATTTCTATATATCTTCAACACATCACAGCAGCAAGAGGTAGAAAGAGAACACCATTTAAAATCACCCTAGACAATATGAAATACTTAGGAATCTATCTACCAAAACAAACACAGGAATTATATATGAACACAACTACAAAACACTTTCCAAACAATTTAAACTAGATCTAAACAAATGGAAAAACATTGATTGCTCATGGGTAGGATGAGCTAACATAATAAAAATGACCATTCTACCCAAATTAATTTACCTATTTAGTGCCATACATATCAAACTACCAAAAAACTTTTTTACTGAATTAGAAAAAACTATAACAAAGTTCATTTGGAAGAACAAAAGATCAAGAATATCAAGGGAAATAATGAAAAAAAAAACATAAAGGAAGGTGACATGGCAGTACCAGATATACTACACTATAAAGCAGCAGTCATCAAAACTATATGGTACTGGCTAAGAGACAGAAGGGAGGATCAGTGGAATAGATTTGGGGTAAGTGACATCAGCAAGACAGTGTATGATAAACCCAAAGAGCCCAACTTTTGGGACAAAAATCCACTATTTGACAAAAACTGCTGGGAAATTTGGAAAACAATATGGGAGAGATTAGGTTTAGATCAACATCTCACACCCTACACCAAGATAAATTCAGAATGGGTGAATGACTTGAATATAAAGAAGGAAACTATAAGAAAATTAGCTTAACATGGAATAGTATACCTGTCAGATGTATGGGAAAGTGAAAATTTTAAAACCAAGCAAGAGTTAGAAAAAATTACAAAATGTAAAGTAAATAATTTGATCATATTAAATTAAAAAGGTTTTGTGCCAACAAAAACAATGCAACCAAAATCAGAAGGGAAACAACAAACTGGGAAGAAATCTTTATAACAAAAATCTCTGACAGAGGTCTAATTACTCAAATATACAAGGAGTTAAATCAATTGTATAAAAAATCAAGCCATTCCCCATTGATAAATGGGCAAGAGACATGAATAGGCAATTTTCAGATAAAGAAATCAAAACTATCAATAAGCACCTGAGAAAGTGTTCTAAATCTCTAATAATTAGAGAAATGCAAATCAAAACAACTCTGAGGTACCACCTCACACCTAGCAGAATGGCTAAAATGATAGCAGGGGAGAGTAATGAATGTTGGAGGGGATGTGGCAAAATTGGGACATTAATGCATTGCTGGTGGAGTTGTGAACTGATCAACCATTCTGGAGGGCAATTTGGAGCTATGCCCAAAGAGCAATAAAAGAATGCCTGCCCTTTGATCCAGCTATAGCATTGCTGGGTTTGTGCCCCAAAGAGATCATAGATAAAAGATTTGTACAAAAATATTTATAACTGAGCTCTTTGTGGTGGCAAAAAACTGGAAAATGAGGGTATGCCCTTCAATTGATGAATGGCTGAGCAAATTGTGGTATATTCTGGTGATGGAATACTATTGTGCTCAAAGGAATAATAAACTGGAGGAATTCTAAGTGAACTGGAAAAACCTCTAGGAATTGATGTAGAGTGAAAGGAGCAGAGCCAGAAGAACATTGTATACAGAGAGTGATACACTGTGGTAAAATAGAATGTAATGGACTTCTGTACTGGCAGCAAAGCAATGACCCAGGACAATTCTGAGGGACTTTTGGTAAAGAATGCTACCCACATTCAGAGGAAGTACTGCAGGAGTGGAAACACAGAAGAAAAAGAACAGCTTGAACACATGGTTTGATGCAGACATGGGTGATGTTGACCCAAAATGACCACACCAATGCAACTATCAATAATATGTAAATAAGTCTTGATTGATCACACATGTTAAAACCAGTGGAAATGTGCATTGGATATGGGGGTGGTGGTGAAGGGGAAAGTAAAAACAAGAATCATGTAGCCATGGAAGATTTTTCTAAAGAAATAAAATATTTTAATTTTTTTTAAAAAGCAATATATTGGCTTCATGCTGAGGATTCCAGGGCTCCAACTTTTTCATATTTCTGGTCCATCTTTACACAATTGTTAAAATAATCTTCCTAAAGTACAAGTCTGATCACGTCCCTCTCCTCTCCAAAGACTTTAGCAGCTCACCATAGTGTGTAGAATGAAGTACAATCTCTTCATTTGGGAATTCAAAACCTTCTATAGACTAGTTCCAACCCAGCTTTCTAGCCCAATTTCTCTGTTCTAAGCCAACTATTCTTTGAATACCAAATGCTACCTTGAATATCCATTAATTTGCATAAATCATCTCCTATGCATGAAATTAACTCCTACCTCTTCTGCTTTTTCAAAATTTTTTTCCTTAAAAACTCAAACCAGATATTCACTTCCATTTTAAGGTGATCTCTCCTCATTTCTCCAACCCAAAGGGTTTTCTCCAGGTACAGGCGTCAGTTAGAATGAGGCTTGACAGAGCTGATGGTAAAATTTTCAGTATGAGCATTTACATCTTGAAAACTGTCAAACTTAGAGTTGGGTTTAATATTTTGCTAATTGTCTAGACTTAAAAAATTGATGGTGAGAATGTTAATCTTGCAAATTAAACTTTAAAAGGTGGAAGATACTATTTTGGAGACCTTTATTCTCTCCTCCTAAGATTTTCTTGGAGCATTTGATCTGGATTTCTCTTTTACCCACCATTTCACCCTTCATTTTACTCTAGTTTTTTGAGTATACATTGTATTCTACCCAAGTAGAACGTAAGTTCATTTGGGATAGGGAATGAATCTTTTTTCTCTTTCTGTAGTAGGACTGAATAAATATTTGTTGAATGGAACTCCCCTTCATCCATGAACTTTTCAGACAAAATTCCTTTCACTCCTTGGGGAAACTTGCCGTGTGTCTGAGGCAGAGAAAACAAGCTTGAACTATTAGAATTCTGGAACTCTCAGCATAGGAGATGGACCCAAGACCATGTTTCAGATATATGAGATAGTTCCCCATTTCTTAGCTGATTATTTGCAGGACCTTTTATCTTATCTAGTCTAAACTAGCCTGCTATTGAACAGGATAAATGATCTCAGCAGCTGGCACTAGCAAAGAGCCAGAGTAGCTCTGCAGCTTCTTTCTCCTATTTCATCACAGCTATCTACCCCAGATGCATCTCTCCTTATACTTCCCTTAACCATCTACAATTCCATCCTCCACAGTTCAGAGGCAGAGTGGGAGAGGCAAATACTAAGCTGAATGCTGCATTATATTTTAACATTCTATTTTCTAAGATCCATTACATCAAACCATTCTATTTTATGTCATTATCCTACCTGACTCTGAAATATTATGATTCTAATATCCCTTCCTCCTCTAAAACCCTGAGATCTCCATAAAAAAGGATGGACCTTAATTGTTTAGGTTGACAGTCTTGGCAGCCACTTGCATTTATGGCAAAAATTCTGAGTCTGTGCCCTTTTTTTCAGTGCTCCCCACAAACTGCCTTCCCTGAGGTAAGTTGGTGTTCAGATATTAGTAGAATTGTCCTAATATTTTCCAAATTAAAAGTGACTGAAAAGCATTCCGCAAATAAAGCACCACGTAAACACCTTCTAATAATACTGACAATTTCTCCCTAAAGACATTCTGTCGACCTGTAGCATCCAGCTGCTCAGTGACTCACATAGCCAGAGAAGAATTATCCCTGAGCCAAAGAACTCTGGCTTCTGTCAGCACATTGCCATGGCAACCCATCTCTGCACACATGGCTTTGTCACCACCAATGCTGATATTGGAATAATCTTCTCAAATCACAGATCAGGTCATGAAACTCTCCTGCTCACAATCTTTCAATGGCTCCCTGTTCCCTATACGATAAAATACATCCTCCTTAGGTTGACATTTACGCCCCCCTAAGGTCTGTTTCCAATCTACCTTCTCAGCTTTTTCTTACATTCCTCTCATTTATTCTTCTACCTTATGTAGCTAGTGTTGAGTACCCTATAAATAAGAGCTACTACTATTTAAATATTACAAATGTTGATAGCTACTGGTATTATTGCTATATTCCAGCCTATCTGGATTCTGATATCCCAAACATTGCTGTTAAAAAGGTTCATGCTGCTCCTTAAACCTGAAATCCTTGCTACTCCTGCATCCTACCTACCTGGCATCCTTTGTATCCTCAAATACATGGCATTTAGTCCATAAAATGTTCCCCCATCCCCAAAACAATCTCTCTTTCAGTGACAAATGATGTGGTAGTTATGATATAGGAAGGAGGATGACTCTGGATTTAGAGTCAGAATAGCTGACTACAAATTCTAGCTCTGCCACTTTTTGACTGTCTGACTTGAAGAGGTAATTTCACCTTTCTGTTTCAGTTTCTTATTGTTATGTAGCACCAGGAACAACAGAGTTCAAGATCCTCTGTGTTTATATCTTCTCAAAGCCATAGTTAACACACCCACAGGAACCTCTAATTCAAGGTTCAGTCACACTGTAGCCACAAAGTTTAACAATGCTAATAAACAAAAAAAAATACATTTTACATAGTTATTCAATTAATAGCAATTTTTTCTGGCTGGATGGAGTAGGTGAAGGCAGAAGAACACATAAGAAAATCCTACCATCCAATCATGGCCTGCATTATTTTTCTTTCCAATGAATCAATGTACTACTAAGACATTCTAGATGAAGATCTCAGATGAATCTGAATGATGCGGCATCTGGACTCCTCTCACATGTGAAGTCCTCGGAACAGCAAACCCTATTTTAAAGAACTATATAAATCATATTGATTTATGAGCCCCCAGTAGTGTGTTACTTTTTATCTATTCAGACAGAAGATAAAATAACTCAAGGCAAAATGAAGTTGCAAGTTTCAAAAGAATATTCTCCCCAGAAAACTAGGACACACTTTATATATATATATATATATATATATATATATATATATATATATATATATATATATCCACCATCAGTGGAGAAAGTGTAAATGATTAGGAATCACTGATGAGAGGCACATATATAGGCTATGACTATGGCAGGATCACATATATGGAGCAACAACTCATATCTCTGTCATTGCAGGAACATATATGTCTTCTGCTGGTGTTAATGTACTGTTCTCATTGAGCCTGACTTCTTTGGGTTATGACATCACCGTTGTGAACATCATTCTACTGGTCTCCATGGATTTCATGATGACTCTTGGTAACAACAAAGCACATGTTCTCAGCAAGGTATTGCTCTGCTGATATCAGCATCAGTCAGCTGAAACCTTTTGTCATAGCTCCTGAAATTAGCTAACAAAAACCAAAGAGCCAAAAAGCAAACAGTCTCCAAGTTGAGATTGTCTTCTTCTCTTTTTTTTAATTCCCATGTTTGTTAAAACTCTCTGTTGGGGGCAGCTGGGTAGCTCAGTGGATTGAGAGCCAGACCTAGAGACGGGAGGTCCTAGGTTCAAATCCGGCCTCAGACACTTCCCAGCTGTGTGACCCTGGGCAAGTCACTTGACCCCCATTGCCTACCCTTACCACTCTTCCACCTATAAGTCAATACACAGAAGTTAAGGGTTTAAAATAAAAAAATAAAAAAAAAACTCTCTGTTGAAGATAACTAATAGCAAACTATTCCTAAGCTCCTCCCTGTTTTAGCATACAAATGAATTTGAGCTAGAACAAAAGATCAACTAAGGAGCCACGGTCATTGTTCTTTACCTACCTAACCTAGTCTGACTTTGAAATCTATATCTATTCATCTGTCTGTCTGTCTGTAGATCTTTCTAATCTGATCCAATCTAGTCTATCTATCGATATCTCTATCTCTACCTGTATATCTGTCAGAATCTCATTTGTTTAGATGCTATATATTTTGGCCAACAAAAACCCCTCATTGTCTCCTTTAAAGTAAAATGACGATACTTCACAGAGTTTTCATAAGGAAAGTGTTTGTAAACCATAAAGTACAAGAGAAAAATAAGCCACAATTGCTATATCATCTCCTAGTACTTTTATGCCCTTGACATATTTTACTTTATATTCACCTAAATATCTGCCTTATTATCTGATTAGACCATAAGCTCTAGGAGTTCACAGTATTTATCTTATTTATCTTTGTTTACCCAGTGTCTAGCAGAGGTCTCTGCCTATGTCAAGTAATTAATAGATGATTACTGAATATTAGTGACCAGTATGTCACAGAGACCCAATTTATATTAATTTCCAAAGAGAAGGCATAGATTTTAGCTAATTCACAATAGCAAATCAATACACTCCAGAAACAGGTATTTGTGTCTCTTAGAGAAAACTTCTCTCAGCCTTCAGCTCACATAATCAGGTTAATTTATTCTCTATCAGGGACATTGATATGTCTGGACAAAATCATAAAATAGAAAAGTAGAATGTGAATGTTACACCTTTATCCCTTAGACTAGTGAGAATCAATTGTTTGGAGATGAAAAAGGAATGGAAGTTTTCATCTGGTTCAGGTTCTCAAAAGTTTGGAGGACAATGAATGGCATAGTTCTTAGATAAAAGGAGCCGACTTTGTGGAGTGTGAGATAGAAATTGAGAGAATTTGGGATGCAAAAAAAGTTATCAGGGTATGATTCTTCACACTTTTTGATAAAGAGTAGTAGAGAGTAGGAGTCAGTAGAGATGATCAGAGTATAGCAGTACAGGATGAGTCACTGGTATGGGAGATTGAGCTGAACAGAAATAATGAGTGTCTATCACTGAGGGGCACTACATAGCTCCTCACTTCTTCATTTCTTAAACTAGTCCTGTTTTGGCTGCAAAAGCTACTGAGAATTGCAGTTTTTACAGCTTAAAGGAGAAATTAAAGAATCATAATAGGTAGGAGATGCAGGAATGTGGGAACTCTGTGGAGATGGATACACAATATGTATATAAATGACCAGGAACACCACTTTAAAAGTGAAATGCTACCCACTATTAATGGTAATGATGAACAATTAGAACTTTATCTAGATTTCAGATGCACTTAAGGAGTGATCTATCTGAAGAGAACTTGCTGCTTGTCTGAAAATTCTTGCCTTATATCCCTGCTGGGACTTGGTGAATTTATACACTCTCCACTTCCACTCTCTTCCCCTAACTTAAAATAAGTGAACTTTTATGGAATTCTGAGTGAATGACTGACACAGAATAGTGGGCAAAGGAAAGAAATGCAGTGACCAGTGGAGATTTTTCTGAAGGACAGAAGCCATTCTCTACTTAGTGACTAAGAGGGATTTGATCTCTCTCAATTCCATGAATATTTGGCATAATAGCTCCCCAAAATAGAAAGGACTAATGAGAACCCATGAGATCAATTTCCCTGGACAGAGAACTACAAGCCTTTATTAAATACTTTGGTAACACCAAGAGGCAGTAAACTTGTTTCTTTAACAACTTCTTGATTTCAGAATTCCTCCTGTAGTCCTTCTCTCTTGGTGGCTGATTATAACCCAAGTATTTGGTCATTTTATGTCTATATTTTCCCTGCAATTTTATACTATTAGACCAGAATTACTTTTTAAGTATTGCGTATTAATTCTTGCATGCAGCATTAAAGGAAGGTAACTGACAACCTGGAAAGGAGGGGAATTTAGAGTGTTATTTTTCCAGTTCCTACACTGGCTGTGGAGATTGGTACTGAAAGGGAAAGAGAGAATGTATTGCTTTCTTCTGTACTTATTCATGAACTAAAGCTCACCTTCTACTTCCCTTTAATAAGCTTTATAAGTCAATATCCTTGAGTATATAAGACCACTTAAATATCATTAAAAATAATTAGATAAATGACAAATTTTTACAATAAAATCTTATTTGTTAGAAATTCAAGAATACATAGTGATACTGCAACATCATAAAACATTCTCTGGTCAAAGAGATTTACAGTAAGAAGGAAAGAAGGGCATTGTTAAGTAATAAAAAATAATACCAGGAAGTTCTACCTTACACTTTAATTAATAAGCATTAATAACATAAGATATGGGGATTGCATGGCAATTGTAAGACAATACGTGAAAATATAACATTTTAAACATTTTTGTTTCCACTTAGAACACATAATGTGATTTACACACTTTAACCCTTCCTCCTTAGTATTTCTAGTCCTATACTATATTTTAATTGCTTATATCTTGTCATTCACAAGGTATTTCAAATCAAATATGAATTATAAAATAACAATCACAAAAACAAAATAATGACATTATGAGCATTTACAAAATGAAATTCTGTTCATCCAAAACAATGACAAAAAAAAAGCACTAGTTAAGATTAGTAACATGGCTCAATGTCTCTGAGGTTGCAATGGTTGCATTTTTTTCTTTTTATTCTCAGACAGAGAAGTGATTATCAGCATAATCATCTTACCTTTCTGTTGTAATATTAACCTCTATAGGGAAATGATTCTTTGAAGGTTCTGAAATTGAACATCACTTTTGTTCACCTGGATCTAGGGCCCCTGTTAAAGGGCTTTGCCAGAAAGATTCTGAGTGATTTCTCTCTTTGATGGCCTAGTGTAAAAATTACAGTCTTTAACATACATCAGTGTTTTGTAGTAATAAAAACTAATCATATTCAAAGACATAATAATGGTAGTCTCTTGTTTCATTATTCCAGAATATTTCATAGTATAATAGGAGCAATAGATAGTGCAAGTAGAGAAGTTTAGAGAATGCCAAAATTTCTACAATTTATGCTGCAACATAAAGAAAAAAATACAAAGTATAATACCTATAAAACTATAATTTGAAGATTCAATAATCTTCCATTTTGGTTATATGTTAATTCAATAATGTATGTGAACAGATAAAGGCATAACTGAATTTTACAGTATCTATGTATGGCTCATTTGATTATATGAATGCCACAAATGATGTGAGTAAAAATGATGGTTTCTTTCAAACCTCAAGATGTATTGACAGCTAAGTAATATAATGGATAGAATGCTTGACTTGAAAGGCCTCAGTTCAAATCTGGCCTCAGATTCTGCTAACTTTATGATCCTAGGAAAGTAATTTAACCTGTCTCAGTTCATTCATCTATAATATCTGGATAACTATAGCAAAAATCTGCCAGAATTGTTGTAAAGATGAGGCAATGCAACATGTTTTGCAAACCTTAAAACACTACCTAGTACTAGCTATGAATATTAAGGAGAATTATCAGGGTCCTTATTTCCATTTCCTCATACCCCTCATATCCCTGAGGCTCCTACATTTTGGATACTGGGCACTTCTTTCCTTATTTTAAGGAAAAGATGCATAAATATTTTAGAAAACCTAAAGAGAAAGGTATTTATTGGGTTAGAGAAAAAGGAGATAAATAATACCAAGGAGATCATCAAAAAGTTTCTTTCTATATGAACTGATGCAAAATGAAGTGAGCAGAACCAGGAGAAAAGTGTACATTGTAATAGCAATATTGTAAGATGTTGGACTATGAATATCTTAGCTACTCTGATAAATACAATGATCAAAGACAATTTTGAAGGACTTGTAAAAAAATGCTATTTCCAGAGAAAGAACTAATGGAGTCTGAATGCAAATTGAAACATATTTTTTAACTTTTTTCAATATTTATAACTTTTTTCAACATGGTTAATATGAAAATATACTTTGCATGATTTCACAACCATGATTGATATCACATTTCTTGTCTTCTCAATGTATGGGAAAGGGATTAGAGGAGGGTTATATTAAGGATAGAATTTGATACTTGAAATTATTTTAAAAGAAATGTTAAATTTTTTTTTAAAAAAGAAAGATTTATTTCTAAATGTACACGAGAGGATAAAGATGAAAGCAAAATTTAAAGAAATAGGAGTTACAGCAAAAAAATAGGCTTAAAATACTATGGATCACAACCACTAAAGATGAATTAATTTATCTTATTCAAATGAATTGCAAAGTCAGAGAGTACATTTAAAGAGAGGAGGAACTAGTGCTATCAAGTTCATATAGAAATGATTCCTATAGGCCAAATATTGACTTAGGAAACAACAAATAATTAAATTATGTTTTATTGTATTTTTATTTATTTTGTTAAATATTTCCCAACTATATTTTAATTTGGTTGCACTAGGGAGTTTTACAGATGGTTTTCATTCTCTAATAATGAATCTGATACCTCTGAGCAGTGGGGAAAAATTCTGGACAATATAATTGTTGTTCATTTGTGTCTGACTATTACCTAATTTACCATTAGTAATTGTTTGGAAGTAGTCTCCCCCATTAGACTGTAAGCTCCTCAAAAGTGGGGATGGCTTTTTCTTTTCTTTCTGCCTCAAGTTCTTAGCATGGCATGGATGAACCTTTTTGAGATCACATATCCAAACTGCAACTTCAAGCTTCCTGTGAGCCCTCCTGCATTACCCCAGATAGCAGAGGGAGGAAGTGCTCACATTGGGTGGCTAGACAGAGGGTCTGGGCATGCAAAAAAGTGTCCTTAGGTCCTTTGGAGAGGGACAACAGAGGTCTGTCTGTGCCACCCTAGCACCTGTGCTACAACTTTGCCAGCATGGTCTTAGTACAATATTGACTCCAAAATGGAAGGTGAAGTTAGTGGAGCTGTTACTGACTTCACTAGATTAACTGAATTTAGGACAACTAATTAAAATAGGGGCAGCTGGGTGGCTCAGTGGATTGAGAGCCAGGCCTAGAGACTGGAGGTCCTAGGTTCAAGTCCGGCCTCGGACACTTCCAGCTGTGTGACCTTGGGCAAGTCACTTGACCCCTATCGCCCACCCTTACCACTCCTGGACTAAGGACAGTCCCTAGCCCGGATGAAAAAAGGAGGAGGGTTGGGCGTGGGGCTAGCAACCCCACCCTGTAAAAAACTACATCTGCTAAAGAAACTGCAACCTAAAGTAGGGGCAGCTGGGCTAGCTCAGTGGATTGAGAGCCAGGCCTAGAGATGAAAGGTCCTAGGTTCAAAATCCAGGCTCAGACACTTCCCAGCTGGGACCCTGGTTGTGGCCCTATGCTCCTAGAATGGAGTCCCAGGATAAAAAAAAAAAAATTAAAATACACTAAATGAGTGCCCAGTAACTATATCTTAAAATAATTACCATTTATTATGGTATTAGCCCTTGAAGATGGGTAAGGACTTGAAAGTGGGTAACACAAAGATACAGGAATGGCAGTTATTCAGTTACTTCAGTGAGCCAGCCTCTAGCCAACTGGGGAATCAAAATGAGAACTTATATATTTTAACTAGGGTTCTTCTAGGTAAAGGAGAACAGACAGGAAACAAAACAATGGTTTATTAAGGTAAATAATTAGGAAGATGGGAACCAGGATTCCTTAACTTGGTTAACTATGGACAGGGATCAGAGACAAGGGAAATGGATTTCTACACTGAATCTAACACTATCAAGATCCAAGCAGGATAGATAATTAGAGTATCCCTCCTGGATCCTTGTCCCTCCAGTGGTGATCTCAGATGTCCCAAGGTCCCAGATGATAATCAGTAATTCCAGTAAATAACAAACAGTGAGCTGGTACAGAAATGAAAGTCCACCTTCCAAAACTGTAAACCCAGGCTCCAGCTTGCACTTGCCCACAGAGTAGATGGTATCCTGGTAATGCTTCTGGGAGTTCAGAAAACAGACTTCCTCCTCAGTTGCAGCCAACTGTCACAGAGCCCTGTGTCACACATATTATTGTATTCTAATGCTTCACAGAATGTTCAGCTCATGCCACCCTGCTTGGCAATATTTCTGTCTACACCAGTGGTTCCCAAACTTTTTTGGCCTACCGCCCCCTTTCCAGAAAAAAATATTACTTAGCCCCCTGGAAATTAATTTTTAAAAAATATTAATAGCAATTAATAGGAAAGATAAATGCACCTGTGGTCATCACCACTCCCCTGGATTGCTGCAGCACCACAAGGGGGCAGTAGTGCCCAATTTGGGAATCACTGGTCTACACTTAAATCTATCTATTTATCTTATTTTATAATTTTGCCTACAACAGTTTCCCCTTTGCACAAAGCCAAAATAGCATTCCACACAATATTTTGCTATTGTGAACTATGAACTAAACTAAAATTCTAACCCCAAAATAACAAATAAACTACACTAACTCTCTTATCCTATATAACTCTACCTTTTTCTACCCTACTCTAGGGATTTCAACAAAGAAGGTAAAGGAAAACAATATGTTGAGCAATTACATAGTTCAAAGTACAGAATAACAAGGAACAATGCAAAATTTCCAACAAAATTAACAAATGTAACAACAAATTCAAAATATCAATACTGAATTCAAGCAAAAACATCAACACAGCTCCTATACTAATACATAAACATTCTACTAACAAATGCAAAAAATTTTGGAAAATACACATTTAACACAATATTGCATGTTTTACATCAAAATTTCAACAAATCGTCAAACTCACTTATGCAAATTACATTTAAATGTTCACAACTCAATTAGTATCAAATTATTCCCAGACTTTACATTTATACAGATAAATACATGTGATATATATAATATATACAATATATACATGTATGACATACATATATGCACATATATACACATAATATATACATATCAAATATACATATGTACACCTTTTACATAAATATAATACTTACACTATAATACAATTTACAATATACACACTATTTACACTTATTTACACATCTATTTACATTATTTTGTGACATGTGATCTGTAGTATGTTATATGTTCTTCATGTAATCCAATTTGGTTATGTTTGTTGTATTTGCACTGTAATGTACATTAGTACCTTATCTTATTTTATCCTCTAATCTAACCTAATACTATTCTTATTTCACTAAATTATCCCTATGATATTAGTATATTAATCTAACTAAATCTAACTAAATAACTAGCTAATTTTGTTAGTAACTAACTATCCATTGTTAGTACTTACTTATCCTATAGCTAAATCTAATTTTGTTAGTATTTATACATTGTTTTATTCCATAAGGAATACAATGTATCCTAACATGTTTGTGTTTTTATGTATCTGATTTGATATGTTGTTACTTTGCTATGTTGTGTTGCAATATGTTATTGCTGGATGTATGATACCTACGAAAACTTCAGATCTCCTTCAGATCTCCTTTCTCCTTATGATGTTCCATTCTTTGAGGAAATTTTCTTTTCTCTCTTTTTTTCCTCTTCTTTTCTCCATTGAAGTTCTTTATAGTATTATGTGCAATGTTGGATGTATATGAGTATGTAGTGATACTATTTACATTACCCCAAACCTTTCAAACCATTTAATCCATTAGTCCATGATTAATCCTCTTCTTTGGAAATTCCTTTAAAACAAAGTCTCTATCAGTTCAATTTTATAAGTTCATCAGTCTTAGTACAATGTCCATTAATCCTGAATCCTGAATCCTCTTCATCCATGTCCTCTTCCATCCAAATGTCCTCTTCCACTGGAATGGTCCTCTCCTTACTGAACTTTCTGACTGTAGACTCTAATTGACTGAAGATCTTAAATTTACAAAATTTCTTCTTCTTCATTATTAACAATTTCTACATTTTCATCATCTATACCTTGTGCTAATTTAATATAAGAACAATGATACCATGAATCTCTACCTAACATTTTTACAGAAGATGGTGAAACCAATATAATTGTATAAGGATCTATCCAACTTTGTTCTGTTGCCGATGTTTTGGCAAAGTTTTTCACATAGACCATATCACCTGGTTGAAAATTATGAAGTGAATAATCCAATGGACCAGATTGAATTAATACTCCCATATCCTGTAATTCTCTTAGCCTCTGCTGTAAAGCACTTAAATATGAAGCAATTTAGCAATTATGTCCTAAAAGTGATGCATAAACAGCCTTACAAGTCTTTGCTTGTAGTGGAGCATGTCCAAAGAGTATCTCATACGATAATATATGTAGATCCACTCTTGGTCTATCTAGTACATAGGTAAAACAAAGCTATGGGAAGAATATCTGGCCATTTGAGATGAGTTTCAGCATATTGCTTCCCAAACATAGTTTTAAGTTCTCTATTCATATGCTCCACCTGACATGAACTTTGTGGGTAATAAGGAACATGATATTTAGGTGTTATTCCTAGATTCTAATAGACTCTTCTAAGGATATCCTGAGTAAAATGAGATCCCTTATCTGAATCTATGGTTAATGATACACTGAACCTAGGCACAATTTCCTTGAGTAACACTTTCACCAAAAAGCTTGCTGTATTGGTATTTGATGGAAAAGCTTCAGGCCACTTAGTCTATCAACAATTACAAGACAATACTTGCACCTTCCAGCTTTAGGCATACAGATATAATCAATCTGTAAACTCTCGAATGGACAATAGCTAAAGGTCTACCACCCAAACCTTTCTTTCTGAATGCACTTTGATTGAACTTTTGGCAGACTGAACAACTTACAGATCTTAATTGCAACAGTTCTTATTCCAGACTCAACCCATTGTCTCTTGATGGAATCTACAACAGCTTGTGTACCAAAATGACCTTTTGTGTGGATGACTTGACACAAATAGGTATATAAGTCTTTTAGTAACAATGGTCTTCCTATATCAGTAATCTATATCCCATGTTCTTTCCTAGCTCCAAATTTATCCTTCCATTTCTGGATATCTGAGTCTACATATGCTTTTTCTATATCTTCATAATCAATAGATGTTAAATTCATGACATAAACTGGAGCTTTCTAAGCAGCATACTTTGCAGTGGTATCAGCTCTGTGATTACTTTTAGAGACTGAATCTCTACCATGAGTATGACTCTAGTAATGGATTACTGACAATTGTTTAGGATTTTGGATTGCTTCTAACAACTCAGTTATTATTTCTGCATGCTCTATTGGTTTTCCCAATGCAGTAATAAAACCTCATTGTTTCCAGATCTTTCCTATTACATGGCAAACAGAGAATGCATATCGAGAATCAGTGTATATATTAGCACTTTTACCTTCAGCTAGAAGACAGGCTTGCTTCAATGCCACTAATTCTGCATCCTGTGTACTAAGATTACTAGGTAATGAGTCATAATGCAATGTCTCAAATTCTGTGACAACTGCAGCTCCAGTACTTCTGATTCCATTACATAAATATGATGATCCAACTGTGGATAATATCAAATCTGGATTTTTGAGTGGAGTCTCTTTTAAATCCATCCTAGGCATATCCACAAGATCTACTACCTCAACACATTCATGCAATGGTTCACTGTTCTTTGGTAAATCAGGAAGAAGAATAGCTGGATTTAATACACTATATCTCTTCAATTGGATGTTCTCACTACCTAAGAGAATAATTTCATACTTAGATATTCATTATTCTGAATACGCTTAAGTAAGAAATTTCCTTATTAGTGCCTCTATTTGATGTGAATAATAGACAGTTAAAGGACATTCCAAAACTAAATCAGCTGACTTCTGGACTAACCCAGCCACTGCTGCTACCCCCCCCCTTAGACAGGGTACTGTACCCATGGCTATTGGATCTAATTGACAACTGTAGGATCCAATTGGACAATAGCTTTGTCCTAGAGTGTGTAAGTACACCAGAAGCTATACCTTCTGTCTCATTCACAAATAGCTGAAAAGGTTTCTCATAGTCTGGGATTCCTAACAGAGGGGCAGATAAAATGGCTTCTTTAAGTTTATCTAAGGCTAAACAATGTTCAGGCTTTAGTTTCAGAGGTTCTAGTTCTGTATTCCTGGTCAGATCTGTCAAACATTTAGTGATCTCACTGTATCCAGGAATCCACTGTCTACAGAAACCAGTAGTTCCAAGAATAGCTCCAAGTCGTTTTTTGGTCTTAGGTGCACTTAATTTCTGTATATATCAGCTATTCTCTTTTGTGTGATAGATACTTCTGGAACCCTCTGACAACACAAATCCAAGATATTGCACTTGAGGCAAAATCCACTATAATTTTGCCTTGGAGATTTTATGCCCTTGTTTATATAACTCAATCAAAAGAATCTTGCTGTTTCTAAGATACACCTTTGTATTTGGGGATGCTAAAAGAATGTCATCCACAAAATGCACTAATTTACTCTCTTTAAACTTAATTGTTTTTAGATCTCAATTTAGAATTTGCGAGAATTGGCTAGGTAAGTCTGTATACTCTTGTGGAAGACAAGTCCATGTTTACTGAGTTTTCTACAAAGTGAAAGCAAAGATCTTTTGAGAATCCTTTTGGATTGGTATTGAGAAAAACACAGAGCATAAATCTACCACAGTGAAATATCTAGCCTGACTTGGAATGGAAGAAATTATAGCAGCTGGACTTGAAACAACTGGATGAGTCTTGATGACATAATAACCATTTACTGCTCTCAAATCTTGTATAAATTGGTATACAGGTAAGCCATTTTCATCTAATTTTGGCTTCTTTATAGCCAAAATTGGTATATTGAACTCAGAAAAGCAAGGTATAATTATCCCTTGTTGGATTAGGGACTCAATAATTGGTCTTATACCTTTTATTGCTTCCTTAGTCAAGGGATATTTAGGCACACAAGAAACTTGTCCTTTCTTTGTCCTCACCCTGACTGGAGTAGCTGATTTCAATAACCCTACATCTGTGGATGATTTTGATCACAAGTCCTTAGGTATATCCTCAGGAATTAGATAGATAGTACCTAAGACATCCTCTATTCTGTTGGAATCTAAGAAAAGCAATGGAAAAGCCTTCAAAGATTCCTCTGGTAGATGTAAAGAAATATCACCAGTTTCAGTACATTGGATAGTAGCTTGCAATTTACACAGAAGATCCCTGCCCAAAAGATTCATGGGACATCCAGGAAAATAAAGGAATGTGTCCTCCATGGATAAAGGTCAAAGAGTTATCTTTTTTTTTTGTAATTTAGCTACTTTCTGAATTATGCCTGTAGCGCCAACCACATCCATTGTACCAACAACTCTACAATTCTCAGGAAAACTTTGCAAAACTGATTTACTGGCTCCTGTATCAACCATAAGGTCATAAATCTGGTCTATAATAGTAACAGACACATGTGGTTCTATGCTATTGGGAGGTTGGAAAGTTTCCAACACAGGGGCTAAAACAGTAACATCAGAACAAAGCTCAGCTATTTCCTGTCCATCCAACTTAACATCATCTTGAATTACAGAATTTCCCCAGGATTTTGCACCTTTGGTCCTTTTCACATCTATTCTGGTATTTACATTTACATTCTGGTTCTTATTTACATTCAAATTATCCTTAGTCAAATCACAATTATCACAATTTCCATTAGTCTCCATAATTACACAATTACTAGAATTTCCAACACTATTTACAATACAATTTTTCTTTTTCTCATTATTATTTACAATACTAATTAAATTATTATAAACACCAAGTAAATTATTATCAATCTTAGTCAAATTATTACTAACACTAATTAAATTACTACTAACAGTAGGCAAATTACTATTAACATTAAGTAAGTTACCATTACCACCAATAACACTATTTAATTTAGTTAATTTAGCACTAGCACCACTTAAATTATCATTAATTCCCTTTAAATTACTATTTACCATGATTAAATTATCATTGATTACTTGTTGGATGTATAGGTGAGAGCTGGATAATATTTGAAGATCAAAGGAGGAATATAGCCCTGGGGGAAAAGGCGCTCAGCAAGCCCTCACACCATAGGACTGACCTTTCCTGAACATCTCTTACCCCTGAAATGGTTACTAAAAATGAAGCAATGAGCAAATGCTATTCTCTCTAGAGTTTAACAGTAAAATGAATAGAAAGACAGAAAGACAATGTCATGGTGTTTTGGCTAGTCAAGCCAATTCAAGAAGGATTTATTAAGCACTAACTGTGTGCTAAACACTGAGAATACAAATATAACCAGAAAGACAGACACAGGCCTAAATTTAATATTTTTTTAGCTTTTACACAAAAATATTTATTTCAAAAGATATAATCAAAAAATACATATTTGTCTCCCACAAGACACAGAAGACATAATACTTCTCCCTATCCCTTGCATCACCTATAGCTGATCTCTATTTCTAGATATGGTCTCAATTACAAGTTAAAAGTTGCCTCAGGCTTGAGTACCATGCACTCTAGCTTCTTGGGACTTGCTTGTCAAACTGGCTAGGTTTAGCCCACTTCATCCCAGACTGCTCTGGGCTGGGACTCCAGACTTCTCCAAGGGTTTGAAATTTCAAAGTGGTGGATTGGCTTGTACCACTATTTGCATTGGCAGGATCTCAGGATCTAGATGTTGGCTTGGACTGAGGTTCTGAACCTGTGACAGCAGATGTGAAGTGGGGGTGTGTATCTTGCTCTTGGCTTATTCTTCCCTCCTTGCTAAAGTCTCTTGCTGGCTCTGCTCCCCTCTCACCCCAGAGTCCCAGATGTTCGTTGCCTACCTTTTGGGTTTTTCTTTTCTTGAAAGTTGAAATTGTTTCACTCTGTCTCCTTCTTGGTTCTTTCACTCCTGTATTTGTTTTGTGGCAATATTTTAATTTTGGTCAGAGAGAATTCTCTTGGTGACACAGAACAACTCTGGTTCACTCCATCATCTTGGCTCCACCCCCAGAAGTCTGGTGATTTTTCCAGGGTCATTATAGCTTGAATCCTAGGTCCTGTGGGGGATTACTTTGACAATGGAGACTAAGGATAAAGTCAGAACAGAAACAAACATTGTTCCAGGTCTATCCTTAGAGGCAGGGTAATGGGGGAAGGCAATACATAAAGGAAAGATGAAAAAGAAGTAGGGAGATCAGGTAGGATGAAGATCTTTTGAACAGGAGGATTATAAAATAAGCTAAGACAGTCATGAATATAGCATGGAGAAAAATGAAAATATGAGTCTCTTCTTTAAAATAAAAGTTCTGGAAGGAACCAGACAATCAGATGGGGAGACCACAGGGAAAATTTTCACTTTTAACATGTAAAGTTCAGGGGTAAAATGAGATTCTTCAGAAAATAAGGTGAAAAGGATAAATTCTAGACTTGAGGATGCAACAACAAAAATAGCTCACATTTGGCTCTTTGTCCTGTTTATGAAAAAGAAGATTGTAATTTAATTAACCAATAAGGGTGTATATGTCTATTTCTATGTATATCTACACATGTATAATATATATGTAATCATATTATATATTGTTGTTTAGTCATATCCAACTCTTTGTGATCCCATTTCCCCATACTGTCCATGAATTTTTCTTGGCAAAGATACTAAGGTGGTTTGCCATTTTCTTCTACAGTGGATTAAAGCAAATGGAGGTTAAATGATTTGCTCAGGGTTACACAGCTAGTAAGGTTCAGAGGATGGATTTGAACTCAGAACTTCCTAACTCTAGCCCCAGTACTCTATCTACTGAGCCACCTAACTCTGTCTTATAGTAATATATTTTGTGATGTGTAATTTAACTATGAAAAGGGAACTTACTCTTGGGTCAATAACAAAGTGACTTCATAGGAAGGAATGCTGTGTAAAAGCTGTGGCTTTACCTGTAGGTTCTTAGACTACAGAACTTGTGGCATGGTACTGGACAGGTCCAAAATTTTGCCTAGGGGACAAAAAATAAAAGCAGAATATTACACTGAAATTGAAAAGTATAAATACAGCTCTCTTACTAGCTGTATTTGGATTTCTTTCAGGAAGCAAAATTTATTTTTACTTTGTCCCCTGGTTCTAGTATATATGGACAATTTTCTTTTACGATCTCTTGAAATATAATGTGGTGGATTTTTGTTTGGTCATGTTTTTCAGAGGGATTCAATTATTTAAAATAATTTTCCTTAACCTATTTCCCAAGGCAGTTGTTTTTGATAGGAAATATCTTACATTTTCTTCTATTCTTTTCTGCTTTTTACTTTTTCTAATATTTCTTGTAGTCTTATAAAGTCATTTAATTTTTTTCCTCCATTCTACTTTTCATAAAGTCTAGTACTTGCATAAGTTTTCAATTCTCCTAAGATATTTATCCTCCTTTTGGTGTTTTTTTTTCTGGATTTAATTTTATTTCTGATTTCAATTTTTCTCTCTTCCTTCATTTTTTCTGGTCATTGTTATACTCCTTGCTGTCAAGTTATTTCTGCCTTCTGTGTCACTGTTTGTAGTCATGATGTTATTCCCTTCTGGGGTTGATTGAACATTACTTAACCCACAGTAATTTTTGAATTATATTCAGTTTTTTTTCTATTTAATCATATTTTCAGCCTTAGTTATTAGACTGGGATTTTGTACTCAAGCTAGTTCATTCTAATCCTCTGGGTTTGGTAGGATAGTTCTTATTTGGTAATTATCCCCATTATAGACTGGCCTATTGACAACTCTCTGTTATTAACACTTGTGGAGAAAAAAAGAATTGTGAGATTACAGCAGAATTTCACTCCATTACAAGAGCAAGTGGATCAGGACTCCTAGACTCATTTAGAGGCCAATGATGAGACATGCAATGCCTGTGCCTGGGGAGTTATATCACCACTGCCTGTCCTTAATGCATCCTGAGGGCACTTCTGTCCCCCAGGGCCAGTCTCCTTGTGGAGACCTGTGTTGCCCAGGAAGGGAGGAAGCAGGTGAGTTTTCTGAACCAGACTACACAGTTACTGGCCCCATCATGCTCAAGATTTCTGAAGGCTCCTGCTGGGAAAGGTACATTTGCAAGGCTAGGGAAGAATAATTTCTTCTGCCAGATTTGGCTCTGACTGGACCTTGGAATCCTTGTCATATATCTGTGATGGCAATGACTACAGCAAGAAAAAATAAAACATTTATAATTTTAAAAATATGATAGTATCTGATAATATAGGTGAGGTGACTGGTATTAGACTCTACTTTCTGCCTCAGGCATCAGTCTCCCAGACTCCTTCAGAAGCAGCTTTTACAGAAGACCCTTCCAGTTTATTTATTTATTTATTTTTTACTTTTGGTCTGGAGGGAGAAGTTTATTTAACCTAGATATATTATGATATAAGGTGATATAAACCCTAATATAAGATAAAAACATCTTGATTGTTCACTTAATTTAAATAAGGTCTGGACATCTCTCTAGGTATGACCTGGTATCTGTTTGAATTGGCTGAGTGACCAGAATGAATCCTGCATAAAATCAGGAACCAGGGCAGAACTTAAAAAATGTAAGCAAGAGGCAAATCTTCTAGAAGACCATTCTTTTGGCTTGGAAGTAGCATCTGCATCAGGAAAAGGACCGAATAGATGCCATAAGGAAAAGCCAATTCAAGGCTTTGCAAATGGCCAAGAAGAAAAACTCTGCCATCCCTAAGGAGAACAGCTTAAGGATTCTAGCAAAATGACTCTTAATGTTATTAGGTTTCCTTACATCTTGTCTTTGCCACATGTACTTTGAATGTACTTTCCCTTGGCCTCTTTTGGGAGAATGTGTCATAGACCTGTGGGAAGAATGTTTGTTCCAACCATACCAACTTTATTGCCATAGTAAAATACCTCTTTCTGAAAGCTAATTACGTTTGGCTGACTGATAATTATTTTGGAAAGTACTATCATGTGGACTTATGAGATCAAGCATTAGAAAAACATTATCCCACCTCTTGAACACCTTAGAACTATCCCTAGACACTGGCAAGAAAAGTAGCAGTTGAGCTATGAGGATCTAGTGGGAGTTGGCTACTCTTATCAGTACAAATATCCAAGACAATTCCAAAAGATTCATGATGAAAAAAATGTTATCCACCTTCAGAAAGAGAACTGATGAAATCTGAATACAAATTGAAGTTAATTTTCTCACTTTATCTTTCTAGGATAATAAGGGAGTGCAGTGGATTGAGAGCCAGGAGATCCTGGGTTCAGATCTGGCCTCAGGCCTAGCTGTGTAACCCTGGACAAGTCACTTAATCTCCATTGCCTAGCCCTTACCACTCTTCTGTCTTAGAACCTATATTCGGTATTGATTCTAAGGTGATTTTAAAAAATGGCTAATATGGAAATGTGTTTTGCATAATATCACATAATTAATATCATATTGCTCATGTTTTCAGTGGACAAGGGAAGAGATGAGAGAGAGGGAATTTGGAACTCAAAATTTAAATATTGTTAATAAATAAGTAATACAAATTTTAAATTAGAAACAAGTGACAAGCAGGATGATTTGAAAAAAATAGTGAAGACTTAAATGATCTGATACAAAGTGAACTGAGCATAAATAAGAGAATATTGTGTACAGTATCAGTAATATTTTAAGATGATCTATTGTGAATGACAGCTATTTTTAGAAATGATCTAAGACAATTTTGGAGCATGTGTGATAAAAAATGCTATCTACTTCTAAAGAAAGAACTAATGAAGCCTGACTGTAGATCAAAGGACACTTTCAAAAGATCTTGTCTTTGTTCCACAGTCTATTCTGGATTCTCCTGTTCTGGAGGTGCTGGAACTGGACGCTTTACACTAGGGTGGTGAGTTTTGCCTTTTTCTGCTGCTGTTATGGCAGCCTCAGCAGTCCGGAGTACTAGGAAAGGTCCTCCCCAGTTTGGGTCCAACTCCTCTTCCCTCCAGATCTTTATCAGCACCCAATCTCCAGCTCTGAACCAGTGAACCGGGAACTCCAGGAGTGGGGTTTTAGCTAGAAATCCCTTCTGTTGGAGGGAAAGAATAGATGTGGACAGTGCAAGTATATATTCTCTAAGAACTCAGAGGGAGCTTCATCTTTCTTTTGTCTAATGTCAAATGCCTTGTTGAGTTTCTGATTCCTAGGGAAAGCATCTTTAATTCCCTGAATAATTAGCTCCTTTAAATCCCTCATGTTATTTTTCTGGGTCTCTTGATTATTATCCCAACTATGATCTGTGTTAGGATGCTTTTGATAGTCTAGCACCACTCCCAGCCCTAGGGCATGCTGCCTTTCCCAACCTTCCATGGCTGCCCTTCTAATTTGCTGTCTCTCTTCCTCTGAGAATAGAATATTCATGATGGCCATAAGTTCCCTCCAGGTATATATATATATATCTTAGGCCCAAGGAACTAATCCAATTACACAGATAACCCTATTCAGTCTTCAAGGAGTGATTTCATTTCCTTTTTAAAAGTTCTAACTTCTGAAGTGATAAGTGAAGCATCAGCAAATCCTATTTTGTCCCCTCCTAATGGTACCTCTCTTAATGGGAATAACTCCTGTTTAGATTCCTTTTTCTTGGTTCCACTCCTTGATGGTATTAGGAACTTCTCTAAGTCTTTACCAATTGTTACAGCTGCTGATGGAGAGGTCTGTAAGGGTCTTTTCCACCTGGGCCATTTTCTACAGAGGTTGAGAGTGCCCCAGATGCCTCACCTACTACCTTATCCCCTGGTTGTGTCAGAACATAGAGAGGAGGCACAGAGGGTCCTATTTTGAACTATATTTCCCTTTTTTCTTTTCTTCACTTTTCTTTTCCTGAAGGGGGAAAATTCTTACCTCTCCCTCTGGCAATCACAACTGGGCATACTCACTTTCTTTCAGATTGAAAGTTTTGCCACCAACATATAACTTTAAAAGTTGGCAAACTTAATCCTCAGAGGACCCAAATTTTGGCCAGAAGATCAAGAACCCCTTTAAAGGCATTCCTTTCCAGACCAAACAGCAATATTTAATCATTTTTTTACTCTTCCCTTTGTGTTTTTTCACTTCATCCCAATTATTAAATTGGTTTCCCAAAGGACTATCTTCTAGAAGCTTGGCAAGGACTATTCCTCCTCCCCTTTTTAGTGGATCCACTATTTCCCATTGTACCAAACTTTAACTGATCTTAGCTTCTGCACTCTAACTGGTAGATTTATCTGACTGTAACCAACACCCATTAGACTCTAACCTATGCTTATCAGACTCTAATCAACTAAAAGACCACCAAGATATCACTTAATAGTCTTCTTCTTACCTGAGTTTGTGATCACAAACTTGTGTGGTAGAAGCTAGCATGGGTTCACCCCAACCAGAGCTCAGAACTCCTTCAGTTGTCTCTTCTTCCTGAGGCATTTGGGATACTGCTACCAAGTTCCTTTGGTCTCTCTGGAGATCCAGTTGTCTCAAGTCCCAACAGCCCCCCAAAAGACAAAAACTGAAAGCTTCAGCAGGACATCCTGCCTACAGTGTGTTGGAGTCTGAGGGGTCACAAGACTGCTCCACCCCCTACCTCCATTGAATCTCAGATGAGCCCCAAATTGAGAGGAATGACCTCCTCCTCAAGGAAATCTTGAACTTAGCATCAATGTGTCAAAGGTTTTTTTTTTTTCATTCACATGAGAATGGGCACTTGAAGGTCAGTGTTACAAGTGTTACAGCCAGGGGCAAGTGCAAAATTCTGGCTCAGAGTCCTTTCTTTTAGTCTGATCCCTGATGCAGGAATGGCTCTTCCCTCATTCACAATTGGCTGGCTAATTGAGAGTCACAATCTTGTCTCATGAACTAACCAATGGAAACACGCAGTTCAAACACCCAGTTATCCTAATTATTCAAGTGAATTATCTAATCAGAATAGAGACTCTTCCAATCTTGCCTATCTGCAGTCACCCTTAAATGAATCAGAGCAAAGATTGTTTCAGTCCTAGTTCAGTCTTACCTTCCTACATGTCCTGAAGGACATTTGGTTGTGGCTGGAGGAATCACACTGACAATGCAATATGCAAGAAGAGGCTCATTTCTTTACTAGCAATAGCTAGGGTCAGTAAACAGAGAGGTGTGCCTGACCAACACCTTGGAATTCTTAGCCAAGGGTTTTTATTGGATTTCTGGAGCAGGGGGTCCTGCGAACAGTCATCAAGGGGGGATGTTAAGGGTCAGGGGGTCAGGAAGCATCTGGCAACCATCCATCAAGGGATTGCCAGGGTCAGGGGTAAGGAAGCATTATTTGGCAAATATTCATCAAGGGGTAAACATTCCTCAAGGAGGTGATACAATAGCTTCATGCTGGAAAACATTTTAGGCTTATCATAGGGGGAGATAAGGAAGACAATTAGTGCTGGGAACATTTGGCCTGGGGGTTTCAGGAGACTGAACTAGGCAGGGGGCCAGGAAGCAGTTTACTGAACAGGCTGAATTTTAAGTCCAACAATGTGTATATATATGTATGTATAAATGCAGTGTATCTCTTGCTATCTTTACATTTTGACTAAGGTCTTAAATTCAAGACAATGGGGAGAGGGCATAGATTTTTCAGTCCTTTGGATAGTTTTTGTTCACTCGCACAAATTCTAGAGGTGGTAAATCAGTGTACACTACCCTTGCTATATACTCTGGCCTTACTGCTATTTCCCTACAGTATTTACACCATTGCTGTATCACCAAAAATGTTTGGGAGTATATGTATAAGGTACAGAACTGTTGGTTGAGAAAAGATATGTACAGTTATATATATGGATGTGTATTGTTGTTTGTCCTTTGTTTTTGAAGAAGTGCAATGACATCAGGGTGATGTCTTTTGACTCTCTCACAAATTGGATTTAAGTGAGGTAAAGTTGCACAAGGTTGTCAGCTCCATTCTCTCTTCCAGAGTTGAGTCCACTGACAAGACAAAAGTCAAGAAGATGGTAATGGCTCAGAATACAGTGGATGACCTTGTCCTCTTTGATGTATAACAAAACTCTAAACATTCCACAGACCTTGTTTCAGCTGCCTTTATGATCATTGAAATAAACTGTTCTCATCCACCACTAGGGGAAGTCATTGCCTGTCTGAGGTAGACATCCCCCTAACTCACCAATGAGGTCCATTGGTTTCCCTTATCCTGGCTTAGCCTGCTTATTGAAACAGTTTACAGGGGTTTGGCCACCATGTATGCTACAGCTTTTGGGAGCCACAGGTTAGAACTGGATAGCAGGTGAACACAAACAGAGAAAAACATCTCTGAAAATTGTTCAACAAACTCTCACACAAGAGGTTCTAATCTTATCCAAACACCCTAGTATATAAACATACAAACTCAAACATATTTCTTTGCTACAATGGGTCAAGCCAAGCTAAAGAATTAAAACAATAAACAAAATATGGAAAAGTCATTAAAGTCCGCCCTCTGCTATCTCTGTGTCATTTCCCCAAGGGGAACTCCAACAATCGCACCACAACAAACTCCCCAAAAGGACTATGTTAATCCCTTCCATACAGCTGAGGCACTGGGATGCATGTTAGGAAGAATAAGCATAAACTGAGGCAGCCAGATTAGAGGATTACCAAAGTATTAGCAGGGTACTGAGATCCAAGTACCAAGAAAATCAAGATCAGTTGCCAAGCATAGAATCAGGGCCAATGGAACACGTTCAAGAATAAGTCAAGCTCCAAAACTTCTGGGAAAATTGGAAAACAATATGGGAGAGATTGTGCCTACATCAACATCTCACACCCTATACCAAGATAAACTCAGAATGTGTGAATGACTTTAATATAAAGAAGGAAACTATAAGTAAATTGGGTGAGCACAGAATAGTATGCTTGTCAGATCTATGGGAAGGGAAAGATTTTAAAACCAAGCAAGAGTTAGAAAAAAAATCACAAAATGTAAAATAAATAATTTTGACTACATTAAACTAAAAAGTTTTTGTTCAGACAAAACCAATGCTACCAAAATTAGAAGGGGAGCAACAAATTGGGAAAAAATCTTTAAAACAAGAATAAGTCAAGATGTAGGGATTAACAAGGAGTTACCCATTTATACAATTCATTCTAATTCTGGAAAGTGGCAGGTTTTGTTTTGTTTTGTTTTGTTTGCTGTAACTGCTTGTGTTTTCTACCTCTAGTTGTATTGGTGATGGGATGGGCACACCAATCTTTATGATACAGGCATTACAATCGAACATTTTGTCTAAATAGGAAAGCTATCACATCTGTGTTTCTCAGTGCCCATGAGAAAACAATCCTAGAACATAAACTATTCAGATACAAGGAAAGGGAGAGATGATTAAATTTTTTAATGTGATTCAGAGCCTTCATCTACTTTTCAGGAAAACCATCTTTATTTTCAGCCTCAAATCTTATAAATGGAAGTCAAGGTGATTTCCATTTTTCCTATTCAAACCCTCTACCTATGTTTTCTTCTCCTTTGCTGATGTAAGGATAAAGGTTCACCTAATAAGAAGTGACACTGTCAAAAAACTGATTCAAGTGTAGCTTCATGGTAATAATTGGACAGACACTGCACAGGGTGTTTAGTGCTACAAAGAGAAAGAAGTCAACCAGTTGACTTTAATTTGATTTTAAACCTCTTCTGCTCTTGATGCTTCTGCCTTCTAGCATGTACTAAGACTAGACCCCTTTCAGATAACACTGTTATTATATAAATACATATACACATAAAACATGTATTAAAATATATCCTTTCAAATATTTATTATTCACTGGTCCAGTGGGGAGAATCAGAATACTCTACGCACCCCAATATTACTTCCAGACTCTCTTTCCCACATCAAATTAATCCATCCATTGGGAAGGCAATAAGATATCATTTATGCATGTGAAGTCATCCAAAACATCTTAACCATGTTACCATTTAATATACATAAAAATTAAATAGAAGCTAACATTAGAGGTGGAGGGCTCTAGCAGCTAGGGAGAAAAGTTGAGGCCTCCAGCAAAAGATGACATTTGAATGTTATCTTGAAGGAAGCATTCTAAAGGATGATGAGGTAAAGGATTCTATGAAATGGAAATCAGGAAGAAGAGTCTTCTGAGTATGGAGGACACCAGGACAAAGGCACAAAGACAGAACATGGGGCACAATCTATGGAGAACATCAAATAGACCAGTATTCAACTCTGTAGATTATTCAACTCTGATATACAATATGTAGAAAACTGAAAGGGTCGAGAGATAAAGAGCTTTAAATGCTGAACAGAGGAGTTTATAATTCTAGAAGTAATAGAGAGCCATGAAATCTTATTGAATAAGGGAATGACATGATCAGTGCTGTACTTTAGGAAAATCATGTGAGTAGCTATGTGGAGTATTGTTTCAAGTGGGGAAAAGGTTGAGACAGAAAGACAGCAGGGGCAAAAAAGACAAAGAGATATATCAGAAAGATGTTGTGGAGAAGAGATATTATTTGGCAAGACTGATTGGACATATGAGATGAGGGAGATATAGGGGTCAAGGATTATACCAAAGTTACAAACTTAGGAATTTGACAATGGTAGTTTCCTAACAATAATAGGGAATTTTGGAGGAGGTGTGGATTTGGGGAAGATGATCAGTTCTGATTTGGATATGTTGAGTTAAGGATGTCTAATTGGAAATGTGCAGTAGGCAATTGATGCTGCAGGATGAAAAACAAAGAATGCTTAGTAGAAATTTACTCTAAAATAGTGAAATACAGAGGAACTATTTTGGAAGGCCACAATAAATCTCCCTTTAGAATGTAAGCTACCTGAGGGTAGGGACTGCCTTTTGGCTTGTACTTGCAGTCTGTAGTCCTGTACCTGGCATGCCGTAATTGCTTAATAAAAATTTGCTCCTTTCCCTTGCTTTCAAAATCAACATAGGTAATGTTTTATCTATCATATACTTCCTCTCCCTAAATTCTAGCTTCTATTTTCTTCTCTTAATTTATGTATCTTTTATATTTTTGTTCAAATGTACTTTGATTTCAATAATTATATTTTATATGCATAATATATATATCATCTGTTTAGATGCAGAGGGCAGTGAGGTGTTGCAATGATATATAATAGGGCTTAGAATCTGGAAGACCTGAGTTCACATCCAGCCTCAGACACTTATTAGCTGTGTGACCCAGGGCAAATCACTTAATCCTGCTTACTTTGGTTTCATCATTAATAAGATGAGCTGGAGAAGGAAATGGGAAACCACTCCATTTCCTTTGCCATGAAAACCCTCAAATAGGATCACAAAAAGTCAGACATTACTGAACAACAACAAAATTTTAAATGTCATGTCATTTGATGCATGTATATTAAGCACTGAAATTATTTTTCATAGTACCTTTCAACAAAAGGCACTCTCTTAATTTATCTCTTTTAGTAGAGTCTATTTTTCTGTGATCTTGTTGGATGCTATTATTATTTTTAACTCATCTGCAACATTATAGGTTTTCTCCATTCTTTAGTGTTAATTCTATATGTCTTTATATTTCAAGTATCTTTCTTGTAAATGATATATTGTTGAATTTTCTTTTCTAATCCATTCTGATATCTTGTTCCATTTTATGAATGAGTTTATCCCAATCACATTTACATTCCTGATTATTGCTTCTTTCTCACCTTATTCTTATATTACACATTGTGCATTGTCTTCTCTTTGTTCTCTATTCCCTTTTTATAGACAAAAGGATGGTGATATAGATTATTCTCAGCACCAATATATAATCCTTGGGGAAATCAGCTTCTAATCCTGTCCTTTTATTTTCTTTTCCACATCTACACCAAAATAATATGTCCTTATACACTCTTTTGAAACACCTTTGCAATTCACCTTCTAAAACAGTTTTTTTTTTGCTTACTGATTTCTTCCTAATATCTAACCTCATTCATTTCTCCTTTCCCATTTCTTTGTTCCTTCTTGTTTCTCTATTAAGTCAAATGTATTTCTGTACCAAATTCTTTATGTGTTTTTGTGTATCTGTATGTACATTTTACATTTATTTTACTTAGTTCAAATGAAATGAGGTTTGTGATGCTAACTCTCCTCAGTCCTTTTTAGTTTGTGTAGACTTTTGCTTATACATCTTGATTATATGAATTAATAAATTCCCCTTTCTTACCCTCTTCTTTTCTTCCCTATTAGATCCCTTTCTCCTGCATTTCTTTTCTACTTTTAGGATCATTAAAGCATAATAATACCATCCTTAGGTCCTCTCGTTCAAATTCCTCTATGACTCTTGATTATATTACCGATTCTGAAGGAATACTTGCATTATGCCTACACCATTAGATATAAAAACTTCATCTGTTAAAAATTTCTTCCAATTACTAATTTGTATACAACTTTTAATGTTACCCTTTACTCCTGTGCTTATATTTCAGTATTTTCTTTAGATCTGAATTTTTCATTTGGAATTATTTCATTAAATTTGGTTGTTTCTCCAATATACGTATTTTAATTTCATTGGGTAAATCGCTTTTAACCACAAACCTATGTCATTTGCCACTTGTAATAATGTATTACAGGCTCTCCATTCCTTTATACATGTAGTTGTTAAATTTTGTGTAGTGCTCACAAGTTTCTTGGTATTTGAACTATCTTTTCCTAGGCAATTTGAGGGCATTTTGTTTCCTTAATTTTGACTGGATTTAAGACAGACTTAAGCTATCAAGTTACATAAATTTTCCATCTGGATTGACTTTTAAGAAGACCAGTGGACCATTTCTTTGTAATTTGACCTTTATACTATACTCTTGGTTATTATTTTATTGAAATATAATGTCCAGGCTCATGTTAAAAGATCATGAGTTTCTGATAGTTTAATTCTAGAATTGTCTCCTTGAAATATTTTTAGTCACTAGCTTTTTCTAAGAAATACCAAATATTTCTTCTGTTTATTCAAAAAAAGTCTTGGTTTTAACCATTTTGTTGTTTTAACTGATGGATTTTCGTCTCGTAGACTGTACTTTTTTTAAACCCTTATCTTCTATGTGAGAATCAATATTGATTCTAAGGCAGAAAAGTGCTAAGGGCTAGGCAATGGGTGACTTATAGGCAATTAAGTGACTTGCCCAGAGTCACACAGCTAGGAAGTGTCTGAGGTCAAATTTGAAACCAAGACCTCCCATCTCCACACCTGGCTCTATCCACTAAGCTGCCTCACTGACCATGCTGTTTAACTTTTAAAGAGTCTGTTACTTGGGTAATCTTTTCTACCTCTTTTGCTATACCATTAATTTGGTTTCTAATATATCCTCTATAATTTCCAAATTATTTTCTCTACCATTCTTATTTCACTAATAATATCATGATTACTCTTTAATATTAAGGGTAAATATTCATTTTGAATGGTTTGCAAAATATGGTGGGAAATGTTGGTTTAAACTTAATTTCTGCCCATTCTCTTTCCAAGAGTTCTTTTTCTAATTAAATAGGAATTTCTTCCTTAAGAAATTTGTTTTTTTGCTTTATAAAACATGAAATTATTGAATTCTACTATTTCTAATTTTCCATTACTTACTATGTTTCATTAATAATCTACTCCTCTATTTTTAAAACCAATATAAAATATCTTAATGACTGTAGCTTTATAAAATATTTTGAGACCTAGAAATATTTTTCTGTTTTTCTGTAGGTTTTTCATTTTCCCTTGACATTTTAGATATTTTTCCTTCTGTCTTATGATTTGTAAGAATGTTTTTAATGACTTTTGCTATTTTATATTTGCAATATCTCTATGCCCTAAAGGCTGGTCAGCTTTTGGAAGAGTTTCATATGCTGAGAAATACATGCATTCTTTAACAATTTCACTTAGAGGGTTCCATAAATCTTTTATCTTTAATTTCTCCTGCAATCTGATGCATAGTAAAATTTGTCCTACTCTCTCATTTTTATGAATTATTATGATTTATGTTAGTCTGTATATGCTGATGCTTAAGTGTATTTCTTGTACAATAGATTGTAGGGTTTTATTATTTAATCTATCACACATTTGATTGGTTGTTTCATCCATTCACATTTTAAAGTTATGAGAATTAAGTTTATATGTTTCTCCATTTGACCTTAACTCTTTTCTGAATTATAGTTTTTGTTGTTTTTCCTCTCCCTCTGTAAAGATATTACTTTGTCACTTAAGTTTTCAAAAATCTGATTTATTCAATCCTATTCCCAAAGGCTCTCTTCCTCTTTACTCTCAAGTGTTTCCTTTTTGTTTGTCACCTCTTTCCCAAGTTGGAGTTTTATTTAATTCATTTATATCTCTATTTCTAATTCTTTATATGTCTAATTCTATATCTAATTCTTTCCTCTATTTCTTGTCTTTTTTCCCCAGGCTAGTTAAGTCAACCACATCTCCTTTCCTCCATCTAAATTTCTTTTATTACTTTTATTCTTTCATTTTCTGAAAGCTATTTCCTTTTAGTTTGTTCATTAATTATTTTCCTTTTTTATTTATTCTAGAATTTTATTCTTTGATTCATAGGCACCTCAAGGCAGGCTGATGCTAACCTGAACTTGTTCACAAGAGCAAATTATTAAATTTTTCAGTGTATTTACTTTTTTGAAAACTGGCAAATGCTTCAATTAGTCTTGATTTGTTGTGAAACAATGGACAGCCTGCCAAACCCAAAGTCAGGAAGACTCAACTTCATGAGTTCAATTCTGGCCTCAGACATTTAGCTGTGTGACCCACTCTGAGCAAGTTACTTAACCCTCTTTGGTTCAGCTTTGTCATTTGTAAAATGAGTTAGAAAAGAAAATGACAAACTACTTCAGTATCTTTGTAAAAATAAAAAAGGTGGGGGTCACAGAGAATCAGAAATGACTGAACAACAGAAGAGTTTAAAAAGCAATGGAGAAAATGTTAATAATGCAGATTAAACTGAAAAAGTGTATTATGTGTACATTTTTGGATAGTCAGTTATTAAACATTTATCATGTTCCAACATACTTATTTTGATTACTCTCTTCTAAACAGTTTCCCTATTATTACCTTGTAGAACTTGTTCCCTCCTGCCTTACCATTTTGATGGTAATTGTTCTTAGAATTTGAATTGTTGCCTTCTTCTGGGAAACATGATCCTTATCTTTTCTCTCCACATCTCCTCTTCAAGATCATAATGCTTTGCTTTTAGAAAAATCATGTTTTATTTGAACATTACCGTTTTTTGCATCTATTCTTCTAAGTTTACCCCATTTCTGTATATTGCATTCCCTATTGATATTTGTTTCTTTTGTGAGACCTTCCACCATGGACTCATTTTTTTCTCTTCTCCTGATTATTTTTGTTATGTGGGCTGTAAATCTGCTTTCACAATTCTTATTTCTTCCTTTTATATTTTGGTAACATACTCGAGTAATCTCAAGATTTCCTGGAAAGCCACAGGACCCTCTACCCAATCAAATGTTATTCATTTTTGTATTTATTCAGATATATTTGGATTTGTTTAAATGTCCTAGAGGAAAATTTCCTTTCTATTAGTACTTTCTCTATAGGTTTATCATCTTTTCATGTTCAGGTTACTAACACAAATTTTCTTTCTGGTGATAGCATTACTAAATCTGGTATTTTTCTATTAAATTTCTCTAGTTCTAACTTTGTGACTACTTCTCTTTTGATGGCATTTTCCCTAAGGGTTGGACCTCAAAGCTGTCTCTCCTCCCACCCTGGGAATTTCCTTTTTCAATAGCCTTGAAGAGCCCTCAGCAGCTCTTTTTCCAAGTGATTTATTTGGGGGAGATTGTGGGGCAGAATCTGGTCACAGCTGACTGTTAGACCCTTCTCTTTTGGACCTAGTGGAATCACATACATATGCTGCCTCTTTATGCTTCCCATCGTTCCTCAGTTCCTTGGTTAAACACTGCAACCACAGAACACTGTACCACAGAATGCTGCCAAATGAGGCAAAGGAAGCCTCCACCTTCTTATATCTCTAATGCTTCCCTATAGAGGAGGAGTAAGACAGAATTGTTTTGTTGCTTATTGCCACAAAATAGTAAAGTTAGAGCAAGGGCAGGCAGAGCAGGCTGGCATAGATTTACAGCAGTGGCAAGAGAATTGCAGATTGGATTTTGATGAATCAGCTGGTGTTTCAAGTTGTGTTATTCTGCTAGGGTAGGGTTTATAAAAGGAAGGGTGCTGAGTAATAATGATAGATCTTAGGAATTAATCTTCTCCTACTATCATTCATCCGGGTATTATCTCATTATGGTTCTTTGTGCCTTAATGTGTGGAGATAGCTGTAATTATTTTATGTCTTTTGCAAAATGTTTATTCTGGAAGGTCCAAGAGATTATGAGAATCAGATAAAGCGTCTAGTCTGTTGTCTTGTTGGCTATGTGATACAGAGGTTGACCTCTTTCTAACAAGTTTTAACTTTTTTTTTTTTTCATTTTTTGGTACCAAGGATTTTTTTGTTCATTTTTTTTAGGGAATCCCAGGATTTTTAAATCATTTCTTCTTGACCTGTTTTCAATGGTATGTTTAAGCTAACTCATATTGTCTCTTGAGAACCAATTGTTAAATTTTCAGCTTAAGTGTTTATGCCTCAGAAATCAATAAACACTCAAATCGGGGCTTCTAATTTAATGTTTTGTTGATTGTCTAGATTTAATAAAGCGAGGGAGAAAATGTTCATCTAGTTTAAACTTAAGAGTATGTTGTTTATGCTTCTAAGTGGCTAAGTGGCTAGAAAGAGCCAGGCATAGTGTGAAATTAGAATCTGTTACTCTAAAAACTACAATCCCCAGTAAAAGTATGATCCCCAGTAAAACTACAATTCCCAGAACCCCACTCACTTCCTCTTGTTATGTGCTGATGTAGAAATGATTTAAATTGGGTGGAGTTGCCTGTTTAGCCCTCTTTTTCCTTCCTGTTTGTGGTTTAGAAATCAGGATTTTTGAGCAGGTAGAAAAACTTAATCACATGGTTCTATTTTTTTAGATAATAAACTTTAAAAATAATACTTGAAGTTTTGGACATTGATTTTAATTTTACATTAGAGATGGGAGGTGGGTTCAAATTTGGCCTCAGACACTTCCTAGCTATGTGACCGAGGTAAATTACTTAATCTCCATTTTCTAGCCCTTACAACTCTTCTGCCTTGGAACTAAGACCCAATATTCATTCTAAGATGAAAAGTAAAGGGTTTTGGTTGTTTTTTTGGTGTGTGTGTTGTGTGTACATTTTTTTCCAGGAAGAAAGTTATTAAAGATTTATCAACATAACACTGCACATTTCCCACAGCTGCTCTTTATATTTTCCTATATTTTTCAATAGTGATTTTGTTCAAATACTTTTTATTTTTACATTAAGTTTTTCTTGGTTCATTCTAATTTTCAGGAATTCTGTTGATTGGATAATGTTTCCCACCTTCTGTTCTAATATATGCAGCTTCCATTTTTGCCTCCAACATTATTTTTCTTTCATTTCTTCTTGGTATTCTTGAAATATTATGGTCAAACCATCATTTTCCCACTGAGATTTTTGTCTTTTTGGTTTTCCTATTGGGCAACTCTTAACCAATAATAACTCATCATAGGGTTTGGTGCCTTTTTCTGTTGTGGCTGGTTTTTTCCCCAGCACCAGAATTTGATTTGGTAATTATGTTAAGCCTATGATCCTCCCATCATACTTCTTTTTTAGAGGGGGATATTGTTAGATCTCACATTCATGATCCTATTTTCCTGGGTTCCTAATACTCTGGATCCCACTTCCTCTTCAAATTTCCATCTTAACTGGAATTCTGGGAAAATTATTTAGGAAAGTGCATCTTGAAGTACCTTGATACTATGGAAATCTTTTCATATCCCTTTAAATAAAACTAAGAATTGAGGCTACAAGTGTGTCTGAAGGAATGCTTATATAATTTTTAGTGTTCTAAAATCTTTAACTAAAGGAAGAATTCAGATGATATACCTAGATATTACCATAAGTCCTTATTGACTTGAGGGGACTTTATTAATACATTGATGATAGTTCTTCTACCAGGTGTGTAATTCCTTTGCTTCCCTCATAAAGTGAGAACTTTTCTTATCTTGGGTCTTATTAGTTTTCCTAAACCCTTCTCTCTTAGCATCAATTCTAAGATAGAAGAGTGGCAAGGGCTAGGCAGTTGGGGGTAAGTGACTTGCTCAGGGTCACACAGCTAGGAAGCATGTGAAGCCAGGTTTGAATCCAGGTCATCCAGACTCTAGGCCTGGAGCTCTATCCACTGTGCTTCCTAGCTTCCCCTTTTAGTATTATTACTTCATTGACAAGAAGTTAGCATTGATAAAAATTTGCAGTAATTTCATAAGAATGAAAATTAAATAGAACAAAATGTACAAGATAATATACAGAGTAGATGATTGGATGCAAAGTCTTGGCTCCCTAGAGAAAAACCTATATAGATATATGCTCCCTCCAAAGAATTATGTATTTGTGTCATTTAAAATCACTTGGGATACTTGGAACTACATTTCCCATGATCCCTAATGGGTTTCCTGTTTTGGATGACATTTTCAAGGTGAGGGACTGTTTTAAATAGGGGGGAAGTGACTTTGAACTACCTCTTTAGCTACCTGCCTCTTTAGCTACCTGAGCGTGCAGAGAGAGGAAAGGTAAATGGCAGAGGTGAGGTTGGAATAGGTTTCTTACAGGCGCGTGGTCAGTTTATCTCTATCAGCATGGCTTTTATTAAAATACTATTCTTCCTTTTGATCTCAACCCTCATCATTTTTAATCATAACAGTTTGGCAAACCAGAAGGTCGAAATTCGAACTCTCAATCTTCCAGATAGCCTAACGATAGCCATGCTTTCTTTTTGGCCTGGCTGAGCTCTTTTGAGCACTTTTTTAAAAAAGGAAAGTGGCTTTCCTTGCCATGCTTTTGCTAAAAGCAACAGCACGTTTTTGCCTCAGGTGGGACTCAGCCAGCCAGTCCAGCCCAAACCACCTTGGGAGGTAAGGCCAGCCGATTCTGGCCCAGCCAGTGTGTCTCTGCCGCTGATCTCCTGACTCCTGACCTGATCTCCATTCCTATTGCTTCCTGACTACAAGCCTGCCAGTGTTCCAGTCCCTGTGATCTCCGCCGCTTTTCCTGACTCACCAGAGCAGACCTCTTCTCTGATCCTGCCACTGGTGCTGCTAGTCCTGCTAGTCCTGTTCTGAGCCCGGAACCCTGAGCCCCAACAGCTGCTTTTGCTGAGATCTTTGGAGACTTCTGCCACTGCTCCTTAGGATTTGGTATTGTCCCCACTACCCCCTCTCTTGGTTTGGTAATGGCCTGCATTCTAGCCCTCCATGTGTTTCTCTAAAGACCTAAGTTAGGCAACCCCAACCCCCACAAGCTCTACATGTGGTATTTTCTACAAAACTGACCTAAGTTTTTCTCTAGCCCGGAGCCCACAATCCCATGTGGACACAAGCTTCTAAACCTTGAACCAGTGATTACTATCAGGCGCATGGCCTATTCAAACTTTTGCGATTATTAAAAACTGAATTTAGGGGAAGAAATTTCACCCCATACCTGCTCAGAACTTTGAAGTGAGAGCAAAGACTGATTATAAAAAAAAAAACCTTAAAAAAAAAACTTTCAGAACTGAATGACTTAAGAGACTGTATCTTACTGTATTTTGCTAATTAGTTTTGTAAATTAATCTTGCTTATTTCATTGATTTTCCTGTTGCACTGAATCATTTTAAGTTAATGTAGTTTGTGGCTGCTAGATTAATTCTGTTTATGATTTTATTGTAACTCCCAAATAATGAAAAAAAAATTAGAACTGGTAAGAGGTTTTGACCAGCTTGTTATCTGATACTCATTATATTTCCTAATTTATTTCAGGTTTCATTTTTACTGTAATCAACAACAATGCTATGTTCTCGTACCATTTGAAAGTTACACTTTTTAAGTTATAAATTGCCTTAATTTTGTTCAACTTTGGAGAGTTTGGTGCCTGCCTTGAGATTTAAATTGTAATTTTATGAGAGGTCTTTTAAAAATTTACTTTAGATGCTTAGTACCCTTCTGTATATATGATAAGGTTTTTATGAATTTATTTTAAAGAATTGTGGTCTTAAAAGATAAGTTTTATATATTTTATTGTGAAGAATTGTTGTCTTATATATATATATATATATATATATATA
>NC_058131.1:408316697-408338871 GCF_016433145.1 Gracilinanus agilis | reverse complement strand
GTCTTAAAGGATAAGCTTTATATATTTTATTGTGAAGAATTGTTGTCTTATATATATATATTTATATTAGTCTATGTTTTAGCCTCTTTTATCAGAAGGGTCTAGAATTCTTGAGGATAATTTAGACCAGAAGGTTTTTTTTTTCAATATCAGGTTTTTATATGGAAGCAGCAACAGAATTTGTTGAGAAACCCTTAGCCAAGGTTTAAAAGTTGGAACAAGTATATGATTTTTTGAACATCATTGTTTATTGTTTTAAAATGTGTTCTTAGAAATATGGTACTCTATTTGGATGGGCATTGTGAATCTGCTATTTTGTAAAACCCATTTTCTCTCACAGAATCTCATTTTTGGATAACAAAACCCTTCTAATTCTAAGCTATATATATATATATATATATATTTGATTTTTAAAACATTTTTTTTAATTAGAGCAATTGATTTTTCCTTTTTTTCATCTTGTACTGGAAGTACATATATAATCATTATTTATCCTTTTTTTTTATTTTACAGCGAAATAAGCTCAATGCAAATACTTGAGCCTGAAGAGCCTTGAGACTATGGGATTGTGATTTAATGCCTCTCTGATTCCAGGAGAAGTGCCGAGCCACTTGGTCAGAGACTTGACTAAAAGATATGTATGGATTGCAGAATTCTATGCCAATACTTGAAGGGCTTGAAAATTGGAGTTTGAGTCCTGGAGTCCCAGTCTTTTCTAAAACTTGAGAGGACGTGGGTCCCCTCAACTTAAATTCCTAGTGAAGCACCTAAGATTGGCTATCATTTAATGGCTCATTCCCTGAGAAGGTGCAGGGAAAAATTGGATAAAAGAAAGGCATTTCCCTTATTCCTCTATATATATAGAGAGAGTAAATGGCAATTTTTCTGTAGTCCTGGCTTTAAATGGGTAATTGCAAACTGCTTAAATCAATTTAATTAGGCCTTGGTCCAAAGGCCCAAGTTTATTTTCCTTACATTTTTTTTGCACATTTTACATTTCATTCATAAGTTAATTTTTTCTCCTTTTTTTTGAATTTTATTCTTTTTATTTTTTTTTATTATTTCTTTTGCCAATTGATTTCATGCACCCCCGTGACTCACTCAGCCATGCATCCTTGGCTGACCTTTTCAGGGGAGTTATGTGTCATTTAAAATTTTCCTCAGGGGTGTGTGTGTGTTAAGTTTTTATAATCATAATGTCTGAACTATAATCTATATTGCAAGTCAATTTTTACTCCTTTAGAAGTAAACTCAGGGGGGTAATGTTAATTCTCAGAAGAAAATGTATGTTTTGTAATCTATAATGTAAAGTTTAAATTCTTTGAGAGTAATTTCAGGATAAGGATTTTGCCATCTCCCCAGAATCCAGATGACAATCTGTTTGGTGAAGGCACCAAAAGATGCCTGAAGAGCCTTCACTGGATCATGAAGACCCAAATTTGAACTTTGGGGCGCAGTTGATCTGAACTATGGGGGTTGAACGAATTGAATGCATTTATTTTGAATGGACACTCTTATGCCAGTGGGGTACTGCCCCAAAATTGGCTTTTGTCAACGCGGCTAGCTTTTGTCCTCTTTTCTTTTGGTTTAAGATCCACTGAAAAAGACCAGTCTTTTTCAACGGATCTTAGGGGGGTTATGTGTCATTTAAAATCACTTGGGATACTTGGAACTACATTTCTCGTGATCCCTAATGGGTTTCCTGTTTTGGATGACATATTCAAGGTGAGGGACTGTTTTAAATAGGGGGGAAGTAACTTTGAACTGCCTCTTTAGCTACCTGCCTCTTTAGCTACCTGCCTCTTTAGCTACCTGAGCGTGCAGAGAGAGGAAAGGTAAATGGCAGAGGTGAGGTTGGAATAGGTTTCTTACAGGCGCGTGGTCAGTTTATCTCTATCAGCATGGCTTTTATTAAAATACTATTCTTCCTTTTGATCTCAGCCCTCATCATTTTTAATCATAACATATTTCAGTAACTATGTATTTTAGGAAACTATGTACCATATTAAGACTTTCCAAACACAGCCCCAATGAATCATTGGAATTCTTGAACCTTGCCAGTTTTATGAGTAAATCTGTAGCAGAACAATAAAACAATTCCTAGACAAGCAGAATAATTTCTAGACCATATCCTCAAAGAGTTCTGTGGTGATACTGAATCTATGGAGAAGCAGACACCAAAACCAAGGATTAGGAAGAGGCAGAGCCATGGCATGAAGGAATTAACCCAGAATTTTCTTTTCACTAGTTCTGTGAGTTGTGTAGATTGTGCCAATCTGGGGCAAAAGGATTGATTCGCTAGCAAACTGGAAGGCTTTCAATTTGTAAGTGGGCACCTTCAATTGGAAGAAAATAGAGTAGCCCTGGACTATAGGAGTTGGGGTTCATAAAAGAATAAAGGAGAATTTTCTTAATGATAATGCCTTTATGAGAGTCAAAAGTCTGTTACACTTTCTGTAAAAACTTAGACCAGAGACAAATTTTTATGTTCTTGAAGGGTGAGGACATTTGAGTTATCTTGAGATGATGCTTGAGGGTCAATTTAGTCATTATAAACCCTTAGTCAGGATTCCAGAGCAAGAATTAACTTCTTTAGGCAGTGAAGAGCTACTGAAAGTTTCTGACTCCTTGAAGATTTTTTAAAAAGTAGCATAATTATAGAACATTAGGGAGATTACTTGGGCAGTTGTATGAAGGATTTGTTGGAAACAATACAGAAATAGGAAGCCCAATTAGAAGGCTATTAAAATAGTCTAGAAGAATTAAAAACCTAAAAAGAAATGGTTAGAATGGGAGTGACAAAGAGGGACTAGATGTAAGCTTTTGAGATGCCAGAAATAATATGAATTAGCAATTGATTAGCTGGGGAGAGGGAGAAGAAAGAATCAAAGATAACTCCAGGGGGCAGCTGGGTAGCTCAGTGGAGTGAGAGTCAAGCCTAGAGACAGGAGATCCTAGGTTCAAACCTGGCCTCAGCCACTTCCCAGCTGTGTGACCCTGGGCAAGTCACTTGACCCCCATTGCCCACCCTTACCAATCTTCCACCTATGAGACAATACACCAAAGTATAAGGGTTAAAAAAAAAAAAAAAAAAAAAGATAACTCCAAAGGTGTCAGCTTAGGATAACAGAGACGAGGAGCCAAGGAAATGTCTTGGAGAAAGTCACATCCAAGGGAAGGAGGAACATAGCTCACAAAAATATAGGGTCTACATAAGAATCACTTCACCCCCTGCTCTTCAGCATAGCACCATACTACTGCTGACCATGTATATCAGTATATTTTGTTGATGTTATTCAGTTGCATCTGACTCTTTGTGATCCCATTTGGGGTTTTCGTGGAAAAACTACTGGAATGGTTTGTCATTTTCTTCTCCAGTTCATTTTATAGATGAGGATTCTGAGGTAAAGAGGCTAGTGACTTGCCTAGGGTCACACAAATAGTAAGTATCTGAGGCCAAGTTTTAACTCAGGATGATAAGTCTTCCTACGACCAAGCCTAACACTCTATCCACTATGCCCATATCAATATATAGAAAATATAATTTGAATCCTTGCTCTAATACTTATTGCATGTATGACCTTGAAAAAATTACTTTTCCTTTATGAGATTCAGTTTTCCCACTTGTGAAATGGAAAGAATAATATTTACTCCTCTTTCCTCATAGGATTGTTTTGACCAGTACTTTAGTAAAGGGAATTATTATTATTATTATTATTATTATTATACCAGGTATATTAAAATGTAAACTAAAAGTAATATGGCATGCATTGGGAGTATAATTGAAGTCTTCAAGAAGAAGGAAGCTTTAATTAATAGGATTATAGGATTCAAGGCTAGAAAACCATGAAAAGTTGTTTAGTGTAACTTTATCCTTTACATATGGGAAAAATGAAGTCTAAAGAGTTGAGATGATTTACTCAAAGACACAATAGAAAATAACTACAGGAGTCAGCTTTCAAATGGAGACCTTTTGATTCCAAATTCAATCTGGTTCTGAGATCTATACTTCTCCTAAACAACACAGGCTTCGAACTGGACTGCATTGAATACATAGAAGGATTGAAGAGAAGAGTTTTTTCTTATAAAAGAGTAGAAGAAAGAAAGGCACTATAGCAGGAAGATATATGTTTAGAATGTGATGAGTAACTCTTTCTGGCCATACCATAAAAGGATATAAGGTCAGGAAAGATTGACTGGGGCCAGATTATGGAAGGCCTTAGATAAAAAGTTGATTCTTATTTTATAAGCTGAGGAGATACATGGAAGTTTCTTAAGCAGGTAGAAGAGACATGAAGGGTGCTAAGTAGGGTGTTTTTTTTTTTTTTTAGAGTTCTAGTTATACTAATATCTTTTAATTTGGGAATTAGTTTGGACAAGATCAAAACCCTTTAAAGGGCAGATATAGCCTAGCCCCAAAAGTAGCTGTCTAGTCTCTCTCGCCATACCAAAAACCTATCTGTTTTTGGGTTTAATTCTTATAATGTGACAATGCTAATGATAAGAAGATGATGATAAAAATAGAAAAATATTACATTTCTTAGTCCAAATCCAAATAATGCAACTAACAAGATGCTCTAAGCTCTGAAAACCCTACTTGAATTTATTAAGGTATTCATATCTCTTTGAGTTACTAGGGAAAAAGTTAAAAGTGTAAGATAAGTAGAAACAATTCCTAGGCATGCCTACTGAACCAATCAATCAACAAATTCAAGGCATAAACTAACCGGAAACAACCAAACCCATTTATCTATCTATCTATCTATCTATCTGTCTGTCTGTCTGTCTGTCTGTCTGTCTGTTTGTTTGTTTGATTGTTTTTTAAAACCCTTATCTTCTGTCTTGGAGTCAATACTGTGTATTGGCTCCCAGGCAGAAGAGTGGTAAGGGTAGGCAATGGGGGTCAAGTGACTTGCCCAGGGTCACCCAGCTGGGAAGTGTCTGAGGCCAGATTTGAACCTAGGACCTCCTGTCTCTAGGCCTGGCTCTCAATCCACTGAGCTACCCAGCTGCCCCCCAACTGAGTTTATTTAGAAATGAGTGAAATGTTACGCTATTAGCTGAAATCAGATAATAAAATACGTTGGGATTGGTTGAAAGAATTAGGCACACTTCTGGTCTTGGGTATATAAGACGTGATTCTAGCCACAATAAAACTACAAGTGAAATGCCTTGCCAGGATCTCCTCACAGCATCTTATGCTCTTTCAACTGACCAACATTGCTTTCCATAGACCTCTAAGAAGCCCAGAAGATGAGTCAAGACAGTCTCTTTACTCTGCTAGCTGAATGCTCAGGGAATGGTTGGAGCAGTCCATTCAAGGAAAGGACAATTTTCATGATTTTTGATGCAGGTTTTTGTAAGTTTTTAAATTGGTATTTGAGCATGGCATAGTTAATCCTCCAAAGTGAACAGAGTTGTTTCAAGGATGTACCTCTATTTGCTCCCTGGTTATATGGGGCTAATGACACTCATGAAACATTCTGGATTTTTAGTGAAATTTCAGCACATTTAGTCAGCCCAAGCTATAACAGTTTTTAACTACAAGTTTATGTTTAAACTTACCTTTGCTTCAGGTTGAAGGAGGCAAAAGGAGAACCATCCCTGAGTTTGATAATAAACAGCAAGCTGCCAATTCCCTGAAGAGCACTTAGGATGAGAAGACATGATGTCTCTTTCCTTTTCTGTCCCAGGTGAACAGAAGATGCACGGCCCTCCCTAAACTAGGCTGTAGGAACAAAGCTGCATAATATGGTACAGGGAAAGCATTGCTTTTAGGGGAAAGGACCCTGACATTTGTGACCTATAAGACCCAAGACAAGTTGCTTACCTTCTCTGGGCCTCAACTTTATCTGGAAAATAAGTTGATAAGGATATTTTGCTTATTTACCCCACAGGATTGTTGTAAGGAAAGTGCTATTTAAATCTTTAAAAATGTGATTGAAATGCAAGTTGTAAATGAATATCTTAAAACCATAAAGATCCCAAGGGTGGCACATTCACTTTATTACTACAGTTAAGGACATAACATAAAAGTGTATATATGTAAAGAGGGAAGACAAAGGTCATAGTGTAAAGAGACCAAGGGCTTTAGTCCTAATTCTAATAGTGATGAAACAATGGGGAAGATACTTCTCTCTAAGCCTCAATTTCTTCCTCTATTAAATAGGAATAATAAGATTTATACCCTCAAAGGTGGCCATGAAGAAAATACTTTATAAAATGGAAATCACCATAAATATTGTCATTATGGAAAGCTGAATTCTGAGCATTCTCTTGTAATTGGTCATTTCTCCTTATCTTAGGCTCTTCAGACAGAAGTAGTATCTTTCTTGTTTTCTTGTTTAAAAACAAAACTCCCAAGTCTCATTGAGACCTTCTCTCAACCCTATCTATTTTGATTCATGTAAATAGAAAAATGCCCCTCCCCTGTTCTTTGCCCCTTCCAAACCCAGGGGGACAAAAGGTTCAAACTCAATTTTCAGTTAACTTCTTAAAAGAAAAAGGAAAATTGCAACTCATGTGAAAATGTGTGCTGAAATTGAAAATCATTATCATATCAATAGCAAAGAGGTCATCTGGTCCAAACACTCTGTTGGAGAGGTGATTTTTCTCTTACAACAGCCTTAATATTGCTGACCTGGCTTCAAAGTATTCAACAAGAGGGAGTTTAACTAAATACGAATGTTGTGTTGAAAAAAAAATCGTGATATGCAAAGTTGGTTTTTTTTCCCATTGCACCTTTATTTAATTTTTACTGTAGTTTGCTATTCAGTATTTTTACATAGACTTTCCATAATCGTGTTACATGTCCCTCCTCTTCTTATTTGGTTCTATTCCTAATCAGTCTTTATGGATACTGTTGCTGATTTTCATGCTATTCTTTCAACATTTATATTGTTCCCTGGGTTTTGGTTGGAGGTTTGGGGTGAAAAGAGTCAGCCCTTGGTAAAATTGTGAAGTAGTGTAGTTTGTCTTTTAAGCCTGTCACATCCCCTTTTCTGGACCTTTTCTTCTACTAGATACTAGAGGTTGGATTTTTGTTGTTATTGTTATGTGTTTGTTTTTGGTTTTTCTTGTTTTTAAAATCACCCAGGCACTTATTAGGAGAAAAAGTCATTAAAACCTTAGTCAGAATTAGTTGAAGACTGAATAATAGAATCTTAGAGTGAGAGGTTATTTAGTTCATTCCTTCCTATATGTCAAAATTCCAAGAGAATTCGCATTAAAAAAATCTAGCCCAAGAAAAGAATTCAAAGGAAAAACTGTCTCTCTCGGTAGAATAGTAGGTAATGTCCCATGTGGTAGGTGAGTTGTTTTGGGGTAGAAGGACTTCTTTGCTCCTTAAAATTTCACTATGTAAGTGATTGCCAATATCACCTACATGCAAGACCAGCCTAGGGTGAAGGTGAGGTGCCATTCTTAAGCAGACATTTACATACTCAGAGAAAGTCCTCAATTAATGTCACTATATCCAAGTTCTGTCAGAATACAAGCTTTTGGGCTGTGAAATCAGGCATTTCACAAGTGTATGTCAGGGCATTAGAGGGTACCATTTTAATGCAATGGAGGAATCATTAATGTAAATGGTCCCCTGAGTGAGTTAATATATGCCCCATGGTGCCTAGAGACCTCTCAGGGAGATTATTGGCAGGGTCTGGCTGACTACCTCCATTTAGAATTTTGTTCCTTTTTCCATTTCCTCCTGTACTTTCTTGATAATTTGACTCATTTATCTCAATGGATCTGTAATTTAAATTATGATATGATAAACTGATCGTTGCAGTGATGGAATTGTAAATAACTATTAAGAATCAGATGTTCTATGTGGTTACTCTTTCACATCCTTTTTTTTTTTTTATAAAGCTCAATGAAAGATTAGATCTTCAAACACAGTTATATTTCTCCCACCAATCTTTAGTGTTTTTCTCTGATTGACCCATCACACAGGCCTTGTTCATGCATAATCTTCAGTCAAGATAGCATGCATCTCAGGTCTGCATGCCCATGATATTTTCATATTTCTAACAGTTCCACAAAAAGTCTCACCATAGACTGCTTCACCTGAAGTCATGCACTAACCAAGGTGGAGGATGATACTGTTTAAAAGTGGTTTGGAACAAAAAAAGTAAAAGTGATTAAAGAGGCAATAAATAGAATCATTACTTCTAGAGGAAGGGACACTTATCATAAAGGGATCATCTCAGCACACCAAATCATTTGGGCATCCAGGAGGGCCTCTCCAGATATTTGGTCCATGCTAAAAAACATAACACATTTATTAAAAATAGAGATTTGTAAACACCAGCATGAACTGATACATATGTCAGGCCAATGGAAAAAAAAATAAATTATTCCCCCCCTTCTTTCAGTATCAAAGCTTGAGACACATGGTATTAATGGGATTGTTGATAAATGATTGTTGTTCCAAGTTCATCCCCGCTATATGGGCCTCTCAGTTATGGGGTAATGAAGCTCAAAAAGTTTGACCAGTGATGAAGACAATATTGATTTTTGAGAGGACAGAAGCTGTGATCACAGTCCCACATTGGATATATTGTTTTCTTTTTTACTTGTCAATGAACTGTTCTGCCTGACATCATTAATTCCATGAGACTTCTGCTTGATCCATCCTCACACAGAAGTTTATCATGCTGCTGGTCAGACAAATTTCATTGAATCCATTGTGCTTTTGTGTCTGCTATTTGCAGATTGGTATATTCTGTTGATAACCTTTTAAGGTAGTTCAAAGAAGCATCTGATCTTGCAGGATATGGACAGCTACAGTGCCTAGGCTTCACATCACAGCCAATTTCTTGCCCTGTAGAGGTCTGCGGTGTCTCAGCAAAAAAGATCTCTCCCTGCTCTTCCCCTCACAAAGTTGTATAAATATACACAAAGATAATGACAATGAGATTTAGGATGGTCCCAATGATTCCTAGCATTGCTAGGATACTTTCTTCTTTGTTTTCCTTTTCTTGGCTGCCTCTGTCTTCTTCATTACCACTAGTGATTACCATCTTGGTGGCCAATGTCTTTATCCTCCTCCTCAGGCTAATCTGGAATTATAAGAAGAATCAAAAGACATTACTCTTTTGCAAAGGCTTTTACAACTAAACATACTCCATAACTATGGTCAATTCATGCAAGGGCATTAGACAGAAAGATGTGTGGCTGAGGGTGTAGGGTGGAAGCTAAAAGTGGAAGGAGGAAGTGAGTTAAGTTGGGAGGGAAGAGATAACCAAATATTGACCAATTCTGGGAATACAAATTTTTTGATTGTACATATAGGAAACACACACACACACACACACACACACACACACAGAGGTCTGGATCAATTATTTCATTGGCACAGAGAAGTCTCGCTTAAAATGCAGATTAAGTGTTCTGCAACTTAAAATCTTAGTTGTCTGATGAAGTGAATTGTCCTGCATTGGAATTGAGAACTGAATTCATCTTCCTTATTTTGAGGTCATCCATCTACTACATCATAATACCTTTCATAATAATATAACATAGAAGATTAAACCTAAAATAACAAATTTAGTGGCTTATTAAAAAAATTACATATAATCCCTAACCAAACACTAATTGACTACTTAACTGTCTGTGTGCCTATGAGGAAGGCACCTGAGTTATGAACCCCTTTAGGCCTCAGTTTTGTTATTTCTAATGGCAAGGCTCTAAAGACTGTTAACATTGTGAGTCTGATTTTCCTCTAAATCTGTCTTCTCAGGAACTATGCACTTAAGGAGGCTATACATCCCTTTCATTCCATGTTCCCATAGAAGTCATATATATTGGGCTTTTCTATAATGTGTCCTGACCACAGAAAGTGCTGAAAGATTTGAGAATTTTGAGTATTTTAATAAAAACTCTAAGGGTCGGAATTCCATTCTAAGTACACATCATCTTGACCACATGATTTTTTAAAATTAAATCACTCTGAAGCTTTGCATATGAAAACAGGAAATTTGGAATAAATGCTTTTTCAACTCCACTAAAGTCTTATTCTGATGCCTCACTGTGGCTTGAAGGTGACCCTGAGTTTTCAAAGACTATGCCACAAAGCATAAGGAGTTTCTGCCACATGGTAAGGCCACTGTCTGAGGACCAGACAAGCTGAGTCTAGAGAGGTTCAGTACCAAGAGAACAACCTCTAAATGATGAATTCCACGGAAGCCCTATGCGGACCCTTAGCCCTCTATAAGGACATCAGTAGTCTTCTGGAACACTAAAGGAAGAAGCCAGATAAACTCAAATCCTCAGATTGAGACTTGAAGCATTAGCCTTATTGTTCAGTTGTTTCAGTCACGTCCTAGGATCTTTGTGACCACATTTGTAGTTTTCTTGGCAAAGACAGTAGACTTGTTTGTCATTCCCTTCTCCACCTCATTTTGTAGATGAGGAACTGAGGCAAATGTGGCTAATTGACTTACTCAGGGCCACAAAATTAGTGTCTGAGGCCAGATCAAGAAGATGAGTCTTTCTGATTCCAAACCCAGTGCTCTATCAATTTTGGCACCTAACTGCCTATTAGCAATGACTTAAAGCCCCTTTTTCCTTTGAGTTGGGAGTTTTCATATCCATTGCCCCAACAAAAGCAGCAGCAGTCCCTGAATCTTGACCTGCACAACAGATTCAGGATCCCCACTCCCTTCTCTTAATGCCTGCCCCTGCTTGACCCAGATAAGAACCCTATCAAACCTCAGCAAGTCCTATTCTACCAGGGATCCCAAGGGACCTGGCCTATTTCCATCCATCCTGACTGTTTCTCATACCTTGAGTATTTTCTTTTCAGTAATTTATCTTCCTTCTTGTTCTGTATTCTGTTGTAGGGTGCTCGACCTCCCCATGAGTAATTTTTCTAATTTAGAAGCACCTGCTTCTGTCCAGGGCTGGAACCAATGGTCTTGAAAACCACTCCTATTTCCCAAGTCCAACCTGGTCTAGAAACCTTGTTCCCAAGAGTAGGTCCCTTCTCCAAGACCTCAAGGTTAGGAGTAGAAGCCTGCCTAGAACCACTTACCCCGGGGGCTTTTCCTCTTGCAACATAAGGGGCAATTAATGGAAACTGTTGACACTTTTTACTGTACCTTGAAATCTCTAATCTCACTTTAGTTACAGTAAGAAATCCTTTCCCTTATGAAGGAACATGGTAGCATGGTGGAAGTGGTACCAGGTGATGCTGATAATCACAGTTCTTAAATCCATCTATAGACATCAACTTAAATGATTAGCTTCAATGTGAGATCATTGTCCAATGATTAACAAGGGAAATAGTATTGAGAAACTGGATCTTATTAATATTGATATGAGCAGGAAACCAGAAGATGGAAGAAGTTTGCTGCTAAGTGGAGGATAGTTAGTGGAGTTTGTTTTATCATTCATCCAAAGGTATCTGTCCTTTAAAATGGAAGTTTTTAACACGGGATCCATAGGGCTCCAAGGAGTCTCTGGATAGAGCTCAAGAGGTCTGTGGACTTAGAGGAGCAAAACATTATCTTTTCATACTGGACTCTGAAACATAGTATTTCCTTCAAATATTTAAAAGTATATCCTGTGATGGGGTACTTAGGCTTCATCAGATTGCCCATAGGGTCCATGACAAAGTTAACAATTCTTATTTTTTAAAGTCTATTTCAAATTCTGCCTTCCTTGAGGCCCCAATTTAGTAACAACCTTTTTAGTCTCAAATCTCAAATAACACTTTGTTTTGTATCTCTCAAATTCACTTACTATGTTGCAAATTATAGCTCTTTCTCCTGGTATTTTATCACCCTAACAGACTATAAATTCCTTGAGGAAAGAGACTTCACCTTATCTAAATTGTGTATCTTCTCTAGTAAATAACACCATGCTCTAGAGGCAATAAGTACTTGAGAAATATTTGTTGTATTTTATATGACAATTTACAAGATGCACAACCACTCATTTTTAGTATTCCATGACTGTATTACAATCTGTAACACATGATAGGAGGATACCAAATTTTAGGAGATGACAAGTCTGCTTATTTTAAGACAGTCCTGGTCTGCCTAAAATTTAACTTCAGGAACTTAACTGGCTATTTAAATAAGAGAGATCAATGTCAGCTACAAGTTGTTGAGAAGTTGTTATATGATATGATGGGGAAAAAAATTGGTGGACAGAGGAATCCTTGCTGCTAATGGAATTCTTATACAAACTTGTAGGACTTTGAGACAGTCATCTGGCCCATTTAAGTCTTTTTTGCAAGTATATCAACTTAAGCCAACCCTATGACATAGGTAAAGTGGGAATGATTATCTCAGTTTCATATGTAATGGAGTCCTTCATTTCTCCTCTCTTTACCTCTCCCTTCCACATTGAAATATGAATAGAAATTATCTGCCTTCTCCTAGGTAACCATACGGAAACTCTGGGATCTGGCTTCCAGATATGTATGTCTCATTGCTAAGAATCCTCTGATTGGCTGGTGAGAAAGAAGAGGTAATAATTAAAAAAAAAACAGTTTCTGGCTAGCTTCCTTTTGGCTACAGCTTTTCAGGTTCTTCTCTACCATGATGTAATGGTAATTCCATTGCTTCTTTCCATATGAAGCATAGACTCATCAAGGCAGGCTCATAACATGGTCTCTTGTTTCCTCTCCTTTAGAAAGAGAACTCCAGACTATCAAAAGGTTGGTAGGAAGAGCTAGAGTAATTGTAGTTGTTCCAGCAAGAGCAGAAAGTAGTATTAGGCTGACATCACAGAAGTATCAGTATCAGTATCAGTATGAGAAGGGAGTCACCAGAAAGATCAAACTTGGCTTTTTGACTCAAGAACATCCAGTGCGTGAATTAAACAAAATGAACAACTTCATTATGTTCTGGTGAGGACTATAAGTCTCCTAAGCCAAATACATCCGTAGTTACTGATTAAATTACTGAATCCTTTTAAAGGAACATGACTCTTCAAACCATGATTCTTCGAGAATTAGCATTGTTTTCTGTATAAAAATAAATGCCTTTTTCCCTACTTAATTTATATTGTATACAGGATATCTCTCTTTTTAAAATCCCTCTCTTTTGGGGATTACCATAGATCCTTGAGACATAACTACAGTATTACTACATTTACCAACTTGCCCTGGGAGTGCAGAGAAGAAGGCTATGTGCCAATGACTGTGGGCATGGGGAGACTGATATCCTGTGGAGAATTCAAACTTTAACCTTATGAAACTACAGTTGCTGGCTAAATGTTTTATCCTGTTCCTCCAGATACCTTTTATATTGATCCTTTAATGCCCTCATTATATTTTTTGCCTCCAGCACAAATCTCTTTTCTATATACTTTATCTAATTTGGCTTGTTTTCCCCAACTCTATTCCTCTTAGTACTGCTACTTTCTTCTCTGTTCTTCAGAGACTGATGTTAGTTAGGGTCCACATGTTTCACTGCTCTTGATGGAAACCTATAGCACTAAATCTGTAAATTAATCCTATTTCTAGTATATTGACAAAATTATCTTGTACATTAAAGAATTATAGCTTTAGAGAGGGAAAGGACCTCTAAAGCCATGTAGTTCACCAACCCAATGGAAGGACTTGTCCAGGATTGCAAGGATAGTAATTATCAGAGGTGAGATTTAAACCGAGGTTTTGGACTCCAGAAATCATTCTTTTCCAATATTATGTCATTTCCCTGTAAACTTATTTAAACACAGTGCTGGGATACATAGAAGACACTTGATAATAAATGATTGTTGAAGCTAGTCCAACTATGAACAGTGGATATTTCTCCAATTATTTAAATATTCCTTTATTTCTGTATAAGGAATGTTTTGTATATTTGCATTTATATATGTTCTGAATATTGAATATTTTTGTATTCATATAAGTATTTAGTATGTCTTTGTAGATTAACTTACAGATATTTATATATTTTATAGTTTTTAATGGAATTTATATTTTTGTACCTTTTCCATTTGGATTTTGTTACTAATATTGATAGAAATAGGAACTGGACCTGTGATTTCATTAATTTGGGGAATGCCTGGATGAAGATAATTCCCACTATCAATTCAGGCCAGCTCCTCTGTATTTCAGAGTCTTGGACAGTTGTTTGGGACACTCACTCAATCGAGGTTACAAATGTCATGTGTCAGAGACAGAACATCTTCAATACTATCATCATCAATACTATCATCATCATAACACATTTATGTGGTACTTAAAAGTTCATAATGTGCTTTTCATATTTTATTTCAATTAATTCTCACAACAATTCTGGGAGGCAGATGCCATTATCCTTATTTTACAAGGAAGAATTGAAGCTGAAGGAGGTTTGCTTGATTTACCCAAACTGCTAGTAAATTACTCAGGTGAGACTCAGACTCTGGTTTTCTTGATTCCAAATCCAACACACTACTTACCCCACCGGGCTTCTTCCTAATATGCACAAAGGTTATTTTCTGTCAAATAACTATTCATAATAGCATAAACCCAGATCTCAGAATATCTGGGAGATATTAACTAATCAACTATACTGAATTCACTATTATTGCTGACTGAAATACTTATCTACAATCACACAGACATAACATTTATCCACAAAAACCTAAGAACAATATTTTAAAACACATTATTATGGATTAGAACAAGATATGGCAAGTCCTCAAAGAGACTTGTCTCCTGAAGAACCCATATAAGGGTCAAAAAGTAACAGTTTGAACTGACCATGGAACAACCGGTTGGTTTTAGATAGAAAAGGAGTATTACAAGGCTTTATTTGTACATCATGTGAAATAGTAGGCTGAATGAATCAAAAACTGGAATTAAGGTTGCTAGAAGAAATAGTAACGATCTCAGATATGCAGACAATACCATTCTGAGGGCAGAAAGTGAAGAAGAATTAATTAGCCTTTTAATGAGGGTGAAAAAGAAAGTGTAAAAACTGGCTTGAAACAGCATAAAAACGTGGCAACTTGGTTCCATCACTTCCTGGCAAATGGGGGAGAAGAAATAGAAGCAGTGTCGGATGTTATATTCTTGGGGTCAAAGATCACTGCAGATAACAAGTGCAGTCATCAAACTAAAAGATGCTTGCTCCTTGGAAGGAAAGCCATGGCAAATCTGGACAGTACACTAACAGGCAGAGATATCACCTTGCTGACAAAGGTCTGTAAAGTCAAAGCTATTGTTTTTCCAGGAATAATGTATGACCCTGAGAACTGAAATATAAGGAAACCTGAGCACCCTACAATTGATGCTTTCTTATTAAGGAGCTGAATTTTGAAAGTCCTTTGAACAGTAAGGACATCAAATCAATCAATACTTAAAGAAAACAATTCAAAAGATTCATTGGAATGACAAATATTTAAGCTGAAACTTATATACTTTGGCCCCCTAATGAAAAGACAGGACTCATTGGAAAAGATCTTGATGTTAGGAAAGATTGAAGGCAAAAGGAGAATGGGATGACTGAGGATGAGACGGATAGATAATGTGATAGAAGTGACAAACATGAGCTTGGACAGACTTTGGGAGCTAGTGGGAGATAGAAGGGCCAGGCATGCAATGGTCTATTGGGATAAGAAGAGTCAGACATGACTAAACAAATAAACAAAAATAAACAACCAAATACCAGATTATTCATTATCTCCAAGCTACATGTAATCAAAAAATTTCAAAATCCAGAGATCTAGCCAAGATCAAAATAATGAGACAACTTGGTGGCACAAAGCTCAGTCAGGAAGATCTGAGTTCATATCTAGGCTCAGATATTTACTAGTTGTGTAACTCAGGGCAACTCACTTAGTAATGAGGTCAATCAAGCCTAGCACAAACCTAGCACACTTAGCACAATGCCTGACACGTAGTAAGTGTTTGATAAATTTTTAAGTAACTAACATAGCTACTGTCTGCCTCAGTTTCCTCAATTTTAAAGTGGAGATAATAATAGCACCTACTTCACAGGGTTGTTGTGAGATGGAATGAGATATTTGGCAAGTGCTCAGCACAGTGCCTGGCAAGAAGTAGGTGCTTAATAAATGTTCATTAAAATGTTTAAATGTGAGAATGAGCTCTTTGTCCAGAATTAAAGGTCTAACTTCTCTGACCATGGGCTTTGATTGGAGCATGCTCATCTTAATATTAATTCCCAGCCTTCTGCACACCATGACATGAAATACTTTTTCATTTATTCATTCATGAGGTATATATCATCTTTTCATTCTGTATGCTACTAGAATCGTAGCAATAATGTTTTCAGTGAGTCTGTGGGGAATGAGTTTATTCATAATACTTTAAATTTTTAATTTTTTTTCAACCTTTACTTTCTGTCTTAGAATTGATACTAAGTATGGGTTCCAAGGCAGAAGAGCAGTAATGGTCATGCAATTTAGTTTGAGTGACTTGCCCAGGTCTGGCACTCTGTCCTAATACTTTTATTAAACTGCAAATAGAAAACACTTTATCTAGCTGTGCAATAATCCCTAGCACAGTTGGCCATGCTGGTGGATACCTGTAATCCAAGTTCCAGGGGCAGCTGAGGCTGATGGATTTCTTGAGCTCAGGAGTTCTGAACTACAGGTAACTATTAACCTTCACTGATAATGTTTGACATTATCATGGTGAGACTCTGGGTTGCCTAAGAAGGAGTGGTTCATTTCAGGTTAGAAACAGTATAGATCAGATCTCTCATGCCAGTCAGTAATGGAATTGGGCAAATGATTAGCTCCTGAATTTCTGGCCTTATCAAGGAGAGTCTTAGGTTTGCAAAAAAATATCCCTTATTTTAATTTACAACATTATGTCTAAAAGAAAAATAGCTGGATAGTCACTTGCCTTAGAATTATTTCTAACTGAGCCCAATAAAAAAGATGAGATTTGAGATAGCATATTAATAATAATTATGTACAATTAGATATTATAACTATTCTAAGTTTAAAAATCATATACATATAAAGTCACATATTTAATTATACCATATATATTTTGGAATATTATTTCTAATAATAGAGTGCTTTAAAGATTAGTAAAATACTTTACATACATTGTTTTATCTGAGCCTGATAACAACTCTGTGGGGTTAGAAGGTATCAGCTAACTTAAGTGATTTGTCATACTACTAGTAAGTATTAGAAGCAGGAGTCAAAACTGTGTGTTTTAACTATGTATCCCACACTCTTCAAACCCATCATCTATTCATATGAAACTGAGTTTCTTAATCTCAAAGTGATTTATAACAAAAAACTATGAATTTGAAGTTAGTTCATCAAGGTTTGAACTCTGTCTTTGCTACCTACTCTAAGTCAATTTACACAACCTTTATAATTTTCAATTTACTCATCTATAAAATAAAGGATTGAATTAAATGATTTCTAAGTTTATTCCAACATTAATCCTATTATTTCCAGTCTCATTTCTACCAATATCCCATCCCAATTTGTCCTTTTCCCTCTCCCTGATTTTTACTTTGTAGTAACACTCTCAGTAAAGAATGTTTTATCTTTTCCGTTTTCAAAGTCCTACTAAGAAAAAGAATAATTTTATTCAAGAACACTAATATCACTGTCTTTGATTATATTAGCAATATAAGTGTTTGAAGAAAGTCCAAAGGAAATTATTTTCACAGCTCTTGGAAATGAATTAATAAAGGGCACCAGGGACTTGGCCAATTTCCCATCATCTATCACCTAGGAAATGAAACATTATGGAAATGATCTAGGAGTCCTAGATGTAGTTGTTTTTACTTTCCTTAATGAGGCTTCAGTCTTCATCCATTCATGTTTTCTTTGGCGAAAGGCACTATTCCAAAGAGGAATTAGTCCTAATTTGGAGTTGGAAACTTTGTGTTTGAATCGCCGTTCTACTCTTCACTACCAATTGTGACTTTTTAGTCAAGTTGCTTCCTCTTGTTGGACTTCATTTTCCTCACTTGTAAAATGAAAACTAGGTAAACTCTTGGGGCCATTCCAGTTCAAGATCCAGATGAATCCCTATGCTTTCAAAGGGTACACATATAAAGTAAGCCCATTGTTTGGACCTTGAGTGTCTGCACTTTTATTTTTGAAATCCTTAAGTGTTTGGGTAAGCCACTGGAGTAGATATTTGTTAGGAACCGATGCATTTAAGTCAGTGTTTTTTGTGTTTTTGCTTTAAACTTTCCTTGTAAATATTTTGTAACATTTTACTTGTAGTGAAATGGATCACAGCTTCATTTCCCTACTATGAAGGAGGATTCCTGGGGAAGGAAAATATAATATGTATTAATTGAGATGACTTAATTTTTATATAGAATATCATATCTAGAAGGGACATATGAAATATTATAGCCCAAAACCCTCTTCATTTTATTGATTAAGTCTAAGAGAGGCAAAATGTCTTACCCAAGGTCAAAGAGCTAACACAGAGCAGAGCTGGGATTTGGCCCCAGATTTCTAATGCCAATGTCTAGTTTTCTTTTTACAACATCAGTAATTGCAAGTTTTGCAGTTTTCAGGTTTTACAGAATAAACCAGAGAGGTCCTACTGGCCTTGGATAAGCAGCCTATATTTCATAAATATTTTGCTTTGGAGGGCTATAGCCATCAACAGTTCACTTACTGAGAAGCATTTGCATTTTTATGTGATTTTCTCTATGACCAGACAGCAGGGTGGGTTTGGCCATATCTTAGCTACAAAATTCTCATCATCTCTTCATATGGAAAATTCATACTGAATCACAGAATCTTAGATTTGAACAGTACCTCAGAGGTCATATCTAGTCCAACTTATATCTTGATCAGAATCCCCTCCTTACATAAAGCCCAAATTAATCTTTCAGAATTTTACCTACTGCTTCTTTTTCTCTCTGGAGCTAAGCAGAACAAGTCAAATCTCTATTCTATGTGATAGGATAGCTTCTTCAATTAATCCTTTTATCTCCTGATAAGGGTTAGGCAATTGGGCTTAAGTGGCTTGTCCAGGTTATAAAATTAGGGAAGGTGTCTCTACTCTTGAAGCTTCTGATTTTGGTTCTTGTCTTGGGAGACAGTGTTGGTTTTTGGATAGGGAATTGGCCTCAGAACCAGAAAGGCTGGGGTTCATTCCCCACCATGATATGTACCAGCTGTGTTGCCATATTGGTATGGGGAGTTTCCTCTGCCATCACAGTTCCAGACCCTATCACCAAGTTTCGACAGTAGAGGAAAGAAGCATTCAGCTCCTGTATCAATACTAAGGCTAATAATACATGGAGTATAGGATTGGTTCTATTTAATCCCAAAGAAAAGCAAAGGTGTCATACCTAGTTTATCAACAGTCAAGACTACTCAAAGGCTATGAATAGGCAGTTCTTAGATGAGGAAGTTAAAACTATAGTTATATAAAACATGCTCCAAATCACTATTTGAGAAATGCAAATTAAAATAGCTGTGAGATACCACCTCACACTTGTCAGATTGGCTAACATGACAAGAAAAGGAAACAATAAATGTTGAGGGGATGTGGGAAAACTGAGACACTATCTATAACCATTCTGGAGAGCAATATGGAAACAGACCCCAAATTATGTAAATCCTTTGATTTAGTAATACCACTAATGGGTCTATATCTTAAAGAGATCAGACAAAGGGGAAAAGGATGTCTCTGTACAAAAAAAAAATCTTTCTAGCAGTCCTATTTTTTAGAGCAAAGAATTGGAAACTGAGGGAATGTCCATCAATTGAGGAATGGCTAAACAAGTTGTGGTACATGGTTGCAATAGAATACTATTTCACCATGTAAAATGATGAATAGGATGAGTTCAGAAAAATCAGAAAAGACATATGAAATGATGCAAAATAAAATGAGCAGAATCAGAAGAACAGTGCATGCAGTAAATGTTGTAGGATGGTCTACTCTGGAAGTCCAAACTATTATCAGCAAAACAAGGTTCCAAGATATCTCTAAGGGACTCATGGTAAAAAATGCTAACCATAACCAAAGAATGGAGTGTTGAAGTCTGATGCAGATCAAAGTACCCTATCCTTCACTTTATTCCTTTCGTGAACCTTTTGTGCATATATATGACGTGATTTATGTCACAGCATGAGGAATATAGAAATATATATTGCATTGAAAATACTAGTATAATCTGTATCAGAATATTTACTACCTTAGGGATAGGAGGTGGGGGAGTGAATCTAAATCATAAAATGTCAGAAAAAATTGTCAAAAATTATTTCAACATGTAATTGAAAAAAAAATTAAATTTAATTAAAAAAATTAAAAATTAAATTAAAAAAATCAAGACAACTCCATTTTCTTGGTGGTTTGTTTCAACAACCAAAAGGATCTATAAAATCCTCCCAAATACCTTAGGATTTAGGTCTCTCTGTAATGTGAAACCACTTAATTTTGGTCAAGAACGAATCACTTTCCCCAAAACCTGCAAAGAATTAATGGTATTTAACCTGAGTTTCCTCTACCTGAGTTTCCTCTTCCTATCTCACAACTTTCACTGTGTCAACTATGGCTCCTATTTGCCCCAGGAAATTCTCCTCTTGTTCTCTGGTGTCCCACCACTATTTCTTCACTGCTGCTAACTCATGTCCTATCTTAGCCCAGAAGATTTTTGTGGGTCCCCCACTGCTTCCTTACACAGACATCCAGGGCCACGCAGTTCCCTGATTCAGTTTCTTAGGAAAGAGTCAAAGGGTTGTTGTTGTCTTCCCTCCAGGAAATTGGAGAATTTTTGTTATTCTGGCTTCCCTCTGACTGTGTTTTCTTTGTGGCTCCATAACTCTTCTTTTTAAAGGTCAAGTCCAAAGGCTTAACTCAAATGACTTAATCATTCCAAATGATGGTCTTTAAAAAAAATTTTTAATGCTCTTACCTTCTGTCTTTTACTAATTCTAAGACAGAAGAGTGGCAAGGGCTAGGCACTAAGTGACTTGCCTAAGGTCACAGAGTTTGGAAATATCTGAGGTCATATTGGAATCCAAGGCTTCCCAACTCCAGGAATGGCACTCTATCCACTGTGCTATGTAGCTGCTCCTCAATCGTGGTCTTAGAGAGCCAATGAGTACCCTAGACAAATCAAAATCACACTTTATCAACAAGTTATCATGATTGCCAGGACAAAGGCCTCATCCAAGCAAGGTTGAGAGAGTTTTACATCAGGGCTTTTCTGCCCTTTATACTCTCACTCCAGTTAAAATATTTTCAGTCCCCATAAATTACACCCCAGTGCCTTTTGGACATCTCTCTAGGAACCTGGAAAGGCTCCATAATATCAAAGAATTCCCCAGATGCTGTAAATGAAACAATCCTTTTTTCCCCTGACTACTTTTGTGAGCACCTTTTTCATGGGTGTTTGAGACCTGTGAGTTTGGATTTTACCAGTGCCGAATAGGAAATTTCTAGTAGAGAAACTCCTCCAATACCTAAAGTCAGCGAGTTACCTGTGACACCAAAAAGGTAAGTTACCTGTTGGTGGTCACATGGCTAAGGTGAGCTAAGACCAGGAATTGAATTGAGGCCTTTTATTTACTACACCAATGGTCTCTAACTTAAATAGAAATGGATTCCTGCTGGCCTGTATATTAACTTAGAAAATCACAAATGTACATTATCTATGTTGTCATGTTATTTTTGTTAACATTATATTGTCATTATTTACTTTGTTAATCATTTTCCAATTACATTTTAATCTGGTTCCAGATACATTTGAGAGTTTTGCAAGTGCCATTTTGATACCTCTGCACTATACAATGCACTACTCTCTCTCTCAACACCTTAAATTTCTTATTGCAAAGATTTTCAATCTTTTTTGTATCACATTCTCCTTTGGCAGTCCATTTGAAGTCCTATGGTTGTTTTTTTTAGGATAATGTTTTTAAATGCATAAAACACAAGGAAAGCAACCATATTGGAAAAACAGCTATTAAAATAATAATTTTAAAAATTGACAGTTTCTTTGAAATCTCTCCATAGATTCCTGTAGAATACAGATTAAGAACCTCTTGTCTGATAAATCTTTTTTTGTTGGTTAGTACTTTTGAATAGGCCATTGGCTCTCACTAAATCAACAGATTTTAGTATGTAAGAAACTTTCTTTCTTTCTTTCTTTCTTTCTTCCTTTCTTTCTCTCTTTCTTTCTTTCTTTCTCTCTCTCTCCCTTCCTTCCTTCCTTCCTTCCTTCCTTCCTTCCTTCCTTCCTTCCTTCCTTCCTTCCTTCCTTCCTTC
>NC_058131.1:408248735-408316622 GCF_016433145.1 Gracilinanus agilis | reverse complement strand
TTCTTTCTTTCTTTCTTTCTTTCTTTCTTTCTTTCTTTCTTTCTTTCTTTCTTTCTTTCTTTCTTTCTTTCTCTCTCTCTCTTCTCTCTTCTCTCTCCCTCTCTCTCCTTCTTTCTTTCTTTTTTTCTTTTTCTTTTTCCCATCCAAGTCACCTAAATCATTATATCTAAAGTTGAGAGAATTCTCCTAATTATAGATGTGGGATGACAAGAGACCACATGCCTAAATCATAGTAAAATCCTGTAAAAGGGGAAAGAATACTAAATATATAAGAAAATATATTCCTGCCTTTGACATAAAGTAGTTGTGTGAAAATGGGCAAATCATTTAACCTTGACACCTGAGATAGCATTTAAAACTGGGTTACAGACAACTTATTAAATTCAATTGGTAGAATCAGTTTCCAGACCAGTAGCTGTTTATTTTCAAGTCATATATGTGGACCAAAAATACTTAATACACCCACCTAAACTTTGTCAGTAACTATTTACATAATTAATTAGTTAATTAATTCAATGTGAAAATATCATAATAACTTCCTCTCTGTCCCTATCAGGATTCTTTAAAAAATTGCTTTTATTCTGAAGGTGACAAAACCAACAAAAAAGAACCTCTCCATATTCAAAGAACAGAAAATGAAGATTATATATGAAACCACAAATCTCCACTACATATAGCTTGCTTTCTCAACATATTAGTTTCAAAACTGTTCTCTTCTGTCTCTTTCTAAATTTCCTTTTGTTCTATTCGGTTTTTTTTTTTGGTGGGGGAGGTAAGTATTTCAATTGTCCTTTTATTTTTTTTCTTCTTTTTTGACATCACTATCACGAATTCTCCTCTCTTCACAAACCCTTTCCCATTTTTGAAATTCTCCCTTATAACAAATAAACATTGTCAAGTAGTATAAGTCCATATATTGTTTATGATAAAAAACATATGGATCATTGAGTACCATCAGCCCTCTCTCAGCTGATGGACAACATGTTACATCACTGATCCTCTAGAGGCAGCATCGGTCATTAAAATGATCAGGGTTTTGAAGATTTTCTAAACTATTTTTAGTGACAATGTTGCTGCAGTCAGGGTATGAATCATTCTTATTCTACTCATTTCACCTTGAGTCATTTTATACATCTTTCCAGGTTTCTCTGAAATTATTCCTTTCATCATTCTTTTCTTTGAGGGCAAAACTTGTTACTTTTTTAAAAAGTCTTTACCTTCTGGCAATAGTAATAGCATTTACAAAGAACTTAAAAGGGTTGCACAGTGCTTCATATATATCATCTCAGTTGTTCCTCACAATGACCCTGTGAGATAGATGCTATTAATATATTTTATAAATATGTATTTTTATAAAAAAGGGGAAAGTCATGCCTACTAATAGCATAACTTCTCTACTGCTGTCTAGGGTACCACCATCCTTCCAGTTACCCAGGCTTGCAAACTAGGTGTCATCCTAGAGTCCTTACTTATCACTTCACACAAACAATGTGTTACTAAATTTTCAATTTTACCTTTGAAAATATCTCTAACATATGTCCCCTTCTCTTCTGGTACTTCGAAATCCTAGTGAAAGCCCTCATCGCCTCACTCCTGGACTAATGTAATAGCCTTCTGGTTGGTCTACCTGTCTCATGTCTTTCTCTACTCTAGCTCATCCTCTACTCAAATATCAAGATGATCTTCCTAAAACATAGGTCTGACCATGTCCCTCTTCTCCATGTTCCCCATACATTTGATAAACCCCAGGGATGCCCAGTCATCTCCATGATCAAATGTTAATTCTCTTCATCCAATAACACTGACCTCTTTGTTGTTCCTTAAAAGAGACTCCATTTCCTGACTCCAAGCATTTTCCATCCCTTGGAGGTCTGTAATGTTCTACTTCTTCATCTCTGCTCTCCGTATTTCTTGAATTCTTTCAAGTCCCAACTAAAATCCCACCTTCTTTAGGAAGTCTTTCCCAGCCCTTAAATGTAGTGTCTTCTCTTTGTGCTCTTTGTGTTGTTTGTTCACTTGTATGTGTGTGTGTGTGTGTGTGTGTGTGTGTGTGTGTGTCTGTGTATTTGTGAATGTGTTTCTGCATGTGAAGAAACCATTCTGCATACCTTTAAGAGAGAAGCAGGGTGGCAAATACTTCTTAGTTTTTTTGAGGAAAGCTCATGTGTATATAGTGAATAAAGAATTAGCTCAAGAGTCAGGGAGACCTGAGTTCAAGTCTCATCTCTGACATTCTGACTGTCTGATTCTGGTTCTCCTCCCAACAATCAGACTGTACCTTCACAATATCTTTGGTTGCATCCTTATCTCTTCCTCCTCCTAATTATGGGTGTCTATTAGGGTTTTTTCCTAGACCCTTTTCTCTCTCTTTACTTGGTTATCTCATTAGCTCCCATGGATTTAATTATCAGTGCTATGTTAATGATTTCCAAATCTATTTAATCCTGTCTAACTTTTTTATTGACCTATAATCTCACATCTCCAACACACTTTCAAATATCTTAAATAAGGGACCCAGAAAATATCTTAAACTCAATATGTCCAAAATTTAACTCATTATCAGTCCTTCTAAATCTTTAACCTCCAACATCCCTGTTACTGTTGAAGGTAATGTCATCCTCCCAGGCTCTCAGGGTCCCAAGTTTCATCTTTAACTTCTCACTGTCTCTCATATACAAGTTGTTGTCAAAGCCTGTAGATTTCATCTTTGCAAGAGGTCTTCCATATATTTCCCTCTCTCTACTCTCAAAACTGTCTCCTTGGTGTAGGATCTTGTCATCTTTTATCTACAATCATAACAGTCTTTCTTCTAATGGGTCTCTTTATCAAATATCTTCCACTCCAATTCATCCCCCAGCCACTTGCAAAAATGATTTCCATAAAGTGCAAGTCTGACTATGTTAACCTCATTACTAAATAAATTTCAGTGGCTCCCTATCATCTCCAGGATCAAATACAAAATGCTTTGTTTGGTACTTAAATCATTCATAAATTTTCCTATTTTTCCAGGCTTCTTACACCTTATACCCAGTCATGTTCTCTTTGATGCAGTGACCCTGGTATCCTTGATGTTCCACATAGAAGACATTCTGTATCTCAGCTCTGGGCATTCTAATTGACTGTCTTGCAAGGCTAGAATTTCCTCCTTCCTTATCATCTAATGGCTTTCCTCACTTCCTTCAAATTTCAAATGAAGCCTCTTCTTCTATAGGAAATCTTTCCCAACACCTCAATTCTAACCCCTCCCCTCTCTTATTTATTTCCTATTTATTCTGTATGTTTGTAATATATTTGCTTATTGTTCCCTGTTAGATTGTGAGCTGCTGAGGGTATTTTTTCAATCAGTGAATAAATATTACTGAATACCTCTTATAGGTCCAGCACTGTGCTAAGTTTTGAGGATTGAAAAAGAGGCAAAAAGTCTGAACAGCTGCCAAAACAATCTTTTTAAAGCACAGCTGTATTTGGAGCCTGAGTGAGAATCCTGATTTTGCTACTTATTGCCTGTATTTAACCTTGGGAAAGTGACCAATATTTCTCTAACTCAGTTCATCCTATGTAAAATGAAGAAGTTAGACTAAATGGCCTCCATAATCTCTTCCAACTTCAAAACTATGACCTCATGACTTTAGAATAAAACTCAAACTCCTTAGTCTAGTTTAAAGCCTCCATAATCTGGCCCCACTCTACCTTTCCAATCTCATTTCACATTCAAATCCTTTCATTCAGTGTATGTTCTAGCCAACCTGGCCTTTTTGCTGCATGCTGAAGCAAAATTTGCTTTTCTTTCTGCATCCTTTCCCATTGAGTGGTCTTCCATGCTTGAAATTGCTCTCTCTCCTCAAATTTATCTGTGTGCATATTATTCTCTTATTCTGGTAGAAGGTGAGGTTTTTTTTAATGTATATATATTTATTCCCTTTCAGAAAGCCAGCTAGACTTGGAATTAGGAAGAATAGGGTAGTCAACTTCTCAGGGCTCTAGACAACTCTCTATACCTATAAATCACAAAACTGTTGCCAATCTGCATTGGTAGAGCACTCAAGGCAGAAAAGAACCCTAAATGAGTGAAATTGGCTTGCTACAATCACTTTTTAATGCTCACTTTCTACCCACCTTTTACCACAGGACAGAAGTATAAACCATGGGGCATAATCCTTGTTCTCAAGGAATTTGGAGGTTTAGATATTGAGATAAGGCTAACACATTAAATAAGTGAACAATAAATATAAGGTAGTAGGTAATTAAATGTTAAATTGTGTGGCACAGACATATCATGCTATGAAATTCAGACCAGAAAGGCTATTGTAAAACTTAAACTATGCCCTGGGGGTTTCTCATTAAATTTTTTAAATCTTCAGTGTCTTGCTATTTATTGCCTTTAACATAAATGATAAGCTTATGTATGTAGTCTGGTTTGTTGCTTTTTACTAGCTGCATGCTTTAGCCAAACTGGAGAACTAGATGTTCTTCAATTTTAGATTGCCCTATCTTTTCCCTGGGCATTAGTGCTGGACACACCTATTTCTGGAATGCTTTTTCTCTCCATACTGCCATTCTCGAAATTCTCAAGGATCAACTTAGCACACTCTTCCCCACAGAACCTTCTCTTGATGATCCCAGACCAAAGACCCTCTCCTATTCTGACTCACATTACACTTATTTGGGTACAAATACCCTTATGCTTTGAGAATTTATGGGCTTTGAAGACAGCAATTACAGCACAGAATATTTGAATGCAAATAATGAATTCTCCTGAAGTGGATGCATTACATGTTCTGCACTGCATTTTTCCTTTTAACTGGAACCAATCATCACATTTTACATAATTATAACTTTGAATAGTGAAAATCTGAATGCAGGTGACTATTTCAGGGGATTCATTATTCATGCTAATTGGAACATAGCTATATAAATTTTCAGCCTTATTTCTGTAGTACTTAGTACAGGGTCTGGCAGAGACACTGCTTAATGTAGTTCAATGCATTGAATTATAGTCTATGTTGTTTTCCTCGTATACTTCACACTGTGGTTATTCCAGATTAACAGTGGTAAGAGGTAGGGATAACAAAAAGCTTGCCCATGTGCTGCACTCGTGCCCAGGAAATGTGAAAAAAAAAATCTGGAAGAAAGCCTCCAGTACATTAAACAACTCTTTTTTAGAGGATGAATAGGAAAATATGGACAAGAATTGCATGGGACAATAAAACAGAGGAATTGTGATCTGTTCTGATGGAATGAATCTTCAAGTTCACAATTCCAGAAGAAGTACTCAAACTACAATAGAACCAATTATCCTTTTACTAATATCATTAAAGGGCTCAGGCACTATTGATGGAGGACATATGATAGAGGTTGGTTTTGTTGTTCAGTCACCTTTTATTCATGTCCAATTATGTATTGCACCATTTGGGGTTTTCTTGGCAAAGATACTGCAGTGATTTGCCATTTCCTTCTCCAGCTCATTTTACCAATAAAGAAACTGAGGCAAACAGGGTTAAATGACTTGCCCAAGATCATACAGCCAGCAAGTGTCTGAGATCAAATTTAAATTCAGGTCTTCCTGACTCCAAGCCTAGCACTCTATCTACTGTACCATCTAACTCTCTGATGAACGTTGGACCCAGTGGCAACTGGTCTAGGCTCTGTGCACATGTCAGTCTCTCACAATAACAACAATCTAGATAAATGGTGTAGGTCTCACAAGGTTAGAAGAGTAATGATGTTTTCACCACAGATTGCTTTTATCTAGGTGATAAAGGAGCCTGTTGGTCACTTCAGTAAGTGTCACATACACATGCTGTATGTTACTTAAAGGTTTGTGGCTTTGAATTTTTCCTTTCCTCTAATTTACAGCTATGTTTTTCACATAATTAAATTTTTACTGTGCAGCCCCAAAAGAGATATTTCTATAACTGGATACTACATAAACAACTGGGACTTGGGGATTGTAAGAGGTCCCAACTTAAACCCGCTAAAGTGAGATCATGGATACATTAAAGAATCTAAATGAGAACTTCCAAGTCAGGCCTTTCTATTATGCCACATCATCAATTTTGAAAATGAATTCAAAAGGTAAAAATTATTGACTTATTAACATCTAATTTGGTTATCTCAAAATCTTATTCATAATTCTTCACTTAAAAAAATAAATGTTATTGATGGCTTTTTTACACCATCTCAAATTCTTCTATTCCCTCATCCAAAGGGCCATCTCATATAGAAGAGAATATTTTTAAAGAAAAAAGAAGAGAAAAATCTATCTTCAAAAAAATTTATATAATATATGCAATGTTGTACAATTATGCACTTTCCACTTCTGCCAAGGAATGTGGAAAGAAGGATGCTTGTTCTCATATCTTTTTTGGGGGGTCATGTCAGTTTCTTATAATTTTACCATATTCATTTTTTATTGTTTTGTGCTTCTTTTAATTTATATTTGCTAACTATTGTGTATAATTTCCTTTGCTCTGTTTATTTTACTCTGCATCATTTCATGTAAATCCTTCTATTCTTCTCTGTACCATCATATTTTTGTTTCTGAAAGCATAACTCATTTCATTCATTTATATCCCAGTCAGTGGAGAATTGCTATGCTCTTGTAAACCCCTACTTTGTCTACAGGCTTTTAATCTCAGAAAAAGTGTAGCTATAAGTATTTTGTTCAATGGAGGGACTTTATTCTTATCAGCAACATCCTTGGGGGGCACATGGCTAGCAGTAGAATCTCTGCATTAATAACTAAGGACATTTTAAGCAATTCATATAGTTCCAAATTTCTTTCCAAAATTGTTGTACTCATTCACAGTTCCACCAATGATACACTATTGTGCGACACAACCCTTTGAGATTTGACTATTTCCACATTTTGTTGTCTTTGCCAATTTGCTAGTCTGAGGTAAAACCTCAGAGTTATTTTGATTTGAAATTCTAGTTTTATTATTGAGTTAGATAACCCTTTCAAATTGTTGTGAATGCTTAGCAATTTTTTTTATGATTGTTCATATCCTTTGGCCAGTTACCTACTGGGAAAGGTTTTTGGTCTTATGTATATGGCATTTGTGTGTGTATATATATATTTATATATAAATTATGTATAAATATATACATAAAAGCACACATTTATGTATATATGAGCATATGTATGTGTTACCTGAGTATCTTAGATGTTAAACTCTTATCTGAGAAATTTGACAGAGGATTTCCCCATTCAGTTTGTATCCTTTATCATCCTATATACATTAATTTTGTTGTGGAGAAGCTTTTCAATTTCATGTAATAAAAATTATTTTATATTTTGTAACTGTGTCTTTCTCATGTTTGGTTAAGAATATAATTCTACCTGTAGCTGTGAAAAGCATATAATCAGCTTTACTTCTAATTTGGGGGGGGGTATGATTTTTAATATTAAAGTCAGATGTCCATTTTGAACTTATTGTGAATATGAAATTAAAAGTTGGTCTAAGTCTAGTTCCTGCTAGACTGCTTTCCAGTTTTCTCTGCAATTTTTATTAAATATGGAGCTCTTTAAGTAATGTTCTGAAGTTTATCAAGCCCGGAGTTATTGATTGCCATTGTTTCTGGGTCTCCCTTTTCTAGTCTGATTTATTGTTCCACTTCTCTATTACTAAAGTAAAATATAATGTTTTTTTATGATGACTTCTCTGGTTTGAGGACTGGAAGAATTACTTCCTCTTCATTTCTAAAATTTTTAAAATTATTTCTCTTGAAATTCTAGATGTTTAGTTGTTCAAAATAAATTTTGTTTTAATAAAATTATTTTATCAGGTGCTAGAAATCTTTTAATGTATTCTTACTATATATGATGCTTGATTTTGGTTTTTATATTGATAATTTTGTGATTTTTTTAAAAGGTCCTTCTATTCCTGGGTGAATTTCTCTATTATGAAAACATTTTATTTAAATTTATTGAATCAATATTTATTAATGATATCAGTCTATAGTTATACTTATAAGTCTATATTTTTCTCATAAAAGGAATCTGGCATGATGTTTTCTTTCTTACTTTTAGATTAATTCATGTAGTATTGACATTAATTATTCTAAAGAGTTTGAGAGAATACCTCAGTAAATCCATCAGAGCCAGGAATTGCCTATATCTTCATTTCAATTTCCTTGTCTTCTGATAGTCAATAATTTTAGATTTCCCTTTGGTTTTCTGTTAGTTTGAATATTTTTTTTTTCATTTTGGATGTGTTCCTATATTTCTTTTGTGTCTTAAATTTTTTTAGAATATAACCATGGATCATCAGTTCTGATCATTCTTTTTAATTCTTTTGGTTTTATTGTGTTTCTGCCTTGTTCATTTATTATTTTGTTGATTTGGTTTTTCTGTCCCCCCTTTTTATTCAAATTGATTAAAGGTTTATCAATTCTTTTAGCCTTTTCAAAGAACCAGCTTTTCATTTTTGTTGATCCATTTCTGTAGGTTTTTTATTTCTAATTTATCTATTTTTCCTCTAATTTTCAAAATCTCTTCTTTTGTGTTTATTTTAGGTTTTGTTTCTCTAATTTTTAAAAAGTGTATCCAGTTCATTAATCTTCTCTGTTGTCTATTTTAGTATTGCTTGTACCCCAGAAATTTTTGGCCTATTGTTTTTGTCACTATATTTTTCTTTTGCGTAAGTATTAATTGTCTGTATGATTTTTTTTTTGGCCCACTAATTAGCTAGGATTCTATTGTTAAATCTCCACTGGGGTCTTTCTTTTCGGTTTGTGTTTCTTGAATTAATTATTATTTTTATTGCCCTATGGTCTGTAAAGGATCCTTTTAGTAAAATCTCTTTCTGCCTTCTCTGATGTTGATTCATTAGGTTGTTAGGCATCTTGTCATCTTGGTCTATGGAGACACTTATAATTGTTTTACTTCTTGTGTATAATTCTTATGGAGGGTATGAGAATTTATTTTTCAAATACTGTATTAATTCCCATATATTAGGAAGAATTACTGTGAATTCCTATGTTTGGCATCTGGGTCAGAGATGCCATCAAGTCTGCTGCTTTTTGCATTTTCTTTGTCCTTATGAATCCCAAGGAATGGCTTCCTTTTTAAAAAACAAAACAAAACAAAACAAAACAGAATGTGGTTAATAAATGTAGAGGACAAGGTTTCTTTTCCTGGTGTTCCCCCATAATGTAAAAATGGAAAGAGGTAGATAGGTTGATGTACTATCTCTTAATTAGCTCTTCACCAATTAAAGATGTCTTGGGATGTTCAAGGAAGGGCCGAATAATGAGCTTGTGAAAATCTATTTATTAAGCTGTTTGACCCAGCTCAGATATAGATAGAGATCTATATTACTTTAGCAGTTATAATACTAGTCTAACAAATAAGCCTGATAAAATCTTTTGAGATAATTTTTAGACAATTATCTAAAAAAGGACAATTTTTAGAGTTCATGAAAACTGGAGAATAGATCTAGTCCAACATCCTGTTGCTGACATTACCTGTAAGAACTTCAGAGTATTCTATTTTAAAGCATTAATAGGTGCTTACTAAATGTTTGGTGATTTGAACTGAAGTTATAACCTTAATATATCCATAGGGCATATGATTTTCCAGATCCTTGCTTTAGGAGAACAGTACCATTTCCCTCATGGAGGGAGCAACCATATAGTCCAACCTGCATCTGAAAAAAATTAAATGTGAAAGTGTGGGCATACATTTTTCCCATTTAATAAACATTTACCAGTACACTCCCTTGAGGGTATAAACAATGTTTGAATTCAGCGGGAGTGCAGTAAAGACTCAGGGAATTAAGTTATCACCAGATTGGGGGAATAATAGTAATAATAATAATAACTGATATTTATATAGTGACTTAAGGATTACAAAGGGCTTTACATAAATTATCCCATTTGAACTATGTACAAAGGGCTTTAAAAGATTGCCTTTCCTTTGATCCAGCCATACCACTGCTGAGTTTATACCCCAAAGAGATCATAAGGAAAAAGACTTGTACAAACATATTTATAGCTGCAATCTTTGTGGTGGCAAAAAACTGGAAAATGAGGGGATGCCCTTCAATTGGGGAATGGCTGAACAAATTGTGGTATATACTGGTGATGGAATACTATTGTGCTCAAGGAATAATGAACTGGAGGAATTCCATGTGAACTGGAACGACCTCCAGAAAGTGATGCAGAGTGAAAGGAGCAGAACCAGGAGAACCTTATGCACAGAGATGGATACACTGTGGCTCACTTGAACATAATGGACTCCTCTACTAGCCACAAATACAACAATCCTGGACAATTCTGAGGGACTTATGAGAAAGAACACTATCCACCACATTCAGAGGAAGAACTGTGGAAGAAGAAACACAGAAGAAAATCAACTGCTTGATCACATGGGTTGATGAGGATATGATTGGAGATGTAGACTCTAAACAATCACCCTAGTGCAAATATTAGTAATATGGAAATAGGTATTGGTCAATGACACATGTAAAAACCCAGTGGGATTGCTCATTGGCTATGGAAAGGGGTGGAAGGAGGGGAGGGAAAGAACATGAATCATGGAATCATGGAAAATTTTTCTTAATTTATCAATTAAAAATTTTTTTAAATGGTTCAAAGCATTTAAAAAATACACAAATAAATAAATAAACGAACAAATGAATATATAAATAAATTGTCCCATTTGAACCTCACAACACCGCAGGATTTACTTCTTCACCTCCACCTCATGGAATTTTGATTTTAAATCCTTACCTTCTGTCTTAGAATCAGTACAAAGCATTAGTTCCAAGGAAGAGGAAAGGAAAGTGATAGGCATTTGGGGTTCGGTCACTTGCCCAAGAGTCACACAGCTAAGAAGTATCTGAGACCAGAACTTCCCACCTTTGGATCTGGATTTTTGCCCACTAAGCCACCTTGCTGTCCCATACTGATGGAATATTCATAATCCTTTAAGACACAACTCAAGCATCATCTTCTAGATGAAGTTCTTCCATGTCTCCCGTCTGCCTTGATTACCATTTTGTTTTTCAATTTGTTCTCTTTCTTTTTATTCAGCATATACTAATATGTGTATTTGATATTCCTCTAATTATAAAGTAAGCTTCCTGAGTGTACGGACTTTTTCTTTTTTTTTTTGTAGTGATATTCTTAGTACCTAGCACAGTGACTAACACTTAAGCAGGTATTTGATAGATAGTTGTTGATTACTGATTGATTCATAACATTTGTACATATTCCTGGCTTTGATAATGGTTTCATATGACTTGTATAACTAAAACACCAGGCTAACCACATATGACAAATTAATTCAGCAAGTACTATCCTAAGACTTCCCATAGTAATTTATGACACAAGAAAAAAACTAGATTAATGAAGAATAATTATCTTTGTCCCAGAAAAGAAAAATTTTGGGGTTGGTGTGTGTGTAAAGTATGAACTTTTGAGATGACCTACATTTCATGTAGAAATAATTACAATATAAAAACAGTCCATTTACCTACTTGCATTGTTTTATATTTCTTTTTTTTTAAAAAACACTTATCTTCCATCTTGGAATCAATACTGTGTATTGGCTAGGCAATGGGGGTTAAGTGACTTGCCCAGGGTCATACACCTAGGAAGTGTCTGAGGCCAGATTTGAACCTAGGACCTCCTGGCTCTAGGCCTGACTCTCAATCCACTGAGCCATCCAGCTGTCCTCTGCTTTATATTTCTTGAAAGGAGAGGTAAAATTAGATAGCTATCTACTAGATTAAAGTACCAATATTTGTGAGGCCTCCCAGGTTCACTATGCCAGTGGCAGGTTTCTTGATGAGTTGAGTGTAAATTTTGGATTAGCAAGATAAAGTGATGAACTCCAACCAGAAACTACAGGGTGAGGATAAATCTAAAAATGTATGAATGTATGAATCCTTAAAAAATATATTGCTGGTTTTTGCTAATACATCATATTCATTTTCAAATATATAGCTCCCCTACCAAGAGATCTATCCTCTGAAACAAAGATTTAAAAAGAAGAAAAATAATCAATTCAGTAAGACCAAATATGACCTTTGGGAATGACGGTATATTCAACATAGCAAACCCATAGTTTTCTGTTTCTGCAATAAAGTGTAGGAGGTGCATTTTCTCAGCTCTTCTCTGAGGTCAAGTTTAATGATTATAATCATACAACATTTCCCATTTTATTGGTCTTTCTATTTAAATTCTGTGTATATTCTTGTTCTTACGTATGTTTTCATGGTTCTGCTTACTTCACTTGACATCAGGCCATATGTCCTTCCATGTTTCTCTGAGTTGTTCATATTTGTCATTTCTTATAGCATAATAATATTCAATTTCCTTTATACCACAATCTTTTGGGCTATTCTACAACTGATGTATACCTACTTTGTTCCTTGTTCTTGAAAGTTTTGATATATGTAGAGTCTTCCTTTCAGGCTCTGGAAGTACATGGACTTAGATCCTTGGAAACAATCTATTAATAAACATTTACTAAATACTTACCTACAATGTGCCAGGCATTTTGCTATATGCCAGAAATAAAAAGACAAAAATGTCAATGTCCCTGCCTTCAAGTAGCTTACAAACTAGAGGGAAAATTATACATTTTTAAAAGTATATACAGAATAAATGAAAATATACAAAGTTAGTTTGGGGAAGGAAGGAAAAAAACTAGAAGTTGGGCAGATCAGAGAAGGTTTCATGTAGAAGGTGACAAATTAAATTGTGAAGAAAATAAAATAAACCATGAGGCAAAAATGATGTTCCAAGTTTGAGGGATGGTAAGTGCAAAGACACAGGGGTAAGAGGTTGAGTATAATTCATGAAGAACAGCAAAAGAGCCAGTTGGGCTCAAAATGTAGGGCATAGGAAGGGAAGTATTATATAATGAAGCTAGAAAGGTAGGTTAGGGCCAAATTGTGAAGGGTTTTAAAAGACACACAGACATTATATTTTATGAAATATACAAAATATCCCTTAGAACTAAGTAAAAAAGTGACAAGGTCAGAAATGCCCTTAATGAAAATCACCTATGGCAGCTCTGGGAAGGATGGTTTAGAATGAGGAAAGACTGAAGACAGGGCCATCATCTATGTCATTGCAATATTTTAAGCAAAGGGTGGTGAGGGTCTGAACTAATGTGGTCACTGTGTGATTATTGAGAAGGATACAGACAAGAGATTTGGAGGTAGAAAAAGAAAGAATGGGCAATGGATTTGAATATATAGATGTCAGAGAGAAAGTGGAGGATAATGCCAAAGCTGAGAGCCTAGCAGTCCAGAAAGAAGGATGATGATCCCCTTGATAGAAACAGAGAAGTTAGGAAAAAGGCTGGAGGGAGACAGAAATATGTCTGTGTTTGAAGTATCTATCAAACATTCCGTATGAAATGTCCAACTGGTTGTTTGTTGATCTTATGAGGCTGGATCTCAGAAGAGAAATGCTGGTTGGGTATATAAATCTGGAAGTTTTCTGAAGAGAGGTGATAACTAAATTTATGGGACTATGAAGTCACCAAGTGAGAGACCATACAGAAAAAGGAGAAGAGGACCCAGAAGAGAGCCTTGGGGTATGCCCACAGCTAGAGGACATGGTACAGGTAATTATCCCTACAAAAGATGTGCTGGTCAGACATACAGAAAGAGAACTTGGAGAAAGTGGTATCATTAAAACTCAGATTAGAGAAAATATCTGGGAGGTGAGAGATATTAAAAATGTAAAATACTGCAGAGAGAATAGTGAAGATGAATACTGAGAAAGGATTACCAGATCTAGCAATGAAGAGACTGGTAACTTGAGGAGAGAAGTTTCAGTTAAGTGATGAGGTTGGAAGACACATTGAAAAACAGTGGGAAGGGTCATTCTTCCTTTCAAATCAGGAAATAAAAGATAAATAAGAGCTTTTCTCACTGATTTGTAGTCATGCTTTATTCCTTGCCCTTGTTTTTAAAGAAAGTTATTTGTAATCTTTAAAGAGATCTATCATCCAGGATGATACTGCTTGCAGGAAGTAGTTTCAATACAGAGCAATACTCTAAAAATCATCTAACCTCTAGTTCATTTTGTCCCCAGGTAAAATTGCTTCTGGCTAATCTTAGAGCTCAAAAAAACTAGCTCCTATACAATTTTACAAATATGTGGTTAAAAGGTTTACCTCACTGTTCTCTCACTGTAATAATGCTTTATCAGGTATAGGATAACTTTCTTTCCACTCCATAGGAAATACAGAAAACAAGTAAAGGATTTAGGCTAGCCTACAAATGATAGGTACAATTCTTTTGCATCTCCAATAGTTACCCTGATCTATGGTACACGGAAAACAAAATTAGGATTTCTGTAGAGTCAACCCCTTTTCTCATCACCCCTTTACTGTCCAAATAATTTAATGTCATAAGGGACAAAGTACAGAGTTTTTACTTCTTCATGCCCATGCCATGGTTCTAGTGCCTTTCTTTTCCTTCATCTGTGGGGATGATATGTAAAATCTTTTTTTTCCCAAGAGTTTGGCTCCACTCAAGAGCTCTCCCTCTTTCTCTAGAATGTGTGGTCTATGAACATGAAGATTAGCAATTCTTTTCTTAGGACACACTGGTAAAGGCATATACAACCCCAATATACCAATGCACAAACTAGCTATTTTAAACCCTTACCTTCCATCTTGGAATTAATACTGTGTATTGGTTCTAAGGTAGAAGAGTGGTAAGGGCTAGGCCATGGAAGTTAAGTGACTTGCCCAAGGTCACAGAGCTAGGAAGTGTCTGAGGTCAGATTTGAACCCACAACTTCCCATCTCTAGGTTTGCTCTCAGTCCACTGAGCCACCCTGCTGCTCCTAAACTAGCTATTAACAACTCCTTATGGTTAGAAGAAAGCCCAGGGCAGCTATTGGGTCTGTTGTTTTCTGATATGTCTTCTAAGAAGGGAAAAACCAGAAAAGACAAATATACAATAAAGACTCCCTTTCTACAGGCTTAGTATGAAAAAGTGGTTCTCTTCCACAGTAGTCCAAGTTAATCATCTCCACAACAGACGAGAGATTTGATTAAACTCCCAAACAAAGGTTTCTGCCATCTAACATTCTCAAACTGATCACAGAATTAAAATGAGTTAGTCAATGAGTTTTCTGAATAATTACATCAGGCTTTTTAGACACCTCCTCTTTTGACTGTTAAGTAATTTCTTTCTAAAACATTCCCATATCTAGAATTCTCTCTTGCCTCATCTCCACACCTTAACTTCCCTGGCTTCAAAATATTTAGTTATTTTATTATACTTAGCCTTTTACTGAATACTTTCAAATCTCTACCAAAATCTAGAGTATGGGTCAAGAAATGTTCATGTCCTCTCTCACACAAAATTTATGATGAGGTGGCCACTTTCTCCAAGATTCCTGGCACTCTACTTCAGGAGTTAGCTCCTTCTTGCTAGTCAGAATCAGGTCCGGTATAGAATTTCAAATCAGGCTGGTTAACAGAAACAATGACACAATGACACAATAATAATTTATATTTAAATCATTCTTTTAACGTTTTCAATTATCTATTGTAATATATCATCTAATGTAATATTATCTATATTATCTAATGTAATACCTGTACATATATTATCACCTTAGTTTTACAGGTGAAGAAACAGCTTTATAGAAGTTATGTGATTTACCTATGATCACATAGTTGGTAAATGTCAAAGACAAGATCATAATTTGACTCAAGTTTCTGGGATTAATTAATTAGCAGGCATTTACTAAAAATCTCATTGTTAAGTACTGGGAATATGCCAACAAAAAAGGAAACAATTTGTTCTCAAGAAGTTTACATTCTAGTAGAAGAGAAAACATATATATATATATATATATATATATATATATATATATTACAGAATCACAAAACTTGAGAGTATGACAGAACCTTGACAACCAAGTATCCCAATTGAATCATAAAAGGAAACCCCATTATAAAACACCCCAAAATGTTTATGTAGCTTCTGCTTAATGACTTAATGACTTCCAGAAGGGGGAACCCAACATCTTTTAAAGGAGTCCATTCTACTTTTGAATAGCCATGAGTTTTAGAAAGTTTTTCCTCATATCAAGCCTAAATTTGTCTCTTAGCAACATCTACCTTTTTCTCCTAATTGTATCTTCTAGGGTCAAACAGAACAGATAAAATCCCTCCTCCTCATGACAGTATTTCAAATACTTACAGAAAGCTGTTGTTTGTCCTCTCAGGCTTCATTTCACTATGCTAAGCATTCCTAGGTCTTTCAATTTCTGCTAATATGCACGGACTCAATATTCTTTACTATCATGGATGAATTTTCCTCTCTACATTCTCCACATTTGACAGTAGCACTCAGAATGGTACACAATAGTCCAGATGGGGTAATAGGTGGTATTATTGTTTCTCTATTCCTGGAAGCTATGCCTCTCTTGGGTCAGCTAGGTAGTACAATGGATAGAGCTCTGGGATTGGAATCTGGAAGATTCATCTTCATGAGTTCAAATCCAGTCTAAGACACTTATTAGTCATCACTTGGCAAGTAACTTAATCTCAGATTATTTCAGTTCCTCATCTGTAAAATGAGCTGGAAAAGGAAATGGCAAACCACATCTTTGCCAAGACAACACCAAATGGGTCACAAAGAGTCAAAAATGACTGAAACAACTGTAAGGGATACTACAGAAAAGACAGGAGAATGAGAAAGGAATGAAATATAAGCATAATGCATAGCCAGTGCAAAGGCTAGATAGGAGACGGAGTATCATGCATAAAGAATGGCAAGAAGTCCAGTTTAGTTGGCCCATAGGGTTTGGAAAAGAGAAGCAATTTATAATCAAGCTGGAAAGGTAGATTGAGACCAAATTGCAAAGATCTTTGCTAAGCAAACAGCCATATTGCCAACCGATATTGAGTAAATTCTATATCAAAGATTCTTTGCTATTTAAACTTATTTTTCAACTGAATGATGGTATTTTTATTTTGTTAAGTTCCTAGTGCACTTGTTTTATTCTCACTTATTAACTAGTGGGGCATAGTGGATATAGAACTAGCCTTGGAATTTGGAAGACCTAGTTCAGGTCTAGCCTCTGATATATATTAGCTGTATGGTTCTGGGCAAGTCATTTGATCTCTTGGTGCCCCAGAAATTCTTTACTACTGAAAATTGCATAGCAAGTGCCCATTCACATTAGTAGTAGACCTTCATTGAGAGCTCTCTATACCAGTAAATGACAAGTCCATCTCCTCCTACCCTCAAATTAATATGGTAAAATTTCTTATAACTAGAACTGTAAATCAATTATCTTTTTAGGATGAAAAAGGGTGAGTAAAATGTCATGGTTATTTCAGAAAATGTGGTATATTTCCCCCCAAAATTCAATTTTTAAAGAGAGTATACTTTTTCTGGGGCAGCAAGGTGCCACTGTAGGTAGAGTCAAAGGCCTAGAGTTGAGAGGACCTGGGTTCAAATCTGACCTCAGACACTTCCTAGATGTGTGACCCTGGGTAAGTCAATTAAACCCAATTGCCTAGCCTTTGACCTCTGTTTCAGGATTGTTACTAAGACAGAAAGTAAGGGTCTAAAAAAAAAGAGTATGTGATCTCATTGTGAAAGTAAGTTATTGCAATAAATACTAGTTGATGATCATTGGGTAATAGAAACGAAAATGCTACATTTTATAAGAAACCTTCCTGATTCACCCAGTCATTTGAGCCTTCCCCTTTAAGGTTACTGTCTTTCTATTCTATATTTGTCATGTATGTACCTATTTATCTATGTGTTGTCTGGCCCATTTCTGTGTAAACTCTAAGGGAAGGGACTATTTTTGGCATTGTAGCCCCAGCATTTAAGCATGGTGTTTGGAATATAGTATTTAATCAGCATTTTTGTCTAATTGATTAAGTCTTCACATTGCTGATTCTACTGCTCTTACTCTTACTCCAGTGGGACAGGTCCTTCTTGCTACCCCTCTACATTTTCTTTGGCTGAAATCCTACTTCACTCTGTCACTCTGTCTTCTGTTGGTTCTGTAGCTTCAATTTTTTTTTCTTTTCTGGTTGTTTGGAGGTGGGTTTGGATGAGCTCAGAACATTCCTTAATCCATTATCTTCAATAAATACTTGCTAAATCAATGTTCCAGATGATAAACCACAGACATGAGAGAATAAGTGACTTGCCTATGGTCATAGAGACAGTAAAGTTTTCTGAAGCAGTATCTGAACATGTCTTCCTATCTCCAAATCCAATATTCTACCTCTGAGTTCAATACAGCTCTAGCAACATCATTTTTTAAAGTAGACTTGAATTTGAGGTACAAATCTATTCTGTCTTGCCAGGCTGGATGAATTAAAAGCTGGACTTCAGGCTGTTGAGAAAAAAAATCAACAAACTCAGATATGCAGAAAATACCACTCTGGTGGCAGAAAGAGAATTAGAATTAAGTAGCCTCTTGGTGACTGTGAAAAAGCAGAATGAAAAAGCTGGTTTGAAGTTTAACATTAAAAAACCCAAGATTGTGACAACTGGTCCTATCACTTCCTGGCAAACAGAGGGAAAAGAATTGAAAGCAGTATCAAATTTTATATTCCTGGGCTCAAAGATCACTGCAGATGGCAACTGCACAGCCATGAAATTAAAAGACACTTGATCCTTGGAAAGAAAGCTATGGCAAATCTGGATAGCATACTAAAGAAACAGAGCTATTACCTTGCCAACAAAGGTCTGTATAGTCAAAGCTATGGCTTTTCCATTAGCGATGAACATAGCTCTGAGAGTTGGACTAGAAGGAAAGCTGAGTGCTGCCGAATTTGTGTTTTTGAATTGTGGTGCTGGAGAAGACTTGTGAGAGTTCCTTGGACAGCCTGAAGATCAAATTAGTCAATATTTAAAGGAATTAATTCAGGCTATTCATTGCAAAGACAAATATTGGATATGAAGCTTAAAGACTTTGATCACATAATGAGAAATAGGATTCAATGGAAAATATTCTGATGTTGGAAAAGATGGAAGGCAAAAGAAAGGTATGGCAGAGGATAAGATGGATAGATAATGTCACCTAAATGATAAACATGAGCTTAGAGAACAGAAGGTCTAGGTTTGTTTTGGCCTTGGGGTCATGAAGAGTTGGACAAGATTGAACAACAGATCACTATTTGTTTCACGTCTTTCACCAAAATATCTATTGAGATTTTCAAACTTCTTCATGCACGTTGCTCATACACCTCGCAGAACTTAACCAAAGGCCAATGAACTGAATATTTTTCTACCATCTCCACTCTACCAGGTCAGCTGTCTTTGAGTGCTTGTTTCAAAGGCAAACTATACTCCTCAACATCCCCTGAAAACATCTTGTATTGGTTTGGACTTCCATTTTCTCATGCCATGGCCTATGTTTGCCATGTTCCCTATCCAGCTTTGCCTTCTGAATTGCCTTAAAGTGCAATGCAGATACCACTTCTTTCATGAAGCCTTCCCTGATTTTCCCCTTTGGATTTCATATTATACTTGGTTTAGGGCCTCTATGTTGTGTTTTGCCCTATAATATTCTAAACAAAAATTATCTCTGTGTTTTATTTATTTATTATATTGTAATTTCCACAAGTAAGGATTATGTCTTATCTAAATTTTACCTGCCTTCCCAGTGTCCACCTACCATTCCCTAAATGCCCAACACCAGCAAATTTGATAAATATGCTATTCATGCCTAATTCATATGTTAAAATGTTACCAAGAATATGGGAAAAGACAGATACATATGGAAAATATATCTGCCAATATTCAGACAGTCAACAAGTATTTCTTAAATACTTACCATGTATCAGTCACTGTTCACGTGTGTCCTCCATAGCCCTTATCTATTTCTGTTACAATACTATTGATCCTTTAAGACATTTCTCTATTACCTCTTCCATAAAGTCTTTTCTGATTTCTCTCCCCAACAACTCTTCTCTTCTCTCCTCAAATATTTCTCTTCTTGGACTTCATATAGCATCTTTATCCTTCTCTAGTTCCCTTAAAACACTTAATGTTCCATTTTGTACAATGGTAATTGATATCCAAATAGATCAAAAGCACTTTGTAGAAATCCAGCACAGAGCAGCATGGAATTACTAGTAGTAAGACCACTGAACCTGAAGTTAGGATTTGATTAAATTTTAATTCAGCCTTTGACTTCCTGCCTTAGCAGTGCTGGCAAAATTTCTTTGTTTCTCTGAGCTTTGGTTTCCTCACCTATATAATGGGGAGAATAACACCTAAATTACCTCTTTCACAGGATTTTTTTTAAAGGAAAACTCATTATGCTGTAGAACATCATAGAAATGTATGTTTTTATTAAGGTTGTTGCTTACTATTCATTAAATTTAATTTTGTTGCCCTGCAGTGCTTAGTCCTAAATAAGAGTTTTATCTCCTAAAAAAAGATAAGGCAGGTTCTTACAAAATGCCTAACTGACTTTCAGGGATTATATTACTGACTGAGGAAATCTAGCCCCAAATGTTTCATTCTTTAGGTAAGAGGCAGGGGGAGATAAAAAAAAAAAACAAAAAAACATCTCCTTTCAATATTATTATTCTCTTTACCAGTCTCACTTTGATATGACTTGGGGGAGAAAACAGTTCAGATACATAAAATATTAAGTTTTAGAAGTCCTATATTTCAAAAAGAAATACTAGCAGAGATTTTTTTCTAACTCTCTATTTTCAAAAAAGCATTTGTGAATAAATAGATCTGAGCCTGCTTTCACTTGTGGGCTTTATCTAGACTTCTTGTGATCTTCACTGACCTCTTTCAAAAGTCGGTCATCTCCCCAGTGAAGTAAAAAGGAAAAACATGCTGTTAATGATGTGCCGTTCTGCAGTCCACCAGAGCACGCAAGAAGTAGCATGGGGGAGGCAGCACTTTATAGTAGAAATATCACTTGTCTTCAAATCAAAAGACCATTGCCACTAACTGTGTAAGCTTGGAAAATCCCTTCTCTTCCTTGGCCTTAGGTTCTTCTTCCATTAAGTGAGGCAATTAGGACAGGCTATTTCTAAGGCCCCTTCCTTCTCTGTTATTTTGCGATTCAGAGCTTACCAGCAAAGGCAGCATGACAGTCAATAGATAACTGGCTTCTAAGTCAGGATGGCCTGATTTCAGGTCCCACTTCTGACAAGTCTTGGTTGCATCTCCCTGGGAAAGACCTTTTCTCTCACAGTTTCAAGGCAATTTTCTAAAGGAAAGGATGATAGGAGTTTCTTCATCCATGGCAATGGTTTCTTATATGAATGAAATGACAAGTGCAAGTTCTTTCCTTGTTTCTTGTGATTATTTGCAGAACTCTATGAGAAGGGCTTTGAAAAAAGTCAGAAAAAGAAAACCAGCATTTTCAGAGAAATAGTTATTGGTCTATTCAATACTACTGTTTTTTATGGCTGCCTCCTAGGTATTACTTCCTTTCCTGTCTATTTTTTATAAACAGTAAAGGCAGATTCCAAATCATCTTTGCAAAAATTAAGGAGAAGTAATAGTTAAAGAACCACAGGACTTAGAGCAAGGGTTCTTAATCTGGAGTCCATAGACCCTCAAACAATCTGTAGATAGATTTAAGGTGATTTGTGAACTTGGATGGGAAAATTTATATCTTTATTTCATTTACCTTTAACTGAAATTTAGTATTTCCTTCAATTACAAATTTAAAAAATTATTCTGAAAAACATCCCGCAGGCTTAGTGACATTGTCAAAGAGGCCTATGACACAAAAAGGTTATGATTGTCTATCTAGACCACCTCCTTCACTTACAGAGGGAATTAAGGTGTGGAGAAGGGAATGTGAATTGCCTACATACATAATCAGAGCCAGGACTAAAAGTCAGTCTCTTGAATCTCTGGCAAGTGTGCATTCTTAGACACCATGCCCAGTCTTTAATTTTAATGGCTGGCTGGATATAGTAGATGCCTCTACATGAAAGAAAAACTGGAGACCTAGTTTTGACTTTCCTCTGGTGGCACAGTGTCTAGAGGGGAAGGCAGGAAAACAAGTTTCATCTGAAGTGGAAAGGACACTTAGATGGAACGGTGGAGCTGAAAAAGTCTTTTGAGACCATCTAGTTTCTAGTCCATCCCCATCATGTTACAGACAAGAAAACTAAAGTATACAGGGAGGAAACTATTGGAAGGAACAGGATTAAAGTTCAGATTTCCCTATATTCTCAAAACACTTCACATAACACATGATAAGTCACTGGTCTAGCTAGGGTTATAATACAGGACTTCTGGTTTCAACTCTTTAATTTATTTTTTGTTTTTGAAATTTACGAATGAAATCAAATCATATAAGTACCCCATAAAATAGAAATAGATGATTGTACCTGAAACAAGTTCTAATATGCATAATTTGACTTTCTTTTTTGATTAATAAAAAATTCAACATAGAACTTTCAAAGTTGTTCTCAGGAGAAAAAAAGAAATATTATAAGATGATCAACTGTAAAGGACTAAACTATCACCAACAAATCACATTTCCAAGATATTCACAACAGACTCATGATAAAAAAATGTCCACAGCCAAAGAAGGTACTGTTGAAGACTGATTGAAGATCAAAGTATGATATCTCCTACTTTATTTCCTTCATGAGTTTTTTATTGTATGTGTGATATGTGTTTTCTGTCATGAAATGAGCAATATGAAAATGTGTATTAGATGAAAGTACTGGTATAACCTATATCTGACTATTTATTGCCTTGGGAGGGTAATGAGGGAAGAATATGAATCAGAAAATGTCAGAAAACAGATGTTAAAAATTGGTTTTATGTGTAATCAAAGAAAAAAGTTTTAAAAGTTCCCAAAAAATGAGAGAGAGGTGTTTTCAGCTGTGGAATCTGAGAAGGATTCAATTAAGAGGCAATATCCGAACTGAGCCCTCAAGACAGAATTTCCAGACAGAGTATATTTTGGTTATGGAAAATCACCTGTGTAGATGCAGAGAAGTGGAAAAGAATGAGATTGGGCAGCAAGCTGGTAGAATAATTTTATTTTTTTTAAGAGTTAGTAATATTTTCATCAGCCTCTCACTCATTTCTCAAACAATTTAGACCTTATGTATAGTCACCCTGTCTGCTTCATTTTCTCACAGAAGTCCTATATACTTGATGTCATCTGGAGAGTCAAAGAAAGTGAAATGCAGAGTTAAAGTCACTCCCTTTTTTAAAGGTCCACCTTAAGTCCTCAGCTCCTCTTACATAAGTTCCTTTCATAGTGCAGGGCTTGCATAGCTCAGTGAAACTATGAGCTAGGCCATGGAGGGTTACCCAAAACATACAGATCATAGTAGAGAGTTCTGATAAAAAAAAAAGTGATTCACTGGAGAAGCAAATGGCAAACCACTCCAGTATCTGCTAAGAAAACATTGTCAGCAATAGTAGAGTGATAAATATACATCCCAGGAAGATGAGCCTCTCATGTCAGAAGATGTCCAAAACATCAATGGGAAGAAAAAAAGGGAGGAAGAAAAAAGTAGAGGAAAACTATGAGTAGATCCAGGAAGAATGAAAGTTTAATTTAACCTACCTGCAGATGTGTCTGGTGATGAAAGGGAAATCCAATGCTGTAAATGTCTATATTTCATAGGAACTTGGAATGGAAGATCTATGAACTAAGGTAAGCTAGGTGTAGTCAAACAAGAAATGGAAATATGAAACAATGATATCTCAAGGTTTGTTGAACTTAAATGGGAAATAGTGAGTGAATTTAGTTCAGGTGATCATTATTTATACTACTGTGGACTAGAATCCATTAGAAGAAATGAAATAACCCTCATAATCCATAAAAAGAGTGAGAAAAATAGCACTAGGGTATAGTCTAAAAAATGACAGAATTATATTAGTTTAAAACCAAAGGAAACTATTCAATATCATAGTAATACAAATCTATGCTCCAATTGCTGATGCCAAAAAGGCCAAAATTAATCAATTCATTGATGATGTAGAAATATTTTAGAAATAACATCAAAAAAGATGTCTTATTATCATAGGGGATTGAAATGTTAAAGAATAAAATAAAAATAATTGGAATAACAGGCAAATATGGTCTTGGAGTATGAAATGAAGCAGGGCTCCTAGGATTTTGTCAAAAATTACAAAATGTAAAATAAATTATTTTGATTATATAAAACTAAAAATCTTTTGTACAAACAAAAACAATGCAGCCAAAATCAAAAGGGAAACAAAAAATTGGGAAAAAATTTTACTATAACTATAAATAAGTTAAGTGAACATAGAATAGTTTACTTGTCAGATCTCTGGGAAAGGAAAGATTTTAAAACCAAGCAAGAGATAGAGAAAATTACAAAATGCAAAATAAATGATTTTGATTATATCAAACTAAAAAGCTTTTGTACAAACAAAAACAATGTAGCTGAAATCAGAAGGGAAACAACAAATTGGGAAAAAATCTTTATAACAAAAAACTCTGATGGGGGTCTAATTACTCAAATATACAAGGAGTTAAAGCAATTGTATAAAAAATCAAGCCATTCCCCAGTTGATAAATGGGCAAGAGACATGAATAGGCAATTTTCAGATAAAGATATCAAAACTATCAATAAACACATGAAAAAGTGTTCTAAATCTCTAATAATTAGAGAAATGCAAATCAAAACAACTCTGAGGTATCACCTCACACCTAGCAGATTGGCTAAAATGAAAGAAGGGGAGAGTAATGAATGCTGGAGGGGATGTGGCAAAATTGGGACATTAATGCATTGCTGGTGGAGTTGTGAACTGATCCAACCATTCTGGCTGGCAATTTGGAACTATGTTCAAAGGGCTATAAAAGAATGCCTGCCCTTTGATCCAGCCATACCATTGTTGGGTTTGTACCCCAAAGAGATCATAGATAAACAGACTTGTACAAAAATATTTATAGCCATGCTTTTCATGGTGGCAAAAAACTGGAAAATGAGGGTATCTCCTTCTTTTGGGGAATGGCTGAACAAATTGTGGTATATTCTGGTGATGGAATACTATTGTGCTCAAAGGAATAATAAACTGGAGGAATTCCATGTGAACTGGAAAGACCTCCAGGAATTGATGCAGAGTGAAAGGAGCAAAGCCAGAAGAACATTGTACACCGAGACCAATACACTGTGGTAAAATAGAATGTAATGGACTTCTGTACTAGCAGCAATGCAATGACCCAGGACAATTCTGAGGGATTTATGGAAAAGAATGCTACCCACATTCAGAGGAAGAACTGCAGGAGAGGAAACATATAAGAAAAGCAAATGCTTGAACACATGGGTTGAGGTGAACATGATTGGGGATGTAGACTCGACACTACCACACCAATGCAACTATCAACAATTTGGAAATAGGTCTTGATCCACATGTTAAAATTAGTGGAAATGTGCACAGGCTATGGGGGGGGGAGGGTTGTTTGGGGGGGAAGGGGAAAGTAAGAGCATGAATCATGTAACCATGTTAACTTTTCTAAAAAATAAATATTAAAAAAAATAACTCACTGGTCATAGCAAAAACTCCTTTCCATCAACCCAAAAGGTGACTCTACACATAGACATCACCAAATAGTCAATATCAAAGTTAGATTGATTATGTACTTTGTAGCCAAATGGTGGAAAAGCTCTATGTGGTCAGTTAAAAGAAGACCTGGAGCTGACTGTGGCTCAGATCGTGGTCTTATTGGCAAATTCCAATTTAAATTGAAGAAAGCAGGAGAAACCATAAGACCATATAGATGTGACTTAAATAACATCCCTTATGAATACAAAGTGAAGCGATGAATAAATATAAAGGATTTGATCTGGTAGATGGAATACCTGAAAAACTATAGCCAGAGGTTTGAACTATTGTACAAGAGGCAGCAACAACAAAAAATCCAAAAGAAAAGATCAAGAAAGCAAAATGGCTATCTGATGAGGCTTTACAAATAGTTGAGGAAAGAAGGAAAAGGGAAAAGGAAAGATATACCAAACTGAATTCACAGTTCCAGAAAATAACAAGAAGAAATAAAATTTTCTTAAATAAGTAATGCAAATAAGTAGAATAAAAGAATGACAAAGACAAGAGATATCAAGGGAAAATTTTGTGCATAATAGGCATGATAAAAGACAAAAATGGTACAGAACTAACAGAAGTAGGAATGATTAAGGAGAGGTAGCTAGATATATACGAAAAAAACTACAGAAGGAAAATCTGATCATTGATAACCATGTTGGTCTGGTCAATGGATCTAGAGTTATATATTCTGGAAAATGAAGTTAAGTGGGTCTTAGGAATCACTACTAATAATAAGGCTAGCAGAAGAGATAGAATTTCAGCTAAATTATTTAAAATCTTAAAAGATGATACTGTTAAGGTGCTACACTCAATATGCTGGCAAATTAGGAAAATGCAACCGTGACTACTGGATTATAAAAATCAGCTTATGTGTCAATACAAAAGAAGGACAATGTCAAATGATGTTCAAACTACATAAGAGTTACATTCGTTTCATATACCAGTAAGGTCATGCTTAAGATTTTGCAAGGTGGACTTCAGCAATATATGAACTAAACATTGCCAGAAGTGCAGGTTGGTTTTCAGAGAGGCAAAGGAACCAGAGGCCAAATTGCCAACATTCACTAAATTATGGAGAAATCAATGGTGTTTCAGAAAAATGTCTCCTTCTACCTCACTGATTACAGTAAATAAAGCCTTGAGTGGGTGTATTTCAATGAATTGTGTCATGTCCTCAGAGAGATGAGGGTACCAGATCATCTTATTTGTTTCCTGTATGTGGATCAAGAAGCAATAGTTAGAACCGAACATGGGATAACTGATTGGCTTAAGATTTGGAAAAGAGTAGCAAACTGTATTCTGTCACCTTCTTTATTTAACTTATATGTAGAATATATTACACAAAATGCCAGGCTGGATGGATCAAAAGCCAGAACTAAGATTGCTGGGAGAAATGCAAGCAATCTCAAATATGCAGATAACACCACTCTGATGTCAGAAAGTGAAGAATTAAGTAGCCTCTTGATGAGGAAGAAAGAGGAGAATGTAAAAATAAAAAGTTAAAAAAAGTAAATTAAAATAATTGCAATTGTTCCTATTACTTCCTGAGCAATAGAGAGAAGAGAAATGGAAGTAGTGCCAGATTTTATATTCTTGGGCTCAAAGATCACTGCTGATGGCAACTACAGCCATGAAATTAAAAGACACTTGCTCCTTGGAAGGAAAGCTATGACAAATCTGGACAGCATACTAAAAAGTAGAGCTCTCACCTTGCTGACGGAGATCTTTATTGTCAAAGCTATGGCCTTTCTAGTAGTAATGTATGGCTGGAAGAGTTAGAATATAAGGAAAATTGAGAGTCACAGAATCAACACTTTCAAATTGTGATGCTGGAAAAGATTTTTGAGGGTTCCTTAGATAGCAAGAAATCAAATCAAGCAATACTTAAAGAAAATCATTTAGACAATTCATTGGAAGGTCAAATACTGAAGCTAAAGCTCAAATACTTTGCTCATATAAGGAGAAGACAGAATTAGGAAAAGACCCTAATGCTGGTAAAAATTAAAAGCAAAAGAAGGGGATGGCAGAAGTTTATATGGATTGATAGTATCATGGAAGCAATGAACATTAGTTTGAACAGACTTCACAAAATAGGGCAAGATAGAAGGTCCTGGCATGCTATATGGTCCATGGGGTCACAAAATTAGAGATGACTAAAAGAATGAACAACAAAATAAGTCATCAGTTCTCCATGCTCACTGGCCAATAAAGGAGTTACTTTGTCATTTCCCCCAAACCTAAATATTTTGGCACTGAGTCACAATGGTTGACAGGAAGATGCTGAGGAATTCAGCATGCTCAAAGCAAAGAAAACAACATTGAGTTACTACAACTTGTTGGTCAAAAGCAGACAAGAAAACTGTACATTACATATTACTCACAGAATTGAAGTAGTGTGGTCCTGATAAAAGAGAGTGTCTGAAGTCACCAAGTAGCCGCACTCTCATTTTTTTTCCAAAAAAGATTCTTAGCTTCTCTGAATTCCAGTTAAGTACATACACAAGCAACAAAATAACTAGCACAAGGTGATGAAATCTGAGGGCAGTTTCTATTTCCAGTTTATCTGTTCATATTTAACATCTGTTACCAGTCTTAGGATCCAAAGGAAGAAAGACAGTCATTTCTTTTTTCCTAGCTTAAAGACACAAAGTAACCATTCTGGGAAGCTATTTGGAATTACACAAATTAAATAGTTAAAATGCTCCAAACCTTTGACCCAGGATTCCATTTCTAGGCATACACTCCAAGGAGGTCACAGACCAAAAAAAGGTCCCAAATACGCCAAAATATTTATAGCAGTACTTTATATACCAAAGCAAATAACTGGAAACAAAATAGATGTCCAACAACTAGGGAATGGCTAAAAAAATTGTGATACATGAATGTAATGGACACATTGCTAGCACAACTAACTAACATGAAGAATACTGAGGAGTAGGGGATGATTTGCATGAAACAATTCAAGAACAACTACATAACAAATGAAATTGTGTTGCTGAAATTGTAAAGAATAAAATTGGTCCCAAAGAAGAGGTAGAAGACACATCTTTTCACTCTTTTGCAGAGGTAGGATTCCATGGGTGTTGAAATAATGCATATATTGTCAGATTATTTTTCTATGTTTCCCTCTCTATTTCTTTTAAAATAAAATTATTTGCTATAAGGGAAGGCTTTCTGTGGAGGGGAAGAGGTAAATTCTTAAAAGGAAAAAGAGAAAAAAAATTAATAAAAATCTATTTTAAAGAAAATGAAGCAATATAAGAGATAAAATTTTTATGCCTAACTGATCTCCAGGAACATATTCCCAGGAAAATTCCTCTGTTTTTATCAAGAGGTCTCTTCCTTTTTAGAGTTCTAATAACTTACTATGGTCATAATCCAATTGTGGCAAAATGGTGTCGTAGAACTAAATTATTATGGCAGATTGGCCCCTTTAGCTTTCATAATGACCTATCTGTAGCATGTATTGAGTTGGGTTGGATCAAATATCAGCACAATATGTAGGCAGAATTGTAGCACACCAAATATCTTAGTTCATCCACACTATGGGCTGGTGGTTTGCCCCATATGGAAACAGCCACTAAAAAAGGGATGGTATTTTTGCTGGGCCAAATTTTTCAGGGGTTAACAGAGTCCTTACACAGTGACTTGGAGGAATTTGCATCTTTTCCCTTCTTTTCAGTGATTAAAGAGAGCTAGAATGTTTAGTTTGTGGTGATCTACAGAACACAACATGTTTGCAAAAGGAAAAAAACAGTTTACCAAATACAATATAATTTTTCTTCCCCTAAATGGAACTTACAACTCACAGAGGCTCATATGAATTGCTTTTGGAAAAGACCTTTGAGGTCATCTTATCAAATCCTAATTTTGCGGAAGAGGAAAGTCAGCCCCAGAAAGGAGATTTGCCCAAAGCCAAACAAGCAGTAAGTAGCCCAATTCCTCTGATGACCAATACAGGGACCTTTCTATTACAGTACACCCTGCTGCCTTTCTTGACTATTAGAGAGGATACCACTACATGCTCTTCCTGCCCTGAAAGACAAGTATCCTAGCCTGTGGACAAGAGAGTTGGATCCAGTCTTATGAGCTTTTAGAGGTATGAGAAGGTGGTTACTTTATGAATGAAAAGGACCAACATAAGTTCTAATGATCTGATGAGCTTCTCTCTTCTCTAACACAATCTAGTTATTCATGGGAAGCAATTTCTTTCATTTTCAAAAGTCTTACACTTGATAATGCTGTAGGAATAACTTTATTATTTTCTACCATTAAATTATATTCTGAGCACCAGATTTTCAATGTTAACTTTCAGGCACAGCAATCACCTTGTGATTTTCATTTCTGATGGAAACTGGATCTCATTATTATTCTTGCTGGTTTATTAGCAATTTAGATAGCAAATAGATGACAGCTGTTAGGTGTATATGTGGAAAAAGACCAAGGAATTTTTCTCTAATAAATACTCATTGTTTTTGTGTGCATGCCTACAGAAAATGTTTACATATTGACTCTCTTATTTGAATGTGTCCTTCTATGGTCAAGGACTATGTTATTTGCATTTCTTTATATTTTCAGTGCTTAGCACAGTCTCAGACACATAGTAAGTGTGCTTATTGAATATCTGTTTTCTTCAGAGTATAAACAATTATACAAGTTTTCCAGGGACTAGATTTTGGAAAGCAGCATAGGAGAGTGAGAAGTAATCCGAAATTCTGGGGTCTAGTTCCATCTTGGCTACTAATTGTTTATGTAATTTTGGGCAAGTCGCTTCCCCTTTATGGGACTCAGTTTCCCCACCCACAGTGAAAGGATAATATTTGATGTTATCTAAAGTTTCTTCTAGTGCTAGCAACCTATGGATGTTTCTATCCCTGTCCATTCATCTGTTTGGCTGGCTCACTTTCTCTCTCTGACGTATACAACTGTGAGCCTACTTTGACAGCATTATTTTTAGGCTGAGACTGTACCAAAGAGTTTTCTGAGAAAGCTGGATGCATAGCTCTATGAATCATGATGGGGTCAATGCATGCTTCATTTTTATATTAGCTGTCACTCCTCATAGCGATGTAGGCATTTTCAAAACAATTAGCTCGATTACTGTCTCTTGAAAGCCTTATAATGACCTCGATAGCTGAAATTAGGAGTGGGAAGGGGTCTAAAGGACAATAAGCAGCCATGGGGAACTGGTCAGCTAATTCAGGCATGAATCTACTGAAAAGTGGAAACCTTTTTTGGAAGGCCAAAAGCATTTGGAGAAGAGATATAACCCAAAGGCATTTGAAAATGAGGAAGTTGATCTATATTTACAAACATTTCTCCACAGTGCTTATTACATATATTACATAAGCATTATTCAGTATAAGTGAATCACAAGCAGAGTATGAAGTTATTCTGGTTTGGGCCTGATTCAGGCCAGTCCCCTGATAGTTATGGTTTGATATCACATTGAGACATTTGCAGGTCATCCAACAGTTAACAAAAGCATATTTACTTAGCCATGACAGGAAAAGGATATTATGAGGATAGTAAGGAGGGGCACTGAGAACCCCTTGAGTTGATTCAGCTGAAAGAAGCTCCCATTGCAATACCCTAGGCAAGCATCTGAGCACCCCTAAAGCTCATTGCGAATACTTTATACTCAGGTGACAAGAAAATGGTGTCAACAGTCTGAGCCTTTAGTCCTCTGAGCCAATTAAATCTCAAAGATGGTCTCCATACATTTTAAGGAAAAACTAGACCAATCTTTACAAGAGACAAGGGGAAGCAAAAGGATACATGGAAGAGTTAGGATATTATTCCTAATACAGAAAGTAATTTTTTAAATTTAATTTTATCTTGGGGGGTGTGGTACAAGGGAGACAAATAATGGAAGGGCCACCAGTATAAGAATCTAAAGATACAAGTTTGGTCACTTACTAGCTCTGAGACAAGGAACAAAGATCAATGGATCTTTGATCTCTTTGAGTTTTAGTTTCCTAAAAACAAATTGGGTTACAACAATGATCAAAAAAAGGTCTTCCTTCCTTCCTTCCTTCCTTCCTTCCTTCCTTCCTTCCTTCCTTCCTTCCTTCTTTCCTTCTTTCTTTCTTTCTTTCTTTCTTTCTTTCTTTCTTTCTTTCTTTCTTTCTTTCTTTCTTTCTTTCTTTCTTTCTTTCTTTCTTTCTTTCTTTCTTTCTTTCTCTCTCTCTCTCTCTCTTCTTTCTTTATTTTTAAAAACTTTCTCTTCCAACTTAGAATCAACCTATTATATGATAGAGGATCAGTAAGGGTGAGGCAATAGGGGTTAAGTGATTTGCCCCAGGGTCATATAGCTAAGCAGTGTCTGAAGCCAAATTTGATCTCAGGAGCTCCCAACTTTATCCACTGTGCTACCTTACTGCATCAATGAAAGTGCTTTATAAACATTATAATATTATTATCAGGGGCAGCTGGGTAGCTCAGTGGATTGAGAGTCAGGCCTAGAGACGGGAGGTCCTAGGTTCAAATCTGGCCTCAGACACTTCCCAGCTGTGTGACCCTGGCCAAGTCACTTGACCCCCATTGCCCACCCTTACCACTCTTCCACCTATGAACCAATACACAGAAGTTAAGGGTTTAAAAAAAATAAAAATAAATAAATAAAATAATATTATTATCAATTAACTCTATTCAATATAACACTTGAGCATATAACATAATAATGGCTCAGATTTCTCTATCACTTTATGGTCTTCACGACTCTATGAAGTATGTAATAAGAGTAATAATAATGACAATAACTGAGAGATATTTGGTGCCTTCATGTTTATGAAGTCCTTTACATGCATTACTTCATTTGATTCTCACAGTTCTGTGAACGAAGCACTCTAGGTAATTTTTGCACCTTTAATATTATCATTATAGAGGAGTCCAGTTGGGGAACTTCCTTTGACAATGAAGATCAGTATCTCTTAAGAGAGTTGCCCAGGACCCCTAAGAGGTTACATGATTTGCCTCGGTTGCTCACAAGGCCAGTTTTTTTTGTCAGAGATGGGTCTGAACCTAAGTCTTCCTGACTCCAAATCCAGCTCCTTATCCACTAGGCCATGATGTACCTTGTGCTCTAGTTATCATCTCCTTTTTAAAGATAAGTTAACTGCAGCCTCTGGGACTTGCCCAGGGAGGCAGGACTCCTAAATGATTATGGCAGCATTAAAATACAAGTCTATATGATTCTAAGTCCAGTGATCTATATGCTCTGAACAAGTATTATTATTTTCAATTTACAGATAAAGAAACTGAGAATAATAAAGCTTAAATGTCTTAGGATCATAAGATTTGGGTCTAGAACAAACTTTAGACATTGATCCCATTCTACAGAAAACAGAATAACTTCGAAATGGTTATGTAACTGCTAAGTAGTGTCACCAAGATTCAAACTCATGTCCTCAAATTCTAAATCAAAAGTTCTGTGCCCTAACTCATACTACCTGGTTCCTGAGGATAACGTAGGAGCAAAATCCATTCCTCTGTATATTTAGGATGCCCCTACCACCAGTATTGTGAAGGACTCTTACAGTGCATGCTGTTGAAAAGTTAGAAATTCATTGCTTGTTCTTTATGCTTAATGAGAAAGACAAGAAAATCTCTGCCAAGTAGGCTAGTTTTTCCCTAAAGGCAATAAGCCATCCTTGAAGTCTAGGGGGATAAAGCTTGAAACAGTGAAATCTATGGTCCCCTAAGCTTAGCAGAAAAGAAATACATTACTGTTAGTGTATTCCCTGCATATGATATTCTGTTCCCTACCATTTCTTCAGTCATGTTTTTCCCCATGCCAGGCCTGTTTGTCCACCTTGTAGAAACCTTAGCTCCCACTGAAGCTTAGCAAAAAAATGCCAGCAACTTGAGAACACTTCTTTGGGATTGAAAGACTTTTCACTGCTTTGCTGAGAACCAAAATCCCTTCCCAGGGATTTGGGAGGCAAGCTAAGATCAATTGAGTCAACATGTCTGCTTTGCTTACTGTGTTGAATAAATTACTTTGGTTAATCATATGATGGTCTAGGACAGTGGTATCAAACTGAAATAGAAATGGGGCCCTTATTGGCCCACGTGTTAACTTAAAAAAAGCCACAAATGAACATAATTTATGTATTGTATTTACACTTTAATATGGTTTGGAGGCAACACCTGGAGATTTGCCCATCGTGAGTTTTGATGTCTTTGATTAAGGAATAAATTATTTCACAGTTCCAAAACTGATCCTATAGCACTGTGTCAGCCAAGGTCAGGTCCAGGCCTGATCTGAGGGGTAATAAACAATTCTCTTTAACAAGTAAGACCTATTTGAGCCTGAGAGTAGTCTTCTTTTTCACACTGATGAATTGCTCTGTAGGCAGAACCCAGCACTGGTTTCATGTGTTCTGCGGTATATCTAAAAAGTTTTATTTATCCTCCCCACAACTCACTTAACTTACTTTGGTGGTAAATCTGAGCAGAGAGTATGCATCTCTGTCTTTCTAGAAATAGTAAATATTTCTGCTTAAGAATTTGTCAAATGAGAAGAGAGCAAGGAAATATTTCCATCTTTTACTTAGAAACAGCTGCTATGGTTTCTCTTTTAGTCACTAACAAGAGCCAAAACCCAAAATACTGTTTAACATTTGCCACACACCAGAATTCTATTTATTTGGAAAATATAAAGCAGTATGGTCATAATGGCAAAAAAAGGTTTAGATGACCACCTAATTTATCTCTACAGAAAATTGTGCCTAAAGCCCACAGGAAAATGAAACTTTTGTCCTGGAATTTTTTTTAAATCAAGTAGATATGTTGGTTAGTTTTAGTAAATTGTCTTTTCCTCCCTCCCACTTTTTTATTCTTTATTATAAGAAAAAATATACTGAGTAAAGGATGGGGAGGGGATAGATTCAGAGATAAAGGTGATGGTAAAAGAAAAGATATTACTTATCTTTAAAGTCAGCTAAAGATTCCCAAACCTCCCTGAGGTAATCCATTTTTGTGTTTAACACCTGCTAATAATGTAATGTCTAAGATTTGAAGGCTTACTTTCAGTAGCTTTTAACCACAGTTAGTTGGAAACTCTGCAAAAGAAAGAGCCTTGCTTCCCCTGAAGCCTATTCTTCTCCCCCATTTGCTTCCCCCATCTGTTAGGCAAACAACTGTTCTGCCAACCAATTTGGTACATAGCCTCTGAATCATCCTCAATTCTTTAATCTCCATCACCGTCTCCTTCCCTCTTCATAACCAGTCACTGGCCAGGGCCTGTTGTTTCTGTCCCCATAACATCCTCATATGTCTTTTTTCTCTCTTCACATGAGCCACCCTCCCAGTTCATGCCCTTATCACCTCGTCTCAGGACTCTTGGAATTATGTCCTTGCTGCCAGCTTCTCCTTTCTTCAATTCATCTACCACAAACAACCAAATTGAAATTCCTAATCACTTGTGTACTCATGAATCTTCAATGGCTCCTTAATGCTTTTAGGACAAAATACAAACTCCAACATTTAAATCTCTCCATAGTTTGGCTCTGACCTATCTTTCCAACAAGTTTCACATAATTTCCCCTCACTCATTCTAGATTCCAGCCAGTTTATTCCCTGAATGTGAAATTCCACCCTCTTCCTGCTTGTCTTTGAATAGGCTGTTCCCCCTACAGAATGTTCTCTTTATTTACCTCCACCTCTTAGAAATCCTCACTTGCTTCAAGGTTCAGATCAAATGCCATCTCCTATAGAACACCTTCCTTGATAGCCCTATTGTCAATGTTCAGTCTCCTATTCCCAAATTGCATTCATGTATTCATATAGTAAAATAGTTTCTGAACTTCCCAGCCCTACAAGTACACAAATACAGAGAAAAACTGACACAAACATTTATTTATCACTCTGCTAAGAACTTTACAATTATTATCTCATTTGGTCCTACCCTAGGAATATAGACATTATGATTACCCCCCATTCACTAAAAAAACTGAACTGGAGCTTAAGTGATTTGTCCAGGGTCATTATTTGCTTCCTGGAGCAAATAATATATTCACATTTACATAGATTCCATACTATCAGGAGATAGCCTTTCTGAATTCAACTAATTTAAAATATTTAGAGGACTATACTGGGGCAAGAAAACCACTCATTTAGATTTCACTAAGGTTTAGAAAGTATTTTACCCTCCCCACAAAACAGTTGAAGTATCTTTATTATCTTCATTTCAATGAAAGCTTAGCAGGGTTAAGTGACTTGCCAAGTAATGAAAAAAGAACTGATTGTAGTAATTGCTAAATCCTGAGATAGAAATGCTCACATTGAGAATTTAACTACTGGCTCTTGAGCTTATACTAGCACATCTCTGGGTTAGACCAGATGACCTATAGTGTTTCTGTTTTAGGTCTGAATCTAGGATGATTCTGCATCCACCACTGTTTTTATTCTGCTATACTGCCTGTATGAAAAGGATTGCATTTATTCTGATTACCTTCAAATGGGAAAACCCAGCCCCCGTGGATAGAAGTTGAAGTAGATTGCAGCTTACTCTAAAGAACATATTATATTAGAACAGCATAGTAAGGACTGTATTGGGAGGTAGTAAGTTCTCTATCAAAAGAGATATTAAAGAAGAAGAAAAATAAGACCACCATGTTGCAGACATTGTAAAAGAAAATTAGGGTTGGACTAAGTGTCTTTCCCAACTCCTCACTCTGAGATCTGATGAACATGATGGGAAAAGGGGGGGGGTGCCTGTCTTTGCCATATTAAAGCTAGTAGCATGTTTGTTTCATACCTGTAAACTTCATCACAACATATGAAGGCCATGTTAAACATTCCTCAAATCTAAAACAAAACAAAAACATAAAACAAGAACTTTGACTACTATTGCATGTGAGTCAGGAATTAGCAATGCTCACAAAAACACAAAAAGTCATTTTTGCTAGTTCCTGTTTCACATGTGGTGGTAGCCAAAGCATTTTGTTGTCGACTTTTAGATTTGGGGAGGAGGGGTAAATTACTTTGGTTTGTCAGGACTATTTCCAGTGCACCAGAAATGAATTGAGTCATACTAATAAATTTATATGGTATTTGAAGCTTTGAAAGTATTAAATTTATATTTTTTTCATTTAATCTTCAGAAAAATGCTCTGAAATAGTAGGACGATGACAAGAACTATAAGGTCATAGCCTTAAGAACAAGAAGAAAGCTTAGAGGTCATAAAATCTACCCTCTCATTTTACAAAAAAGGAAAATGAGACTCAAGGATAATATGAGTTATCTGAAGTCACGAAGACTGTAAATATCAGAGCATTTTACATGAAAAAACTGAGGCTCAAAAATGTTATGTGACTTCCTCCAGAACCCACAGTAAAGGGTAATGCTGGTCCATTGCAAGGCTAAATTCAGACCCAGGTTTTCTGGCTCTAAGTCTCCTGCTTTTTCAAATAGTTCACTTTCCCTCACCTCCACCCCTATTCTATAAAAGTTGTCTGTATTGTAAATGCCATCCCCATTAACCTAGTGAAGCTTTTCCAGAATTTCCCTAGCTGTCAGTATTTTTCCTTCATCCGACCTCATAAAACTTTAGACTCATCTTTTACACTTGAAAATTATAGAGATTTTAATAGTATAGCTTTCTATCTATCTTATTTCTCTCCATTAGACTATAAACCACTTAAGGGCAAAGCATATATCTTATTATTAGACTCTTTCATAGTACATAGCACAATAGATAGCACATAGTATGTCCTTAAAAATGTTTCCTGGGGGCAGCTGGGTAGCTCAGTGAATTGAGAGCCAAGCCTAGAAGTGGGAGGTCCTGGGTTCAAATATGGCCTCAGACACTTCCTTGTTGTGTAATCCTGGGCAAGTCACTTAACCTCCATTGCCTAGCCCTTTCTGCTCCTCTGCCTTGGAACCAATACACAATATTCATTCTAAGATAGAAGGTAAGGGTTTAAAAAATGTTTCCTGAATGAATGAAAGCTTAAAAATCTGAGTTACAGAGTGCATTTGGAACTCTGCATGGACTCTACTCTTTCTATAGTGGATGATTTTATTTAGAACATTTAAAACTGAATCAGTATCTTGAAGTAAAGTGCCCCCTTTTATAGGGAAGGAGAGCCTTGTTTTCAAATCATTTTGTCATTAAATTGTTTATTTTTTTATAGACTACTCAGATTAACATAACACCCAACACAAACTCATAATTTTTATCTACATCTTATGCATGAAGATGTCAGGGTATATTTGTACTATTTAACATATAAATTACCTAAACATGGATCATTAAGGCAAGAGCAACAACATCAACCTCTGCAATTAACCTTTCAAAAAACACAGCGTTAATCAATCTGAAGTTCTACGGCTCATTTAGCCTAAGACCCTTAAATGCTCCAGTGCCTCATTATGGTGTGGAGGTGATCCAGAGTTCTCAAATGAAGACTAGATCATCTACCATGTTAAAAAGGCTTTGGGAAAAGCTTAATATTGAGCTTATCGCCAGAAAGTTGGTCATTAGTTGATGATGTTTGGGGTTATGGCAACTCATGGAAAATACCTACCAAGGTGTGGTGAGAATAGGTAATGAGAGTTAATCTGATGACAGCAGGAACACTCAGACTGATAAAATCACTAGCATTTTAGCACCTTAGATTAAAGAAATGATTCTCGTCCATGATCTCCTCAAGGGCAGGGACTATCTTTTGCTTCTTTAGGTATCCCCACCATTTAGCCCCTCTGGAACTTAGTAGGCACTTAATAAATATTTGTTGACTTACTCTGGAAAATCTTTTCTTCCTTTAGCCCAATCTTTACCTGTGGATACTTTATCTGTTGTTCAAGGACTATCTAAAGAGTTACTTCATTTTTTTTGCATGATAAACATGTATAATCTAGATCAAATTACCATTTTTGAAAGGGAGGAGAAAAGGGAGGGAAGGAGACAATATGGATCTTATAATTTCAGGGAATGCATATAGAAAATTGTTATTGCCTATATTTGGGAAAACAAAATATCTCTGAATTTTCAAAAAGTGAAACAATAAAAATAAAAAATGAAGTGTCACTTCCTCCATGATCCTCTGTCTTGAAAAGTGATTAATACCTCACCTGATCTCATGATACCTTATACTCTTCTACCTTTGGGTTCTATCTAAATAAGAACAGCATTTAGTGATTAGAAAACTGGCCTCAAATTCAGGAAGAAATGGGTTCCAGACCTGCTTCTGACACATTCTAGATGTGTGTAAATCATTCAACCCCTCAGACCTCTACGAAACCCTGTAGCACTATAAATTGCAGAGAAGATGCTTAGTTGATGCTTCCTCATTAGACAGTTTCCTATAACAGAGGTCCAATCCCTGCTTCTATTCATATATTGGTTTTATATTCCCCTACTAGGTTCCATAAGAATAAGAATCATGCCATTTTTATGTCTGTATCTCCCTGTGAACTGGCAATTTCACCAATGTGGCTACTTTTGGCACTGATGCAAACCTCGGTAGTTGGTCCTCATGAAATACTGTGGCCAAAAAGAGTAATTGCATGGTGGCCAATTTTTAGGATGTGAATTTCTTTGAACTTAGCATGAGGCCATTCCTCAAAGAGCAGACACAATCAGTCAGAGCTTAAGGTTCTTTGAAAATTACAGATTATTTCCACACTATGATCAAACCCAGGAGAAGAACTTTAGAGGAATACCACACATTGTCAAAGGCCTCACATAAACCTCTGATGAACTAATCAATAGGAGAATAAAGGTAAAAAGTGTCAATCACAAAATATATCTAATACTATGCATTGCATTTTTGTTTATTTTATATGTGATGCTAATTGAGGCATTGGCTTTTATTTAAAAGGTGTTAGAATTCTATACATGTTTGCATTTAGAGGAAAGTGAAAAATGAACACAAATTGTGAATAGATATAACAAGCTCTTAGCTAAAAGTCTTCCTTTGTTAATAGCTATAAATGATTATCACTTCTGTGGCTGGCCTACTGAGAACAATAATAATAATAGTTAGTATTTCTGTAGTGCTTTAGAGTTTGCAAAGCCCCTTTACTAGTAGCTCATTTTATCCTTAATGCAATAAATGAGGAAACTGAGGCACAGAGGGGTTAAGTTACAGACCAAGTCACATAGCTAGTAAATATCTGAGGCAGTTTTCAAACTTAGATCTTCCTGATTGTAAATTTTGCATTATCAAATGTACTACCTAGCTGCCTCTAGTTTTAACTTTTGCTGTTTAAAAAAATCAATTTAGTTTTTAATCCTGTCTGAATCATAATTTGATTTCTTATAACTCCCCCATTATAACTGAAAAGAAGTACAGGAAGCCTTTCCCAATCCCTCCTAATTCTATTGACTTCCCTCTATTAATCATTTCTTATTTATCCTGTATTTAGTTTGCTTTGTACATATTTATCCTGTACATAGCATGCTATGTCCATCATTAGTTCCTTGAGGTCAAGGGTTGTCTTTTCCCTCTCTCCATGTCCCCATTGGCTTAGCACAGTGCCTGGCACATAGTAAGTACTTAATAAAAATGTTTATTGATTGACTGCTTAAAGTATTAGGACTGAGAGATTCTATTCTTCTTGAAGCTTTCTGCCTCATTACTTTGCTACCCTTATGTCTACTTGGCATCTAACATTTTTCACATCTTTTATCTCATTTGACCCTTCCAAAAACATTGTGAGATACACAGGGTGGTTTTATGAACTCTATTTTATAGATAAAGAAACTGAGGCTCAGTTTATATGAGTTTTCTCAAGATCACAGAGTAAGTTTGTCTACCCATGACTAAATTTCAGGTGTCCTGATTTCTAAGTAAATTTGCTTTCTAGTCATAAAATCATTGCCCGAATAATTACTGAGGACAACATGCCCTCAAAGTTTCTCCAAAAATTTCCTTCAAGCCTAAGCTTTAAAGTCTCTTGTGTCCAGGAATTTACTACCTCCCAAGGCAGCCCATTCTATTAGTAGACATCACCCAGCTCTGTCACAAATGCATTTTGTGATATTAGGCAAGTTACATTCTATGATTCAAATATTTGATTATATAATATAAAAAACCATATCTCATAGAGAAATATGATCTCTTAAGCTTGCATAATTAAACTCATTAGCTAGAAAACACATATATTTGTGTATATGATTTGAAGTTCTGTGAAACTTTAGTAATTATATCAAATAGATAATCAAATATTTGAAGCATAGAGTGTAAGAAATTAAACAGACTTCAGAGATCACATAATCTCAACTCCTCACTTTCGGAGAGAAATAAAGACCCAGATAAGGAAAATAACTTGTCTAATATTGCAAAATGTGTTTGTGGCAGAGATAGGTCTAAAACCTTAGGGTCCTATTTCTCAGACAACTGTTTTTATATTTTCTCTTTTTTCATGGTCTTGAAAAACTTTGAAATCTGTATTTTCTTCTACCATGATTTCAGTTGTACATGAATTTATAAATATGTTTCTGTTCTTAGAGTTTTTTCTCTGCTTGATGTAAAAGCAATAACTTGTAAACCTCTTAAAAGAGAAACCATACAGTGTGCTTTGAAGGGGCTTTGTTATGTAACATGGTTTGTGTTTAAATATGCAAGCCAGGTTGCATTATCTATAGAAATGCCTTCCAAAAAGTCCCACTCATCAACATGCCCCAGAGAATCATTGAGCTAGAAACAGAGCTGTACTCCGGATTCTAATACCAGTGAAGCTCCAGAAATTGCTATGAGGCACCTTAAAAAAAAGCAAAAGAGAACTGAAACTTATACTTCTATAGAATCTTATAAAAATACTTTTCTCATAACCATCATGTTAGGATAGCACTGTCCATTCTATCATTCCCATTTTACAGATACAGAACCTGTGACTCAGGGAAGTGATAGGACTTGCCTAACCTACATAATTAGTAAGTGGGAGAACTCAGACTCTAAAATGCAAGTCCTTTAGCTAAAAGTCCCAATGGGTCAGAAAGGAGAACTTCTAGATCCAAAAAGTAAAATGTAAGTCCCAAGTGAACTGTAATCAGGGGCTATCTTTCTTTATATATATATATATATGTTTATATTTATATATATACAAATAGTATTATATGTATAAATACATATGTCCTGAATACTGTGTATACATAGAGTATTTATGTATAAATATATACTATCATAAATATTATATATATCTCATAAATATAGTATTTTATTGCTTCAGTATTTAGCAGAGGCTTGTCCTTGGGAGATTTTTAAAAAATATTTATTGAATTAAATCTGAGCATACCCAAATGGGGCGATCCTTCCTTTTCAAACAAATGTCATCGTTTACTTAGGACCATGAATATAAAATACTTAAGATATCCCTTTGCCCTCCACAGAAAAATGGCTCCATCTTTTACGGCCCCTTCTGGCAACCTTGGTTTTATCTATACATTAATAGCCTCAGAAAAAGATAAGCTTGGGGCAAAGTTCACCAGGGTGGGAAATATCAGGAAATGATGGTGAAGTACAAAAATAAAAGGAAGCAATAAAGGAAAATATTGACTATATTCAGTGATGAAAATCAATTTATCCCAAAGAAAATTCCTATCAATTTGAATGTATTTAGATATATAGACATAGCCAAGTGAACTGCATAATTTATATGCCTATATGTAAATCTTTGATAAAATATAAGATTTGGCAGTTACCTACACTAAAGTATTGGTGTAATATTTATATCTCACTAACTGATTCTGCTTGGTCACTAAGGTTAGACCTAAGAGTAATGAGTGGCATTTATGAAAAGGTATATTTAGCCTTGTTATAAGGGGAAAATGTTAATACTGAAGCTCTAGCCAAAAGTGAAATGACCTGCATTAAGAAGTGGTGGACTTCCCTTCCCTGGAGGTTTTTAACAAAGGGTGGTTAAATGCTTCTGGAGTATGATACTGAAGAGATTCTCAGTCAGGTACTGGGTTGTACTAAATGTCCCATGATACTTAAAAGAAATTACAGCATCATTCTGACATCTAAGCACACATACTCTCCCTCCACTACCAATTCATTTTGTTATCCATTAAGCTTCAAAAAGTTATCATGTAAATACAAAGGGGTTTAAGACTTGTCATGGTCATTTTCCCATGAAGCTAAAAGTTTTCAGTAATTCTGATATGCTTTCTATATGGAGTTTTGGGTACTATCTGTAGTGCTGTTCATCGTCAAAAACAATTGTGTTTATTAACAAATGACATCCCTTCCCCACCTGTCATCCAGGAATAATGTGATGCTGACAAAAAAATCATTGAGTTCTCTGGGTAGAAATGTCTTCTAAATGCAACATTCTATTATTTTTACCCTCATTGAAGCAGATGACATAAATATCCCTAAATGTATTATTGCATAGATGTCATTTGTAAAATTGTCTAATCTATAACATACATCATTGTTCTATTGTACAATTGTAGTTCTACTGGAGTACCTCACATGATGGATAATAATTTCTGTTGAAATGAAAATGCTAAAAGCAAAGTGTCATAGACTGAAGAATATTAAAGCTGGAAGAGGTCTTGGAAATCTTCTAGTCCAAATCCTCTGATGTCTATCATACCAAAGGTAGCTTGGTGTAGCCGAAATAATACCAGATTTGCAAATAACTGCCAAAAGCATCCTCCTAAAGTATATATCTGATTACATCATTCTTCTGCTCAGAGACTTTAATTGGCTCCCCATTATCTCTGGATATATTAATTCTTCACGCTAGTATTTATAGTCCTCCACAAACTGGTTCCAACTCACCTCTAAAATCTGATTTCATGTTACTTCTCTTCAGATGCTCAATGTTCCAGTTAAAATGGAGTGCAAAGCTGTTTTCTAAACTTAGTGTGCTATCTCCTACATCTTTGTTTTGACTTGGAATGTACTCTCCTCTCATTTTTCATCACCAGCATTTTTTTTTACTTCCGGTCTCAGCTCAGCCGCCATTGCCATGATATAATTCCTGATATCCTGAGTTGCTAGTATTTACTCATTCTTCATCTTAATTTGTATTAATTATGTTGACCTTTGTGTGTGCTGTGTTTTCTTGCTCCTTGAAAGCAGAAACTGGTTAATTTTTGTTTTTCTATCACCAGTTTCTAGAAGTACCTTGCACAGAGTAGGCACTTAATAAATGTTTATGGAATTTGAACCTATCTATTTAGAAAATCTATGCAATCTTGAAGACATATGTTTTGATGGCAATTTGCTAATATACTACTCGTATGAATTTGAAAACAATGTAGTATATGGTAAAGGTATAATAGAGTGAAGATCACTTTCTCCATGAGAGGTAATAATCTGAGTCAATGAATTAAGAGGTAATTATGAGAAAAGAAATTTCTGAGTAAAGGGCTAAATGTGTCTAGTTCAGTATTGGAATCTTTCTAGAAGTGGATCTTGAAGAAAAGAAAAAAATTGCAAAGAAAGAATACCTGATGAAAGAAAAATGAAAAAGGAGGTCCAGGAATGGGAGAAAGTTAATGAAAGCAATCAGTTAGAAGTTGAATATCAGAAGCTTAGCACACTGGGCAATTGGCCATCAGAACACTAACGTTAAGGCATTCAATGTTAAAGGGAAAAAATCAGTCTCATTTTATAATAACAATTTCATATCATTGCATTTGCAATATCCTAATATTTACTCAAAATAGGAATGATTCAGATTAAAAACAAAACTGTGTCACATAATGTGCATCCATTTATAATATACAGGACTTCCTATGTACAGGACTTCTCTGTGTGATAGAAAGTGTAAACATAGGCCCACTCTACTGACTTTTGGGAATGGAACAATTATATAATATGTCCCAACTGGTATTTAGTCTTTGGGAAATATGTAGGACACTAATGTATTTAGAAGTATCATGTTTCATTCATAATTCAATAATTCTTCAAATGGTTCATTAACTGAAGACTTAAAACTTGCTATGAAAACAATCTTTATTCCCCATAGGTCAAGTTGATTAATTTAACTGTAATCCATAGCCAAGTAACAAATATTGAACTAAAAGTTTGTTAATTTTTTTTATCTACAATTCTAAGATAAACCAGGGTACCTCTTGATACTTGATGGAATGAATCAACCCATTACTAAGGTAATTAGTAAACAATATATTTGGAATTCTTTGAAAATTTAGCTTTTTATTCCTACTAATTACTTTACCAAGAAAGGCTAATCTGTGTAAAGAAAATTAATTGTGATTAGAAGGAAAATTCAAGGGGTATATACTTATAGGTGGACTTCTGCTCCTTCTGAAAGATCACTGTGGCAAAGATTTAGACAGGCTCAAAGTATAAAACCAACTTCATTTAGCACCACAGGATGCTAAATTGCACACTTTGAAGCACTGAATAGTTTCTATCCATCTCTTTTAATATGTTTAGCTTCCAACCTTCCCTTGGTCTGTCATACTTAACTCTTACATACTAAAATATATCCAGGTTTCTCCTTGGAAATCAATCACATCTTGTCTTCATTTTATGGCCCGTGGCCCCCACATGATTCTTCCCCATTCATGTCCTAGCACAGATCACTACTATAAGTACACACACTTCCCATTCCCCAGCATAACAATGTGAAACTCCCTTGTTGAAAATGTGGCCCTCTAAGACTCCATAGTCATCCTGTCTGAACTTGAACTAGGGATTCTGCTTATAAATAGCCTTAGTTTTTCAGACCAGGATATAAATAAACTTTTCTGTGTGACCTTGCTTTCTTATCTACTTAAGAATGGCTCAAGAATGTGTATGAGAACATTTTAATGCTACAAAAAGGGAAAACTTGAGCCAAACAAGGAAGTCCAGTGTGCCGTGTAATAATAAAGTGGCCTTTTCCCTCTGAAAAGTAAGAAGTGTCCCTTGTATGACAAGCATGCATTGAAAGACCATTGTCAACAGAGCTTGTAATTTTTATGCTGTCTATGTAGGATCATAGTGATAATTATCAAAGATGACTAATTGCAGAATAACAGCATCAGCTGATATGAAAGGATTGGGTTTTTTTCCTAGCTGAGATCTCATAGACGTATCCAAGCTTGAAGGCATAAAACATGTAAAATAAAGCCAACATATATTCTACATGCTAATTACAGGGTAGGCAAATTAGTACAAACTAAATGTTACATGCTACATCATCAAGAGGTCATATGTAAAGGCAAAATTCCAAGCAAAACCTCAGATCTTGATTAAAAGAAGTAACAGTGCCTAAGCTTAAATTTAACATTCACTTTTTTTAGAATATGGGGTTTGGGGATTTTTTTTGCCATTTACAAAAGAAATTCTGATTTAATCTGTTCAATCATTATTAGAACATGTATTTGACCAGACATACACACACTCTACCCTCCCCCCAATACCAAAGTAGCTAAATCCAGAAAAGATGGGACATACCTGTGTCTAATGGGGGTCAGGAAAAAGAAGACTGTTCATTCCGGTTTGAATATATTTTCATTTCTACCAAACAGGTCTTTCTCTTTTTCTTTTTGGTGGACTGTGGGTGATTAAACCTGGTTCAGTATACCAGGTGTCTTCAAGCACGCATTAAATATGCAGGGGTTGGAAGGAAGCTACAAAATGTTAGTGGAAACTACACTGTCAATCAGGTGTCCTCAGCTATGGAAAATGACAACTCCAGAAACCAAACTAGCAGGTTATGAGGCTGGAAGTGGAAGGAAATAATAAAAAGGGAAGACCAAAAAAAAAGCAAATGGGCTTTATTACAGAGGCATAAAGGGCCTTACCATGCAGTGCATCAGGAAGAGTAGAGGGGCAGGGAGCATTCTGCAGACATTGGGCTGAGCATGGCTTCCAGGTATCCTCTGAACTGGGCAGACTTCTTCAGCACCATTCTCCTGGACAAAGCGACAAGTTTTCAGCGGGCTTCAGATGGCTACTGGGCATTAGATCCCCAGAGCTCATTTCATTTCCTTCTCCTAGATAGATTTTTCCTCCAGTGAAGTCTCAGGTCAGTACTACCATTTCCCTGCAGTTCCCAGGGGATCTTCATGCCCAGCTTCTGGGGTCATCATACAGACTTTGGAGAAGCAAAAGAGAGAGACCGTATTGAAGCCCAGTCACTAACTACGGTCCTAAAAGTGGACTAGTGAAAGGGTAGACAGGGAGGCCTTAGGAGGCAAAGAAGAGTAGCCTTAGGAGAACCATCTCCACCCATGAGGGCTCCTTGATTTTCCGACAACCAGGCAATCTTCAAAAAACACCGAAAACTTTCCCACGCTGCGAGTTCATACGGTTGGTGCTCCGCGGTACCAATAACCTACATCCATTAAAGGAATTTGGGAACCATCTTACCGACGCCAACAGCAACGGCAACAGCAGCAGCAGCAGCAGCAGCAGCAGCAGCAGCAAAGGCGACGTTGGCTGCAGCGGCAGAGGCACCAAAAGAAGCTGGAGCGACCACCTCAGCTTCCCCAACTAAGTTGGAGAAACAGGCAGAGCAGAGCGGTGGGTGCCAGACGACTTGGGAGGGTGGGTTGTAATGTCAGGAGTCTCTCACCCCCACCATCCCAGGGATGGGGATAAGGTGGGTGGAGGGTCCCCTCTTGCTTCCTTTCCAGAGGGCGAGGGGAACGGAGCAGGTCAGTGCATTGGAAGGAAGGTGGGGATAGGCAGAGTGCTTGTGTCTGTGTCCATGTGTGTGTATGAGCCTCTGTGTGTGTGTGTCCGTGTGTGTGTGCACACGCGCGTATCTGGGGTAGGGGCACCCCGGGAGTGCCTGGTTAGAGATGGAGGGAGCAGAAGAGGGGAGGTTCCTGCGCCCCCTCCTGCCTTCAGGGTGACGAGCAGCTCGGGCTTCCCCACTTCGTGGTCTGCGGAGCTCGGTTACCTAGCGACTCACTCCGGGGAGCCCACGCTGACGCCTGTTAGCTGGAGCTGCGGCAGCCGCCAGCCAAGAGGAGGGGGAGACGCGGGAGGGGGAGATGTAGGAGAGGGCGGGCTCACAGCCTCACGATCTTCGGGCTATTTTCCTCTTCTCCCTTCCTCCTTCTGCTGCCCCTCTACTCGTCTCTTATCCTTCTACACTGAAGAGGGTCACAGATCTTCAACCCCAGACTGGGTAGGGGAGAGGGCAGATGGGGCAACAGAGGATATTAAAGCAATCTTATTCTCCATCTTCTCAGCTTCACGCCCTGACTCTTCCATCCACCCTCCTCCCCTAGCCGCGCTGGCTAGATGTCTCCAGAATGGGGGTGGGGAGACGACATTTGTCTGGGAGGGCGAGGGAATTGAAGAATGGGCTGCTATTGAGAGGGAGCGAAGGGAGGGGCTACAGCTGGAGGGGAAGGGAATGCCTTCTATTAGATGGGTGGGGTTTCCTCCTACCAAGGACTGGGGATGCTGTACTTGTTCTCTCCCACCCAGGGCCCGCCCAGGGTCAGGGCTGTAGAAGGAGAAGAGCAGCAGGTGGCTGCATCCTATCCAAGATGGGGGGGGGGGGGGGGGGAAGGGTCAGGGGTCGGTAAATTAAACTGGGAGATAGGGAGAAGAGGAGTGACATCTTTCCGGAAGCTTTCAGTTCATGTGGGCAATGGGGACAGAAAGATGGGCCCAAGGCTAATTTGGAAGCTTGCAAAATGTAGGCACGTGGGTGTGAGTGTGTGACACACAAACACACCTAACATCCACGTGGGTTAAATGGGGACAGTTCTGTTGCTGGAGAACAGGCCTCCAAATTGTCCACTCTTTTTCTAACGGCTATAGGAAGGGAAGGAATTGTAGGACAGTGTATGCTACCAGAGGGGCTGTTCTTTCTCCTACATCGTCCTCTTCTCTATTCTTGCTCTTTGAAAACATCAGTGCTTAGGACAGTGCCTGGCACATAATAGGCATTTTGTAAATGTTTGTTTACTTTATTCACTAAAACCCTTGTCCAAAACAAAGAGAACCCAGTAACTTCCCAGTGGTCTATCACTATCAACTTCTCTGAAATCAAAAGCTTAGCTTTGACAGAGAAGCATTTGCTTTCCAGTCTCATCAATCTTGACCATTTGGCCAGCTTTAGAAGTCATCTTCTTTATCCAGCCATCTCACCTTATTCCAGTCCTCTGATTCTTATATTTCCCATATGCTCATCTTTCTTTTCTCTCCCTTATGGGTTATGGGAGTGTGAATGGGGAAGTTCAGCAGATAATAGGGGAAGGAACTAAATAAATAGGCAGTAAAATCAGGCCTCTACTGAATTTCAATTAAAAAAAAACATTTATTAAGCACTTGTTATATGTCAGGCATATTGTTCTTTGCGTCAAAGACACAAAGATAAAAACAGTCTGTCCTCAAAAAACATTCTCAAGGGAAATATGTGTATGCCCCTGAAAAAAATAGTTTCATTTTTTAAAATTATATTCTCATCTTCTAGATCTGTACCTAATGCACAACTGGCATTTATAAATGAATATTAATTGATTGGGAGTATATACAAAATATATCTCTTCTTGAAATTGGTACAAAATTTTGGAAGGTTGTTGATTTTTGCCTCTTGTAATGATACCTTGCTTATGATCAAATTTTGATATATAGACTCCAACTCCTATCCAAAGGATCTTTCTACCTCCTTACAATTATTTATGTAGATATAAATTTTTCTTCTGGACCTCCTCTATGGTGTGTGTCATAGGAAAGAGACAAACAGACAGAGGATGGAGGGAATAAGCCTGTATATAACTCCTATTATATGTCAGGCAGTGTGCTAAGCACTTTGAAAATATTATCTCATTTGATCTTACAACCACTCTGTGAGAGAGGTGATATTATCAACTCCATTTGACAGTAAAGGAAACTGAAGCAAACAGTTTTAGTGGCTTGACCAGGATCACACAGCTAGTAAGTGCTTCAGATCAGATTTCAACTCAAGCATTCCTGATTTGAAGTTTAACATTCTATTCAGTGTTACATCTAGCTGGAGAGAGAGAAAGAGACAGAGACAGAGACAGGCATAAAGACAAGAGACAGACAAAGTTCCAGTTTTCTTTCTTGTGTATATATGAAATAAGAAAAAAATGCCTGTCTCATATCAGATTCATATTATACATTTGACTGCCTCCCTATTTCTGCCCCTTTTTTTAGGGAAGGCTATAGATATGAATCAATATCTAAGTTATAGGTAACTTTTTTCCTGTGGGTGGCTGGGCTATTAAGAGTTAATGAAGGGGGCAGCTGGGTAGCTCAGTGGATTGAGAGCCAGGCCTAGAGACAGGAGGTCCTAGGTTCAAATCTGGCCTCAGACACTTCCCAGCTGTATGACCCTGGGCAAGTCACTTGACCCCCATTGCCTATCCTTACTCCTCTTCTGCCTTGGAGCCAATAAACAATATTGACTCCAAGACAGAAGGTAAGGGTTTAAGAAAAAAGAGTTAATGAATATTAGAAAAAAAAGAAGTTTTTACCTTCATTCCCCTAGTAGGTATCATTAGAAACAGGAATGAACTTAGTGAAGTCTATATTCTTAAGTCTAGAGCAGATAGTTGTTGGAGGAAAAGGTACTCGAGCTTGTTGGGCCTAGCAGTAGTTTTTAGTGTTAGAAAAGAATGAAAGAAAGAAATCAAATATACTAGAGCATGCTTTTGTGAGATCCACTGCATCTCTTGGCTTGGGAAGACAAGGATTTATTGTTAGAGAGGGAGACTAAATCCCAGAAGAGGAAGATAAAATATAGATACATCATCTGAAAAATGCTATCTGCTTATTTGGGAGGCATGGGACTTTCATAGAATACAAAAGCTAAATCTTGGAGATAATGTAATTCAACCAGCTTTTTATAGGTAAGAAAACTGAGGCTTCACATGGTAAGATTATTTGTCCAATGTCACACAACTAGAACATTGTTGAGACAGGTTTTGAATCCAAGTCATCTGAATCCAAGTTAAGTATGTATTTAGAGTCGGAAGACCTGGGTTCCAATCCTATTTCTCTCACTTATTACTTGTGTGGGCTTGGGAAAGTCACTTAACCTCTCTTGAGTTTCCTTATCTGTAAAATGAGGAGTTTGTACTAGATGGTCTATAAGCTCCCTTCTTGCTTTAAAGTTACAATTCTACAAAGTATACTTTCTCTATTCAATGTTTTCAGCTTAAAGATTCAAAAATCGTTATTAAGTTGAACATCACTAATGACATTTTCAGCTAACTTCAAAATGGCAGGTAATAACAGAAATTCAGAATTATCTTTCAGCACAGAAATAGCACAATAGGTACATTTTGGGATCTGCCTTCCAAATATGTCTTTATTAATCACACTTATGATTTGCTAGGTAAGTCCAGAGTTTAGAACAAATAGAAAAGCAGAACTCTCCTTGAATTTCTAATATGATCTGTTTTGCCATGATATTCCTTAGAGAAATGTATATCAATAAAAATGACATTTGACAATGAAAGCACTTTTCCTACACAAGCAAAGATTGGGTAACCATTGGTTCATGAAATTTTAACCTCTAAGCCAACAAAATATTTCAAATATTTTGGGAGTCCTCCATCTATCTCATCCACTACATTTATCTTCTTTAAAAAAAAGAATCTAGAAGCCAATATAGAATCTTAAATTATCAAAAATGCTTTGTCCAAAATAGCCCAGTATGTCCATCTAGAATGTAATTTTAATGCAGCTATCACTTGTGCCTGGTCTAACTTTATTCACAGCCCCAAGAATTGCAGAAAATACTTTTGCAAGATCCACTCTACCCCCTTACCTGAAAGTAAATAGCTACACTATTACAAGGAGTTTTTTTTACTAGAGAGAAGGGAACAAGAAATAATCACAATTCTTGGGAAGAATTACCTGCTCCAAAGATAACATCTCAAAAGATATTCTAGTTGCATTTTCCTCAAAATACAAAAGATTTTTTAAAGTTATTTTAAATGAAGGCATAAAGAATATTTAAGTTTAAAAAGAATAACTAACATTTACATAGTCCTTATTATGTGCCAGGCATTATTCTAGCACTTTATAATTATTAAGCTCATTTAATCTGGAAGGTGGGTGCTGCTATTATCCCCATTTAACAGATGAAAAAACTGATGCAAACAGAGATTAAATGACTTGTGCAGAGTCACACAGCTAGTAAGTGTCTAAGACAGATTTTAATTCAGGTTTTCCTGGCTCCAGACCCAACACTTTGATAAACTGACAGAAATTGCTGGTGTGTTTGATGACAAAACCACAACACTCAAATACATAGAAAGACCTGAAAATGGGCCAAATTGAGTAATATGAAACTTAATGGGAAAATGTTATATTTTATAACCAAGTTCAAATGATTAACTGCATAAATGTGAGGTAAAGAAAATGTGGCTAAATGCCAGATCATGAAAAGATTCCAGGGAAGAAGGAGTAAGAAAACTTGACTGAGTCAACAGTGTCATATGCTGCCAAAAAACAATGCAATCTGAAGCTACCTTAATATAGGGATATAGTTCATAAAGAAGCATATGATAGCTCAGTTATACTTTACTTTAATTACATCAAAACTGGAATTGTTTGTTCAGTTCTGGGTGCCAGAGTTTAGTAAGTTCATTGATGAGCAGGAGCACATCCAGGAAAGGGAGTCCTGAGGATAGTGGTGGTAGTGAATATCCCATGGGGAAAATGGTTCATATGCTAGCAAAGAATCATTGTAAATTTCATTCAGTGCCCATGAACAATCATATGGTTTTTATAAGCAGAGTGGGATATAAATAAGCCTTTAATTTGCCATCATAAGAGTAATTTTATTCTCTCTGAATCATATGGAAATACCACACCTGAAGGGTGATGGATAGGCCTACTGGATCCATAAGAAAAGCCTCATCTGAAGGTAGCTATAGGAGTAAATATATCATAGCAAAGAAGCAAAGAAACTGGTCAAAATTAGGAACTTTTAGAGAACAGAACTCATATACCCACATCATTGAAAATACAGGACTAGAAGACTTCTGAAACATTTAAAGACTGCATGATGGAAAAGCTCAGCGAAAATTATTTAGTAAAGTATTTATGTGTATTATTATAATTATTTATGTGCAATTAATTATAAATGATTAATTATATGTAATTATGTTTTTGGTGCAGAGGAGGGATACTGATGGTTGCTAATCCAGATAGGATATAGCATACTTGTTTACAAAAATGTGAAAATAATCTTGGGATAGTAAAAAAGCAAAGGATACATTTATGGTATCTGTATTTCATTACAGAGGGGAGAAGAGATATGCTTTTCTAATCTATATTGATATCAAATTATGTAGAATAGAGAATGATTAAGATTGGGGGCAATAAAGACTAAAGATGAGGTCAATATCAGGTTGGGAAGAGCTCCTGAAAGGCAACATACTAGTAGGAACAAAATTGATTAATCAAGACCTTAATGTGGAACCCACTTGAAAAGCTGTTAAACTTAGTATATAAGATAGAAAATAGACCCAATGCTGTTTAGAAAAATCTCACTGGGAAGATCTAGTAGTAAAAAACTAAGGAACACTTTACCAAATATTTATAAGGAATTAAGTTAAAATAATGAAAATAGGCATGCAGTGCCTAAAGTAGAAGTCTGTAAGAATTAACTTTTGGAGAACAGTTCCATGGACAGCAGCAGCATCCTTGGAAAACTACTGGAGTACAAGGACTGAAACTAGACTGATATATGATCATTATCATCTGGAGAAAGCCAGAGAGGCACAGCAACCTCTGTTGTGAAGATAGCACACACAAAGACTGCGTGCAAGTGAGAAGAATTATATACCATTAATCCTACAGAAAACAAGAGAAAAGCGACTGAGGCCAGAAAAGGGGGTCACTCAGGTTCCCATGAGCAATGACTATGACCTCATTAACAATTCTTAATGGACTTTTTACCACCTGAGATCATGAGTCCTCATGTAGAAGTGACTGAAAAATGAAAATGTATACTGCACTACTTTTCCATATTTTACAAGTGCTGCAACCTATCTCTAACAAACAGCATTTAATCTGACCTACTGGTCAGGATATGTTAAAGGATTATTGTAAGTCTACACTTGTAACTTTTCTCCATATATTTGGTCTTGGAATTTCTCAGAAACTACTTCAGAGCTAGAAAATTGAGGCAGTAAATTTAGGTCTTGCTGTCAGTCAAGCCTCTGTTCACAATTGCAACTGGTTTAATTAGATCGAGAAATAACAAAAGTATGCTGTCTAGCTAAATATCCAGTTTGGAAGAAATAGTAGTATGATGATGATGGCTGTTAAGATCTTTAATAGAGTTAAAGAATTCTTTAAATAAATGTTGGTATTGACAGGTCACATAAGACGGCAGACCCATGGAAAGTTATTCCATGTGTGGAGATTAAAATTAACATGAAAAATATATATTTATGAATATTTTATTAATAATAAACTAACAGAGACCTAACTAAAAGGTTACTAACCAGCTTGCTCCCAAGAACCAAAGAGAAAGAGGGGGGAGTTACAGCCAACTATAAAACAATAATATGACCACACAAACATGGAGGCGCAGGAGAGATTGAAGGAAATTTTGGGAAAACTAAGGGACTTATTGGGGATGAAGTCCAAGGTTCAAAATCTCCATTTGTACACATGTCTAGTTGTTGAGAAACTAAACAACTTGCTTATTTATAAAATTGCCCCAGGAACTGATAGGAATTCTTTAAAGACAAATAACCAAAACCACTTATTACTTATTGCTGAATTAGTTGTACTTCCCGATGGACAGATCGAGATTGATGGACACTGACTTCAGTAAGGTCTACAAAAGAAACTACTTGTCTATGATCCAGAAAATGGATCAGAAATAGCACTTTCAAGTGAAGACTATGTGCACTGTACATTCCAACCAAGTTCAAATGATCAGAGAAGACTGAATCTAGAGGAATTGCCAATCTTCCCCACAATTTCATCCATAGTGTATGATAGGGCACAGACATAGCCCTCAGAATGTAGAAACAATACTAGTCAGCTTGAACTTTGAGCTCAGATTTAGGTAGATCAGATTATAGTTTTGTGAGGATTGTAATCATCCTATATAAGCAATCAGCATGGTTGGCAGATCACAGTAGATACAGAGCTATCCATCCAATCATTGGATGGGTAATTTGTGAGTTTTGAGTAGAAATTAGTAAAAATAGGTTTAAATATTGTTGAGCGTGGTGGCACAGATCTCTAGTCCCTGCTGCTGGGGATTCTAAGGTTGAATTTCTTTATTTCAGAGCTTCTGAACTGCAGTAGGATTAGAGCCAACTGGACATTCACACTAACTATACCACCAGTTTGGTGAGATCTGAGGAGGGGAGGACCACCAGGCTGCCTGAGAAGTGGTGAACCAGTCCAAGGTGAAAAAAATGGAACAGTTGAAAGCTTTCGTGTTAATCATTGTTGCCGTCAAGTGACTGGCCATTACACTTCCAGACCAGGTAATAGGGAGATGCAGTTTTAAAATAAATGAAAAGAAATGGTTTAAACATACAACTAGGTAATGCTGATAATGTTTTCTGGTGCAATATCTGCCTTATGTGTAATTACATTTGTTTATTGATTAATTTGATAATTACTGCATGTTTTAACTGTTTCTTTTTATTGTTCTTTTCTTCTTTTGTTATATATGCTTAGTATTGATGCTTATGTCGACATTATAGATATAATGTTACATTTTCTTAGTTTTTCTGTTGACTATCTGTACATAGTTATGATATTTGATTACTTTGAAGGTCTACTATGGGGAAGCTTATAGTATCATGCAGATTTGCTTTTACTTCATAAATATGCATGTGCTGTTATGGTATATGCATGTATATTTTCTGCTTGTATTATAGATCTATGTTTACTAAAGCAGTCTATCAAGTGATACTTTGCATAATTCTAGGTCTCTATTACATGTATTATTGATGTGTAGTTGCAATATATGGTAACCTGAGGGCACTATAAGCAACTTGTTCTGTTGTGTACTGATGTACATTTGATGCTATGATGCATTATCCATACACCAAGCATGCTTCATCTAATTTTTTGAAGGATTACAAAATTCTAAAATCAACAGAGAAGTATGGCAACCCATTCCAGGGACTGACAGAGATGGAAGCTGGAGGGAAGGAAAGGGAAGAGAATATGCTATAGGCTTCTTGGGAATAAATAATTCAAACACTGGCTAACCATCATAGTAAGTGTCATTCATTATGCCCACCGAAGGATTGTGAGCTTTAAAACAGCAGAGCAAGATTTGGAAAATCCCATACAGTAGGGAAATGAGGGAGCTGGAGAGGGAGAAAAAATACAGCACACGAAGTTGTAACTTCCACTCCCTAGTGGCATCAATAGTACCTTAGAGCAAATATAGGGACAGTTCTGGTAGGACTGAGAGTGTCCAGGTTTCCCCAACATGGTTACTATTATCATCTTCCACAGAAAAAAGAATGGTACATCAATGATGAGAAGAGAAAATAAAATTGGACTTTTCTTCTCTTCCCCTTGGGTGAATCCCTGTGACTGAGTGAGGGTTTTTTTTTTTTCATTTTGCTTTCTTGTCTTTTCTTATTCTGTCTTTTCAAATGGAAATTTAAACTCAGCATATCACATTTCTCCTTTAATTTGCTTCCAATGAATGAGTGAATAAATAGAAATGCATTTATTAATATTAACTATGTTCCAAGTGCCATGTTAAGCATTGACAATATAAGTAAAATAAAATGACATATCCTCTGCTCTCAAAGGGCTTACATTCTAGTTGGGGGAGGCAACATATACAAGAAAATTGAACTACTGAGAAGATGGAAAGGTCTGGAATATTAATGGTATAGTAGTGAGGTGGATAGCAAGACTTAAGGGTCCTCCAGTTACATAAGTAGGTAAGATGACAGTGTCAAGGGATTGCAGGGCATAGAGTCATGGAAGATTGGAAGGCACAAAGAATATTAGGAAGCAGAGGCAAGGCAGATAGGTAGGTAAGGACTGGTGGTCATCTATCTCACTGGAAGAAATAGAATTGCTGAGACTCATCTTTCTGTGCATTTTATATACATATATAGATATAGATATATAGATATGTATATATAAGATACACACATATATATACATATGCATATTATATATATATATACGTACAGTGAATAGTCAAGCAGCCCAGAAGAAAGAGGAAGACTAGGGCAACTCCAGTCATGGCATGTCTTCATTGCTTGATTGTGCTGAAGACCATCTCTATGTCAGGGGAAGTCCCAAAACAAAGCAAGGTGAGGAAGGCATTTAGTAGCCGTGGATCTTCCTAATGCCTATCTGGATGGGTTCCATGATTTTAATAGCTCTCTGAAGTCTTTTTCCTCTAGGTAAACTATGGGTATCATTCCAACTTTTCTTTCTGTGTATGTGTTTAATTTGTGCAGAATGTGTGGGTGATACAAATGCTGAGAGGAATTTAGCTCTCTATGGCAATTAGCTGAGAGTCTCCTTTTTTTTCCTATAGGTAGCTTACAGGCCACTTGAGGGCAAAAATGAGCTAATGATATTGATATATTTTATTTTATTTTTTGGTCATTACCCAATAAATCTAACAGGTAGAAATAAAATGAAGTCTGAAGCTTTTTCTTTTCTTTAGCTTTGATAAAGAGAGCCAGTCTTCACTGTGATTGTACCAAGAATGCCTGGGGCCAAGTTATCTCTTCTTTTCTGACCAAAAGAAGGGAAGGGAGGAAGAAGTTGGAAAAGGTAGTGACTAGGTGGTAACCCTCTAAAGCTAATCGTAGTGGTCAAAGATAGGAGCTATCTGAGGGGATTTTGAACCTTTTTCCTATTGGTGAGGTGACAGGGACAGAGTAAAGAGAGCTTAACCAGCTGTCTGGTATTTAATCATTACACTCGGATGGTGAGAGGACTGGATATTGATTAAGAGAATCAATTGAAGCAGCTAGATCTGTCTAGTGGAAAGAAGAGAAGACTGAGGGGACATTACTTCCTTTAAGTATTTGATAGACTTTCCTGTGGAAAATGGATTAGACTTGTTCTACATGGTACCTGAAGGTGTTATAAAAGGTATTTCTATTTAGACATGAATTGAACTAGATTATTTCTGAAGTCCTCTCCATTCCATTCTAAGAATCTATGTAAGAATAAGAAAAAAAACTATAGGTCATTTACCATAGTTAAATATGTTTAGGCAGGGAAATCATTCTGTATAACTACTTAAGCAAGGCTGGTGAGAAAACTGATCCCCCTTTTTATTTGCAACTACCTCTTCTAATTAGTTGGCTTCTTGCCTTAAAAAGAAACAGGAAAACAGACTGTGCTGCATGTAATGCTGGTGGAACAACTCATTACACTTGATGTATCCTAAGCACCCCAGAAAATTCAGTCTGAGATAATGGCAGTGTCTAGACAGAAGACACAACCATACTGTGATACAACATCAATGGTGAATGTGCAGTTCACTGCTGCTCATATGCTAAAATTCATACAGATGTGATGCAGATAGCTCACTGTGTTTCAGGATGAGTTATTAAGGAAAACCGTTGTTACTGAATACTTGTATATTCTGTGGCCCATTGAATAAGCAGCAATATAGTTTCTTTGCCTATGGTAGGTTATATATATGCACATATACATATATATAGATTTATGTATATATTTATATTTGTGCATGTATAATATACGCATATGTTACATATGACTATTATATACATATATTTATATACAAAATAGAATCTAAGAGTTGGAAGGGGCATCAGAGTCCTGACTAAAGTAATCTAACAGCCTCTACATGGGCAGGAATCTCTTATTTTATTCCTCTCCCTCAATAGCATTCCTGCTAAAGAGTAGCCTACCTTCCTTTTGAAGGCTACCATTGATGGGCAATTCATTATATCTTGAGTCATATTTTGTAATTCTTGAATAGCTCTGAGAAGTTTTTCTAAAATTAACATAAAAATTTGACTCTGTAAAATGTCCATTTATTACTCCTCATTCTGTTCCATGGGGTCAAGCAGAGCTAACATATCACTCTGCTAATTGCTAGTCTAACACATGACACAAATAGATGATAACTCTTCTCATTCTGGCATCTTTTTTTTCTTAACACAGCCTAACATTATGTTTCCAATCATTTTGATTTCATATCATCCCTTTAATTCATATTGAGATTACTCTCCACCAAATCCAATGAGATATTTGTAAAAAAAAAATGCTTGGCACAATGCCTAGCACAAAACAGGTGATTTATAAATGCTCAGTCCCTACCCCAATCCCCAATGGCTTTTTCATAGGAACTGTTGCCTAAATAGGCTTCCCTCTTCCTAGATCAGTATATTTGATTTTTTGTTTGTCAATATAGAATGCTACATTTATCCCTATTGCCTAGTATTGTATTTGGTGACATTTTTTCTAGTTTGTATAGCTTTCTTTGATTGCCCTTTCTTTCATCAAATGTGTTAGCCACACACTTCATTCACAAATCTGATAGCCACTTTTGCCTTCAATGAAGTCACTGACAAAACTTTGTAAAGCATAAAATCAAGGGCAGAGCCTCAGCACATGCTACTAGAGACCTCCCTCAGTTAAATAATTGTGGGTCTTATCTTTTAGTTGAATTCTTCTAACTCTTCTTTCATCCATCCTATATCTCTCCATCTTATTCACATGGATATTTGAAAATCTTTACCAAACGACCTGCCAAAATTGAGGAAATGTATTTGGAAATCCATAAATTAAAATATGTTTTGACATTGCCTAGATTAAAATTACATAGAAAATAACTGGTGCCAATATAAGTGAAGTGAAAGAAAATTGATTGAGAAGATGAAGACACTTTCAAAGAAGAACAAAAGATAAGGATTGGACATGAAAGTTGTCTTTCAAGTACTTGTAGGATTATAATGGGGTTGGGGTAGGAGATGAGCAAAACAAATTCCCATGGTCCTAGGGAAGCTGAATTAACCTAACATAAAGTTGGGGTGGGAGATAATTCATTTCATCAGCTACTTCCTCTCCATAAGACCCAGATTCTTCATCCTTCAAATTTAAGAGTTGGACTAGCTCATCTCTAAGGTTCCTTCTAGTTCTAATATCCTGAGACTCTGAGTTGCTCAATTTTCTGTTCTGCCTGGGTAGGCACAATCTCAATCTTTTGACTGACTAGCTGCATTATAAGCACAAAAGGCAATTCAGAAAAGTTTTTTAAAAGGGGGTGGGAGCAAAATTGGAATTAGAAAGTCCTAGATTCAAGGCTTGCCTCTTACCAATGCTGGCTGGATGGCCCAGGATAAGGTATGAATTTTCTCATTCCCAGACAATTATCTACTATCACTTTACAGATGAACAGCCTGCTGGTCTGCCTTGGTAGAGGGAGTTCCCACACTGAGAGTTGCCTACACTGATGAAATAATAAATTTGGACTCTCTTCAAAATGAAAAGTATATTAGAAACCAATTTTATAACTTTTTAATCAGCCAGGATATATGATATGTAAATTTGAAGATTCTCAAGGGTAAACATCTGCTGAAAATGCTTTAATCCTTTAGCATGTTCCCACTAGGAAAGGAACTCTGGCATGTATGCTTTGGAAAAGCAGCAGTAACTGCTGATGAATAACTATCTGTATCATTTCTGAACCAGCCTATACCCATAGGGCAAGAGCATTATAATATGTTAAAAAAGGATTAGACAGGCATCAGCTAAATTAGTCCTATTCGAGTTCTGTTAGTCTCTCTGGTGTATATTTAATAACATTACCATGGAACACCATTAACAGAAATTTCCTTCTTTCAAGTATTATTGCAATGGAAAGTAAAATGGTTTCTTTTTAAAATGCTACCAACATTTTACTATCTTAAGCAAAAGAAGATTAATAAAAACAGGTTAATTTTTCTCTTATTAAAGGATCACTCAACACAAAATAGTAAGTTAACAAAACTGCCTCTTAATAAAGTTCACAACTTTTGCATAGAAACTTCTGCTAATATTTGTAGAATTGATCTTCATGGATAAAAATGCCACAAAACAAATCTTAGGAATCCTAACTTTGATTTATTTACATAAAAGTTCCCTATGTTTATCATAAAGTTTAACCCAAAGTACATGTTAACACCCCCATTATCTTTCAAATGAAAATAATGCATTTTAACATGTTATTCCTTCCAAGATCAAAAGAGTTTTCTCCCTAAAAGGGCCTTAATTTATTTCCTTAATTCATTTGCCATTTTCTCACAGAAAGCAGATATGTCAAGTAATTAGACTTCAGGTTGAGATGTTTTCAGACTTCTCCAGTCAACAAGAGACACATGTAACTACATCTCTCCAAAAGACACTTAAAAATCCTTTAGAACCTAAAATGCCAGCCTCTTGGGCATGCCATCATTCTCCAAACCCATTAGAACCAAAGTTAATCTTTTACTCAAACTAGGTAAAATATTAGTGCTCTGTTAGGTATTTACAAAGATTTAAAATAATCTGCCTAGGTCTCTAAGGCCCCCTTGAGGTCTAAGGCTCTGTGATTCTGTAATGTATGGGGACGTTCCCCGGGCAACAGGAAAAGAAAATTTAACAAACAAAAATTAAAAAATTTAACATCCTGTGATGTTTTCACGGGACCATCCAAAGTAACACTTCACACTGTACACTTAAAAAGTAATTCTTTCTGGATTCTTCTCTTTTTCTTTTCTTGCTATGGAATGCACAAACAGAAAACTACTTATCATCAGTCCATAGCTTTATTCCTAGATCTTTCCAGAACTTCCTACATCTCTCATTTTAATTCAAAGCAGCCTATATCTCTCTTGAACTTATTTTATTTTCGACATATGCCTCATTTTTAGATTGAGCATTTTTGAGGTTTTAATTGAAAATTGTTTCTCAGGCTTTCTTCCTAATTTATAGGAGAGGGAGTAGGGTAATAATAGTTATGTCAAGTTAGTTACAATTAAAATTATTCATAGATAGTCTTGATTATGAGTCAAATAAGTAACAATGAGTAATATAAGCTGAGCTTCTATTCTTAGAATAAATTAAGAATACAATGTTTAGATGAAATGTCCCATGTATAGTATTGTCATATTCAAAAGATTAATAATACATTAACTCAAATCTGCTGGGGAGTCATTCATATAAAAATATGAAGAGTGCCCAAGACATGCATTCTTTTCCTTACTCTCTACCATTTATAATATTAATTTCTTGAAAAGTTGATAAATATCCTCACACAATAGGAAAGCTTTGGTAATTAAGAGATACAAAACTGATTTATGATCAGATTCCTTTAACACATTTCCCTTCCTCCCCGTACCTCCAGTGAACCCGCTTACCTTGGAAATCAGGAACTCTAATGCCAACTCACTAATGTAAAGCAAGGAATTTCTTGACTGGAAGGGAGAAAGAAATTCTCCTCTCCTTGCATTTCCAGTAGAGAGCCTTTTGGAGAGCTTTGTTTGCTACAGCATTTCTGCCAGAGGCAGACTTGTTTGAAAATTTGTGGAAGAAAATTTTAGTGCAGGGAAGCTGGTTTTTCCACCAAGTCATCAGATTTTAAAAATGTTGTCAAATGTTCATCCACTGGTCACGTCATAGAAAATACATTAGCACTAAATTATTTGGGGATTAATATTTCCAACTGATGTGGGTAAATGTCCAAAGCAGACATTTCAGAGAGTAAAGAACTGAGGTTTAAGGTAAGAATCACCAGGATGGTTATTATATTACATTTCTTCTATAATGTCCTACTACATTTTGTCTTTGGAAAGGGCTTCAATCAAAATTTGGAATACCATTTGCTAGAAAGAATGCATTGGGTATGGTGCTCAATATAAAACCAGAAAGACCTGATTTCAAGATCTAATTCTGACACCAGCTGTGTGTATATGATTATGGGCAAGTCATTTAAACTCTCTGAGCCTTTGGCAACCAGAAGAATATGTTATAGTGAGAGTTACAATTGGGAGTTCCCATTTTTAAGAAATAATAGCTGCTGGAAAAATTGATGTTAGAGAGAGGATGTTAAGGAAAGACTGAATCAGATTTCCTAGAAAGACAAAGTAGCACAGTGGAAAATTTACTGGACTCAGAGTCAGAAGGTCTTTTTTCAAATGCCAGCTTTGTCAATATCTGTGTAACCTCTGTCAGATAAACATCTCTGGGTCTCATTTTCCTTATCTATAAATTGAGATGTTTGGAATAGCTGGCCTCTGAGGTGCCTTTTAGAACTACAGCTGTGATCTTATGATCTAGTTAATAAAGACTTACATAATGAAAGGAAATGAGATGATCAGGACACCTTCTGATTAATTGATCTCCTCCCAACCCAACTGATGGAATTGCAGAATGAGTTCTAGGGAGGTAATAAAGATAATGAGGTATTAAGTTCTTAAATGAAGTGCAAAGGAGAGTTTATATTTGTTATCCCCATAGAGGTGTGAAGGAATTATTCAGGTATGCTTGATGGAATTTAAAGGGTGACTAGCCATTGAATAGCCACAGGATTGACCATGCCCCTTATGGTCCTTTAGAAAGAAGAACACACTATCTAGGAAGTCAGTTCAAGCAGGAGATAACTATGAGGATTGTAAGATCTGGCTGTCAAGGAAACTTGGTTATAAATAAGAATTAAAAATAAATTTTAAATAAATTTATAAATAAAGAATTATTATTATAATAAATAAGAATTCAGCCTTTGAGAGGGAGTAATTCTTCATCTTTCAGGAAGAGAAGGGAATTTCCTATTCTTTTCTGCCACAATGAGCTGTCATTTCTTTGCAGCTAAGAAAGTGGCCCAGTAAGAGACCAAGTTGCAGGAAGCAGGCACACCGAGTCAAGGCAAAAATTCAAATAGTTTTGTGAGTGGAGAGAATGTTAGCTATAGCTTTCAGGAGTTGAACAGAGGAGAACAGCTAAAGAGGAACAGCTGGGCCAACATGCCCAGATGAACCAGTTATTTATCAGAGACAGTGCAGCCAGGAGTAGCACCATGAGGACACCATGAGCAAAGAAAGGACTTTGGAGTCCTACAGTGCTAGAAATTTAACTTGTGAGAGTCACATAAGCTTTTTACATGAGCAACTCTCTACTTGAATATGCTGTGTGAATGCTCACTCTTCCCACTGATATTGTGTTTATGGGAGTATCTTGCTCATATTTATAAGAGGAATGTTCCATTACTCTTGTTTATCTGACTCCATCTCAATGAATGCCTCTGCTTTGAGCTATCAGCCATTTGCCTGAAAATTTAAGGTAAATTGCTGCTTGGGGCTTATGAGCTATGGTTTTAGGAGTGATGACTCAGAAAGAACCTTGAATGTAGGAAGAACCACCCTTTTGAAAAACTAACCTATGAGGAGTATTCTAAGGAAGGCATTTCACTGTAGGAACTCATCTGGGGTATATTTGGTGTTATACATTTGATCATATATATTTGATCAAATGTATGATCATACTTTTGCAGGGACCCACTAGAGAAAGACAAGTATGCTTGTTTGGTTTTGAATATGACTGGAAACCAGATTTATGATGTGTTTCCTTTATAAGACCTTGCTTGGCATAACTTCTACATGGTTATGTTCTATTGTATGTCTATTATATTATTTTGTACATGGAAGCTAATAAAAGCAGCCTTAGAATACTAGTACCTAGCAATTCATTTAGAGCATATTGTGGGAGCTCATCTATGTTTGTATTTATCTCTTTCTTTTGAGCAGATCTAGATTTCTTGTAATCTGGAATGAGTATGGACAGATGATCTGAGGTCTTGTATGGACTGTAGGTCCACAGGATCAGGTTTGCCAAGTGTTCCAGAAATCCAGAGCAATGAATCCCTTTTGAACTTGGTCTAAATTTTTATTTGATTTATTTTTAGTTCAGTCCAACTATTCTAGTGAAAGTGAAAGAGTCTAGGCCTCTATTTGGAAGACCCCATGTGTTATAGGGGTCCATTAGGGAAATTTTACATAAAGTATGTATTTCAGGAAGGTATTGGAAATTTTTGTCTAGACCTCTAATTGGGATGTTTTATGTGTTGTAGGGGTCTGCTGAAGACATTTTCAGTGACTTATGTGTTTCAGGAAGCCAGAGAACTTTTCAGATATAACAGTTTGGTTTATGAGCTTAAGATAAGAGGGTGACTTTCAATCAACCCCAGGTCATTAATCCATCTTGGGAGTTGTGCTGGGATCAGATCTTCCTTCTGAAGAATGAAACTTGATTGTTTTTTTTTTCATGTTTCCTTTCTTTGTTGTCTTTGATACAGAGGAATGATAAATAGGTGAGAATATAATAAAATAGTGTTTGATCAATTATGTAACTATAGGTTACTTCCACATTGCAGGGGTTAGGTTCTCTACTCCTGTGATCTATAAAATGCACATAAAAATTTTTGGTCCCCTCTTCAAAATGAAGAAGAAGCCTGAATATTTTCTTTTTATTTTTATGGAGTATTTACAGTATTATTGAAAAATTTTATTTAAATATTTGGCCATAGGCTATATAGTTTCTAAACTTTTTTATATTGTTACTGGCCTTCACATATCACCTGCAACTTCCATAAACTCCCTCCAAATTCCCACCTAATTTCTTTATGATCCTCCATTATACATCAAAACCACAATGGGGAAAGTCATGATATGGAAAGAATACCTGTATATATTTTGCAATGATTGTCATATCCAATCCCACCCACCAGTTTTGATATTCTTAGAACAGCATGTAAGACTATTGAATTTTAAATTATATAATACATGTACAACATGGAATTTGCTAAGACATTTTAGCATAAGATAGTAAAGAAGATGCTTTAATGGACAATAAATAAAAAGCTATTTTGAATTAAAAATAAGGACAAATAGGACAAAATCACCTCAGTTGATTTGTTGATTTGTCAACAAATATTTAACTGTGGGGAGGATGTAGTGGGGAAATGGGAGTTCATCACTTGAGTTCCCCCTGGCTTAAGCCAAATTGATCAAAATGTCGAGTACAGAATATGGGTGAAAGTATAGTTAACAGATACAATTCTATGTTAAGAGTTGTATTAGAATCAAGATTTAAGGAATATACAGTTGAGGGAGATGTCATAGTAACATGAGCTGAGGCAGGAAGAAAAGGTAGCTCCTTGAAAATGAACTCAATTTTTTTAAGTGAACTATGAAGTAAGGTCTCCAGTTGAAGCATGGAAGAACATGATTTCATAGGAAGCTTGGGGACGGATGATTAAGTTTAGAATGGGAACTGTGGTGAGCAGGATTGTAAATTAATTAAGGAAGAATATAAGGGTTTCTTTGCTACTGTGAAGACTCAGTTGAGATTATTTAACATAAATTTGTAGTGGACCCATTCAGTATGATTTTGTGATTTTCTCTAGTTTTGTTCAGCAGTATGTGAAAAAAAGGATAAATAAGGCATGTAGTGAGAACAATCCAAAGTTGGATTTTGGCAGTGCATGATTGGTGATATGACAGAGGTTCAAGAGTAAAGGATAGAGGTTTTCTGGGTTAAGATGGCGGCAGAGTAAGAAGCGGCTCTTAACCTCTCCTGACCAAAACACACAAAACTCCTCAAGGGGACATAAAAACAAGTCCAGACGAATGGAGGAACCCCACAACAGGGCACAGTGTGGAAGGTATATGGAATCGAAGCATTTCCATGCTATAAAGGGGTGAAACAGCTCTCACTAAATCGCAGGCTGAGCAACCACCTCACCCCCACCCCCTCCACACACAACACCTATAGCGCCGAAGCCAGCTAAAAAGAAATAGAGCAAGTTTGGGGCACCCATCGAGTCATTGGCAGCTCCAGGGCCTGTTCCTGAGAGCAGCAAGATTTAGGACCCCAAAAAGCTAAAGAAAACACAAACTCTGAGCGCAGGAGCAGAACACAGGCTCAGAGCGCAGGCGCGGGTGGAGGCGTGGGTGGAGGCAGACACAGCCACGAGCTAAAGCTCTGAAACCCTGAGTGGGGAACCAGTGCAGATGGGTATACGCCTGTGGAAGCAGCACCCTGAGACTTGTAAAGAAACCTCCAGCAGAGGATCAAGCAAGGGGGTCCACCAGGGGGCTTGACCTTGGAAAAAACCAGAACTCAGACCTCAGGAGCCAAAAGACCGCGGACAGACTCTGAGTGCAAGGATAAACCTGAGAAGCTGCTGGGCTAACGATGGCTACCCAGTCTCAGGAAGTTCAGAAGAGAAAGATTAACAACAAGAAAAAGAAGTCTTTAACACTTGACAACTTTTACACAGAGAAAATCCAGACAACCGAGCAAACAGAGGAGGAGAACAAACAAGCATCCGGACCCTCCTCAAATAAGGAAAACTCCTCACAAGCTATGGAAGAGTTCAAAACTGAGATTTTGAGGAAAATGGAAGAGATCTGGCAAGAAAATAACAGTTTAAAAGGTAGAATCTTGCAATTGGAAAGTGAGGCTCAGAAACCAAATGAACTGATAAGCAAATTGAACACCAGAAATGACCAGATTGAAAAGGAATACCAGAAGATTATGGCCAAAAACCAGAAGATTATAGCCGAAAACCAGAAGATTACAGCCGAAAACCAGAAGATTACAGCCGAAAACCAAAAGATCATAGCCGAAAACCGAAAGATTATAGCCGAAAAGCAATCGCTAAGGGCTAGAATTGAGCAATTAGAAGCTAATGATCTCTCAAGACAACAAGAACAAATAAAACAAAGTCAAAAGACTGAAAAAATAGAAGGAAACATGAACTATCTCAATGAGAGAGTGACAGATCAAGAAAACCGGTCTAGAAGAGACAATTTGAGAATAATTGGTCTTCCAGAAAAAACAGAAATTGATAGAAACCTGGACTCCATACTAACAGAAATAATTCAGCAAAATTGCCCTGAAGTCCTACAACAAGAGGGCAATATAGACATTGAAAGGATTCATAGAACACCTGCGACATTTGATCCAGAAAAGAAAACACCCAGAAATATAATTGCCAAATTCAAGAGCTTCCAAGCAAAAGAAAAAAATCTTACAAGAAGCCAGAAAGAAAAAATTCAAATATCAAGGAGCACCAATCAGGATCACACAGGATCTGGCAGCCTCCACGCTAAAAGATCGCAAGGCTTGGAATACGATATTCAGAAAGGCAAGAGAGCTGGACCTACAACCACGGATCAACTACCCATGAAAATTGACTATATATTTCCAGGGGAAAGTATGGGCATTCAACAAAATTGAAGAATTCCAGGTATTTGCACAGAAAAGACCAGGGCTAAATGGAAAGTTTGATATCCAACCACAAAAATCGAGAGAAACATGAAAAGGTAAATAAGATACAGAGAGGAAAGAAAGAAAACTTATAATTTTTAAATTTGCCTTTTTAAGGACCTCAGTGAGATCTAATTATCTGTATTCCTATGTAGAGAAATGTTATGTATAATTCTCTGTAGTGAACTCTATTCACTATTATA
>NC_058131.1:408062248-408248335 GCF_016433145.1 Gracilinanus agilis | reverse complement strand
GTACGATAAACCCAAAGAGCCCAACTTTTGGGACATGAATCCACTATTTGACAAAAACTGCTGGGAAATTTGGAAAACAATATGGGAGAGATTAGGTCTAGATCAACATCTCACACCCTACACCAAGATAAATTCAGAATGGGTGAATGCCTTGAATATAAAGAGGGAAACTATAAACAAGTTAAGTGAACACAGAATAGTTTACTTGTCAGATCTGTGGGAAAGGAAAGACTTTAAAACCAAGCAAGAGTTAGAGAAAATTACAAAATGTACATTAAATGGTTTTGATTATATTAAACTAAAAAGTTTTTGTACAAACAAAAACAATGTAGTCAAAATCAGAAGGGAAACAACAAATTGGGAAAAAATCTTTATAATGAAAAACTCTGACAGGGGTCTAATTACTCAAATATACAAGGAGTTAAAGCAATTGTATAAAAAATCAAGCCATTCCCCAATTGATAAATGGGCAAGAGACATGAATAGGCAATTTTCAGGTAAAGAAATCAAAAGTATCAATAAGCACATGAGAAAGTGTTCCAAATCTCTAATAATTAGAGAAATAAAAATCAAAACAACTGTGAGGTATCACCTCACACCTAGCAGATTGGCTAAAATGAAAGAAGGGGAGAGTAATGAATATTGGAGGGGATGTGGCAAAATTGGGACATTGCTGGTGGAGCTGTGAACTGATCCAGCCATTCTGGCTGGCAATTTGGAATCATGCTCAAAGGGCTATAAAAGAATGTCTGCCCTTTGATCCAGCCATACCATTGCTGGGTTTGTACCCCAAAGAGATCATAGATAAACAGACTTGTACGAAAATATTTATAGCTGCGCTTTTTGTGGTGGCAACAAACTGGAAAAGGAGGGTATGTCCTTCAATTGGGGAATGGCTGAACAAACTGTGGTATATGCGGGTGATGGAATACTATTGTGCTAAAAGGAATAATAAACTGGAGGAGTTCCAGGCGAACTGGAGAGACCTCCGGGAACAGATGCAGAGTGAAAGGAGCAGAGCCAGAAGAACATTGTACACAGAGACTGATATACTATGGTAAAATTGAAGGTAATGGACCTCTGTACCAGCAGCAATACAATGACCCAGGACAATTCTGAGTGATTTATGGTAAAGATGCTGCCCACATTCAGAGGAAGGACTACAGGAGAGGAAACATATAAGAAAAACAACTGCTTGAACGCATGGGTCGGGGTGGACATGATTGAGGGTGTGGACTCAAAACTACCACACCAATGCAACTACCAACAATTTGGAAATTGGTCTTGGTCAAGGACACATGACAAAACTAGTGGAAGTATGCATCGGCCATGGGTGGGGGGAGTGCGGGGGGCGAAGGGGAAAGGAGGAGCATGAATCATGTAACCATGTTAAAAATGAATATTAATAAATGTTTTTAAAAAAAAAGAGTAAAGGATAGTGTAGAATTGAAACTATTTATCAAAGGGTAGAGATAGGGAAGAGAAGAGAGTGTAGCCAGTGCAGTTATGATAGCCTGAGACAGTATGAGGGAATGAGTAAATGGAGGTAATAGTGAGGATGAAGAATAGAGGGGAGTTTTCAAGATCAGAAAAAAATGGAATGATTGAAATGATTAGATCAAGGAATTGTAGGATTTATAAGCATCTATGTAAAATAGTTGCAAGTGATGATAACATAGATGGTATGATGTGTGTATCTGGGATTGAATGAAGGAGTAGGTCATGAGAATTGAGTAGAGAGTTAAGATATGTTAAAGTTACCTGGTGCAGGATTTGAATTGAGGCGAAAGACTGAGACAAGCACTGATTTTTATTGAGGGAAGGAGAATGTCCTGGAGAGTGTTAGACAATGGCTACCAGAATCTGGATTAGGTAAGAAATTGGTATAGCATGAATCTCAAAGGAAGAGAAGTTACTGAGTGATAGTTGTAGAGAGTCTAGAAAGGGCAATGGGGAGTAAATAGTATTCTAACTCCCTTACCATGACCAGTGAATGGAGGTGGAGAGGAGACAGGCAGCAATATTATTGAAAATATAAGTTGTATTAGAAAGTCTGGTCAAATACTTGGTGTTAGCAGGAGCAAATCAGATTTCGGTGAATGCCAGAAGATAGAAAGAATGAAAAAATAAAAGGTTTAGGATGAAAGAAAGTTTATTAATCTTGGAGCAAGTATTCCTGGAGGTACAGTGGAAGATAAAGGGAACAAAAGACCAGTACCCCAAAATTTGAAAAGCTAACATTTGCAAGAGGGCTCTCCCTTGTTCTTGTCCCTAGAAGAAAGCACAGAGAGCAATAGATGAAAGGCAGAGAGGGCAGATGTAATCCAATGATAAATTTTTTTTTAAATAAAATATGCTACCTTTGGGGATAGGGTCTTCTTTGTCTCTGAAGAGATCATGATTAGATGATCCACTGTCAGGGGTAATGTATAGAGGAATCATGATACAGGGAGAAGTTGAATTAAATAACCTCTCAGATCTTTTCATATTCTATGAGTCTCTGAACCACATTTTATAGATGAGGATACTAAGAGTGAGAGACATGAAGTGACTCGTCAAAGTCCATACAGCTAAAAAGTGGCAGAACTGACACTTGTGCTGAGATGTTTTGACTCTTAGTCCAGGGCATGGTCTCTTGGTACCTTTTCAAATGTGTGAAGGGATAGTCTCAATAATTTAAGATTATACTGCATTAGAAAGGTCTGCATGCATCTGCTGGTGCAGCATAATAATCATACCAACAGCCAATTAAATAATCTATGAGTTCACTCTCAAACCAATGCTTTGAACTTCCGTGTTAAGATTGAGTATCCCAAAAGAAGTCAGAAAGCTCAAAGGAGGGGGAAAGCCAGTGTTTGTAATTACTAATGAACAAGAATAGATCATTCCTTTGACACTGGAAATCTAGTATATGGATAGTGACATCTACCCTTTCCCTGTAAAATGTAATCTCCTTGAGAAGAAGAATTATTGTTTTTACTTTTGCATAGCCCCATCCAGCACAGTACCTGGCAGGTGGTAAACACTTAACTGTTAGCTGATTGTTGATCAATTAGTTGTTTAGATATCCTTGTGAGAGACTTTAGAGTGGTAATTCTATAGGCAGAAAACAGAATGTGATCCAGTTTGAGTGTTTACAAGATGGAATTAGAATATTGGGGAATGAAAATGAAAGAGGATATCTGACTCTCTCCTCAGAGTCAGTTCTGTTTTAGCTTCAGGGTCTAGAGCCAAGAACAGACAACTGCAACCTGTTGTAGAGATGACTAAAAAGATCTTGGTTCGTGTATTCATCAATAGTAGACGGTGAATTTCCTAACTGGAACTAATTATTGTAGGAAGATCCAAATCCTTAATCAAGAATCCCAAAAATGGATGTCACCACACTATTGCTGCAGTTGGTTGGAAATCTCATCCAATCAGGAGCCCCAGCCATTTAAATGTTTGACATAGGGTCTGAATGAGTCAGGATAGTGGAAGAGTACAGGGTGTCTGTCATTATTTATATGTTTAAAGGACCATTTTCCTAAGTAACTCTATATCGAACTTTTATCATTTATACCTACAACATTAAACAATATATTTTAAAAATCACAATTATACTCAATTTCCTTATCTATATATGAAAACTAATGATACATTCTGATGAATTACAGTATTATTGTGAAGAACATGCTTTAATGGGACCTGTTCTTTTTTTATTTGATGCAACATTATTAGAGTAAGATAGTCTAATGCTACTGGCAGAAAAAAGTTGATCTGGAGTCAGTTCAACCTCCCTTTGTTTTATAGATGAAAACATTGAAGTGAAAATAGCTGAAGTGATTTAACATTCCAGGTCACATAAAGCAAAGCCAACCTACAAATTCAGGTCATTTGACTCCAAATTCACTTCTCCAAAGCTAGTTCTCTTTCCACTGTATCATCCTGACTCTTACTTATAGCTATCATTCTTTCTATCTCACCATATTCAGTAATGAATTGATCTTGAAGGTGACCTTTTTCATATTTTTATTTTATTTATTTATTCATATTTTGTTTATTTATTCATATTTTATTCAGCAACAGCCAACTATGCTAAAGAAGGCAAACACAGACAAATAGAATAATACTAATTCAACTTTTTATACCTCAATTATACTTTGAGATTTGCTGTTATTTGTGAGTTCCTTCTTTTGCTTGGGCTGTATTCTGGACTTCTATCACACCCCAGCTCTTCATCCTAAAACCTTCTTCACATTGGGATTCACACATTGGAAGGTCTTTTCACCTTATGGCCTCTCCTTCTGATTAGATGACTTCTCCCAGAACCTTCATCTGAGGAAGATACCCAGACAAGCCATGTCACATTCCTCTCCACTACAGATTTCTTCTATGCACCCCTTGCTGGATATCTTTATTATACTCTCTCCAATTCCTCTTTGAGTTTCTTTTTGTGTGTTGGCTTCCTTTATTAGAATGTGATCACTCTGAGGACAGGGATTATCTTTCTTTCTGCTTTCATTTGTATTCCCAGCACTTAGCACAGTGCCTGGGACAAGATAAGTGATTAATAATTCTTATTGACTGATTTTTGACTGTTAAGAAGTTCTGAATATTGATGTTAGGATCCATGAATTATAGAATTTAAATCAGTTTTTGACACATAAATAATCCAGGAATATGAATAGAGGATGTTTCTTTTAACTGTGGCTAGGAGGAGAATGCTTAACCAAACCTGAGGTAAAGGAGATAATCACAAAAAAATTAAATATATGATTTTTATTACACAAATTTGGAAAACTTTGCAATAACAAAAAAAGTGCAAGCAGACTTAGACAGGAATGTATTCATTGAGGAAAAAATTTTTTCATCAGATATCTCTGATAAGGACCTATTAGTCAAGATATAGAAAATTGTAAGAACTACTTAAGGCAAAGAGCTATTGCATAAAGAATAAGTGGCCAAATGATATAAAAAATATTTAAAATAATTTCCAAATATTTATAAACATAGGAAAGATTATTCCAAATAATTAATAATAAGAAAAATGTAAGTTAAAATAACCCAGATTCCAACTCATACCCAGAAAATTGGCAGTTTTAAAAGGTGGCAATATTTCATGTTGGAGGAGCTGGGGGAAAGTAGGCACATTGATATTCTGCTATTGAAGCTGAGAAATGACTCAAGCATTCTGGGAAATGATTTAGAATTATGCAAAAAAAAACTTGTTCCAAGGTCAATAACTTTTGACCAAGAGATCGGCCTGATAGACATATCTGCCAAGCAAGTAAGAGAAAGAAGGGTCCTATATAAATCAACATATAGTTGTACTTTTGTAGTAACAAAGAATTAGAAACAGAGTGTCTGTCAAGTTATTGTGGAATGACTTAAACAAATTGTGGTATAAGAATGTAATTAAATATTACTTGTTTTATGAGAAACAATCAATAGAAATAATTCAGAAGACATGGGAAAACATATCAATACATGTATCAAGAAGCAAGGAGAACTAGGAAAACAACATACATAGTGATTACAATGTAAGTGGAAAGAAATTAACAAAAACCGAACTCTGTATAATGTATAATACCTATAATGACCAAGCTTGGCTCAAGAGAAGAACTGAGAAAATATATCTCTATCTTAATTTCAGACATATGGAATTATGGATGAGAAATATTGAATATACTATTAGAGACAAGCAATGGGTTATTTGATTTTGTTGGACAGTTTTACTTTTATAATAAACCTTTGGCCACATCCCTCCAGGGTACCAGCTATCAAAAAGACTTGGAAAGAGATGCCTGCTTCCATTGGGTAGAAATGGGGATCCCCTTTACCCCAAGCATTCTCTTCTCCACTTTTTGGGAGCCAAAAGCAGGGAAAACTAGGAAATCAGTGTAATTCTTATCAATTTCATTCAAAGTGTTTATTGTTATCATCTTTAAGATTCTGACAATAGATACAAATATACTTACATAATATATATATGTATATATACATAGTTTTGTAGCTATACACATATTATTTACATTAGTAAAAAAAAATGAACTTGGGACATCTGCCACAGTTATATTCATATATCTTATATACATAAATATAATCACCTTGTGCACAGTGTGTGTATATATATTTGGCTGAAAAACATTCTTAGATTCTGCAGAATCATGTACTTTTCTCCCTAGTTTGGTCTACATAGTCAAAAGAGGAGAAATGTTTGCCTTGCCCTTTTCAGTACATGAGGATGTCAGCGGACATTTTGGCATGACTGCAATGGCCTCTAAAGGTTTCCCTTTACAGCACATAAAGTGATAATTGACTAACATTTCCATTGATAGAAAATTAAACACAAATATACATATGGTTGTAAAAAACCTTCAAGGAGATATGAGCCTATGGCTTTATGACAAATACAACAAATTATGATGTACTTTTAAAAAATGTTAGTTTGGTGCTATATAAATGCATCAGCATCAACAAAAAACAAATGTTTTAACACTAATTAAAAGATAATAGTTCATAAAATATTAGAACTTAAAAGGACCTTCAAGATCATCTAGTCAGCATGTAGTATGGGCTAGAAGCTGTCAGGAATTTAACAAGCCATAGTTTCCAAATTTGTAAAATTATATAAATAATATCTGCCCTGTCTATTCCAGAAAGCTATTTTGTAGATCAAATAAAATCAATGATTTTAGGTCTAAAAAGATCTTAGAGATCAACAAATCTAATACCTTCTTTTTTGCAAATAAGGAAGCTGAGGCATTAAAAAGGAAGGAAAAGATAGCTAATAAATATTTGAATTGGAATTTGAAATGAGGTCTTCCTGTGCCCTTTCCACCATATTCTAATATCTCTTCTCTTTTTAAGAAAATTACATTTGTCTTTGATTCTGTGATTCTTCTTTCCTTCTCTATGATCTTTCAAAATCTTTAAGAATAACTCAGTGATCACCTCTGTTGGTCCTTTCAGATTCACATCCTATACTTCTGTCCCAAACCTATCTTCCTAGATATGTGTTCTACTGCATCCTTGGCAATCAATTGGATTCAAATTGGCAATCTGTATTGAGCACATTCCAAGAGACTTGGAAAGAAGTGCCCACTTCCATTGGATAGAATGAGTTTCCCTTAAATTCTAAACTTACTCCTCTTGTCCCTGCCATCCCCCAGCCCTGACACACTCTCTGGGAATGGGGCACAGTGAATAGAATTCTGGATTTAATCTGGAAGACCTGGCCCTAAATCTTCATATTTGACACTATCTGCTACTCAACCTCTGGCCTTTAAACATCTCTCTAATACTAAAAGTTATAGACTAGTAGTAGTGGTCAGTATAGGTTGAGGGAATTTCCAAACTGACAAAATCCCAAATCCTTCAAGGCTAACATATTATGTGCATATTTGTGAAAAAAAAATTTACAAACTGAAAGAATATGCAAGCTATTGTGGTATAAATGGTAAATGATATTGGGCTTAGAAAAGATTATTGTAGGAATAGATTGGTCAAGGAAGGTTTCCTGAAAGGGTTGAAACTTGATCTGTACTTTGGATCTTGGGTAGGATCTGAATAGGATTAAAAAATACATGAATACTTAAGGTAGATACAACTGTAATGAAAATTTAGTTAGCTAACTGCTAATGATTCTCATATTTGGTTTAAAGTCCAGTGAGATTTAGCAACTTGATTATAGAGTTACCCACATTGGAAGGCACATAGTCAGTATAAAAATACAGAACTAACAATGAACTCCTTACTCTCTCCTTATACCACACTCCCAGTTTTCTCTTTAAAATGGATTTTTCTTTTGAAAATGGGTCTGGATTTAATAGCCAAAATAAGAGAATTTCTGGTTAGGTCCAAGTTGAACTAAGCAAAAGCCTGGGATCCCTTTTAACTCTATAACTATTTCCTTTCTACTCTATTATCTTGCCCATTTTTTAACATAAACTTGATTTTAGCTTTCACTGACATGCATACATATTTAAATAGATAAATCTAGCACCTAGCATAAATATGTAAACCTAATACCTAACAAGGACTGATAAAATCTTATTTACCTTGAATATGAACTAATCAAAAGGGTTTTACAGATGTAATAAAAGGAGAATGGAGAAATGTATATATGAATATCTTAATAAAGTCACCAAACTACTATTGAGAGAAATTACTTATTATATAGGAAGAACACCCAAAATACCAAGAAATTCATAGGAGACAAATTTCAAGGAGATAGTAAAAAAGAAATTGTGAATGTAAAGAATTCAGAAAGATATGGGGAGACATGAACTAATGCAAAATAAAGTAAGTAGTAGCGGAGAAAATGATGACAATGGCAATGTAAATAGAAAGAACAATAAAATGAAACAGGACTCTTTATTATGGCCAAGCTTGACTAGGAAGAAGAATTGAGAAAATTTCCTTTCATTGTGGAGGTAGGGAGTGATAGGTATGAAACATTACAGATACGGTCAGTGTGCTGGCTTTGTTGAATTGCTTATTTTTTCCCCTTAAAAAAGTCTTTATTACAAGGGAGGAGGGATATATTTGGAAATAAAAGGAATATAAAGATAAAAGGAATCTAGTACTACCTTCATGCTATGATGAAGAACTGGAGTGAGGTTTTCTTACTTCTTTCATTTTAAATGCTTTTTTTACAACACTATCACTTAGCAATGTCCCCTCTCTCTACAACAGAATGTTGCCTTGTAACCAACAAAAAAGTGCAATTAATTCACACAAACAATTGATCAGGTCTTATAGTAAATGCCTCATTCTTCTCCTATTTTTTTCCCTCCTTGAATAAATGTTCCTTGTTTGCCCTGGGAAGCTTTATCAAAGTGATTCACTCTGCCTGTTTTTAGCTCCATATCCCCAACCAGAATCAGCTTTGGAAGAACACCTCAAAATTTGATTTCTCTCTATTCTTCTGGGTATGCTTTCTCTTAAACTTGTTTCCTTCCAACTGCATATCTAATAAATACAACTTGATGAGGCATTAGCTTTTGGTGAATACTGTTTGTAAAGCAATGCTGATGTTTAAAATAAACAAATAAAAAGGTAAGCAGATTTTCCAGAGGGAAATACTCCAGGCTTTTATAAGGAAGCCTAAAGCAAGAAAGGACATACAAAATTGGGATCTCTAGAGTGGAGTGGAGGTGGGGGAGAAGAATCAGCAAAATAGCATCTGTCCTGACATTCTTCTGCCAGTTTGACTCATACTATCTCATCCCCAGAGTCCTGGCCCTTCTCTTTGTAGTGGTTGCCTCTGCTGCTATATGTGGCTTCTCATAGCATCTCCTTCTTCAGTTCCATGTGTCTGATTTGGAGCTGGGATTCTCTTTAAGTCTGACTTCCACCTGGATGACTGAATTTACTTTTAAAGGGTGTGTTTGTTTTGTGCCCCACTTCAAATATAGTCAATAGATAATTTATATCTCATAGAGGATTACCTGGAATGACTGCATTTTTACAGTTAATTTACATTCTGGTTTTTTTCTTGCCTTTTTTTTAGTCATTAGACTGAGCTTTCAAGCATCAATTTGCTTATATATTCATATACATAATTTATTTAATAATTTCCTAATTGATAGGCACCTACTTTGTTACCCCTAATGCACTGATATGAATATTTTTTTATATTTAGGACCTTTTATGCCCTCATTTGGGGCCTTCTTGTGGTATATATCCATTAGGGTTATAGCTGGATAAAAGGGAAGAACTTAAAAAGCCTTTCTGATATAGTTCCAAATTATTTTCCAGAATAATTGGACCAATTTGCAGCTTTACCAATAGCATATTAGTGTGTATATCTTCCTATGGCTCCTCCAAAATGGAATATCTCTCTTTGCCTAAATGCAAGGTATGAGGTGAAAATATAGGGCTTTTAAAATTGAATTTCTCTTATATTGGGACCTTGGAATATTTGTAATAAGGTTTTGAGAGTTTTCATTCTTTGTTTTTGAAAACTTTATATATTTTGACCACTTATGGAAATGGTACTTGGTCTAATATCGATTCTTGATATAGCTTTCATATCAGACCATAATCAGTGATATTTAATGTGAAGTTTTCCCCCATTTCATGATTGTTCTATTTCAACTTAACATTATTTATTACAAACTTTTTTCAATTTCTTTATCATAAAAACTTCCCATTTCATGTATTGTGAACACTTTTATTTCTTGTTTGGTTATACATTTTCCTAAAACCATAGCTCTGAAAGATAATTCCTTCCATTCTCCTCTATTAAAAATGAGTATCAACAAACCAACTTATCATTTGATAATTTATATGAGCATATCCAATCCAATCCAATAAACATTAATTAAGCTTCTAATATATGCCAGGTACTATGCTAAATGCTGGGAATACAATTAACAAAAAAGAAAAGCAGTCCTTGCCTCAAAAAACTTACAATCTAAAGAGGGAGATACACACACACACACACACACACACACACACACACACACACACAGAGGAAATGGAGGGGAAATTCAGGAGTATCCAGTGCAGGGACATCTTGTTCTATGCAACTGTAACCAAGAAGAACAGCAGATACAAAGTGGTATGAGTTGAGAGTCCAGTTTCTACCCTCTGTTAAGGAAGGAACTGGGGGGTATTTGTTACTCTATCCTCCAGCCCTGTAGATAGGTGGCTCAGAGAAGTGACTTCAACAAGGCTTGAGTTAACAGCATGGTGGTGAGTTTAGAAATGATGAAAATATATTTGAAAGGGCAATCTTCTTCCATGAAGTTGCAACAAGGAAAAGTAGCAGATGCAAAGTGGAATGAACTGAAAGTCCATTTAAATATCCATTTAAAATAACCATAGACAGAATAAAATATCTAGAAGTATATCTGCCAAAGCAAACCCAGAAACTATATAAGCATAATTATAAAACACTTTTTAAACAAATATTGTCATATTTAAATAATTGGAGAAATATTATTTATTCCTGAGTGGCCAGCGTCAATATAATTAAAATGACAATCTTACCTAATCTACTATTCAGTGCCATCTCAATTAAAGTACCAAAAAATTATTGAACTAAAAAAAATTCTGATCTGAGTTTGATAACATATGCAATATTCTACACACAAGGAAGGTGTATTTTGAAGGTATATTTTCTTGATTTTTCTTTAGGGCTAAGCTTGGTCATAATTAATCTTTTTTTTAAGTTTTTACTTCTCTTATGGTTGACATTGTTGTTGACAATTGTAAATATTGTTTTCTTGGTTCTCCTTACTCCCTACATCACTTTATGTAACTTTGTCTATATAACATTCTTCTGTGCATTTTTCATATTCATCATTTTTATAGCATAACAATAATCATTACATTCACCAGGTCCAGAGACCATACCCTAGAAAGATTATTTTCTCAACTCTGTATAAAGGATACAAAATAAATCAACATAGGATCATAAATTTAAAACATATATGGGACTTACATGACATCTAAAAAAAACCCTCATTTTACAGCTGAATACAAGAGGCAAAGGATACCTGAAAAATGATAACTTGCTCAAGTTCACACTGATGTCAAATAATAGATAGCAATCAAAATGAGATATTTTGACTCAAAATCCACCATTTTTTCCATTCCTAAACAAACTTTCTATACTGCCATTACAAAATCTCAGGGCATAGAATAGAAAGAAATCTCATCCTGAAAAACTACAAGTTGCATAAAATATCTGAGTCAATCAAAAAATCACACTTGGAGGCAGCTATGTGGTTCAGTCAATTAAGAGCCAGGCCTAGAGATGAAAGGTCCTGAGTTTAAATCTGACCTAGATACTTTCCAGCTGTGTGACTCTGAATAAGTCACTTAAACCCCATTGCCTCACTTTAGCACTCTTCTGCCTTGGAACTAATACACAGTATTGATTCTAAGATGGAAGGTAAGTTTTAAGAAAAAAGACACACTCATTTCTAATGCAAAAACTACAAATATTTTGCACTACATGGCGGAGTTATAGAACTAAACCAAAGGTCAAAGAAAATGAGGATAGAGAAAAAGCTATTGAATTTGACAACTAGGAGATCCTTAACAATGACTGAGAGAGCGGTTTTGGTGGAATGATAAAGTCAGAAGCTTGGTATCAGGGGTTAAGAAGAGAGAAAGAGGAGAGAAAAGAGAAGAAAGAAAAGTGGAGTTTAACTATAAATTATAGAAGAGATATAGGAATTAGTAAGGTTAAAAGGATCAAGTAAGAATCTTTTCAGGAAGGGGGAAACCTGTTTGTAGTCAGCAGGAAATGAAACAGTAGACTGAAGAGATAGAAATAAGTGAAAGGTGAGAATAACAGAAGAAAAAATCTGTTGGAAGAGATTGGATAAATGAAATCACATAAACAAGTAAGTGAGTTAACCTTGGTAAGAAGCAAGGCCATTTCATCATGTGAGACAGAGTTGTGAAGGAAGAGATAGTGGCAGAAGAAAATTAAGTGATAGGAGACGAAGGTAAGGGGAGAAGAGAGAACTCACAGAAAATGGCCACAATTTCCAAATTAAATAAGATTAATAAGGAAATGAATCATATTAAAAGAGCTATCAAAATAATTGTTTAAAATACATGGACTTAAGAATAATTTAGATAACTACCGCTATATAATATAGTTGGAGGCATTGAAGGGTTATCATTTCCTCTTCATTTCTTGTCTTTTCCATTGTTTCCTTTGACATTCTAGAGTTTTTGTTTTTCTGTCCAAAGAAATTAATTTTATTATTTCAGGTAACTATGACATCTTCCTTTAGTATTATGATTAATTGGAATAGCACTAAATCTGTTAATTACCTAGGTAATAATGCCATTTTTATTATATTGGCATGGATCAACAATAAACACTAAATATTTTTATAGTTGTTTAAGTTTTTTCACATTTTTTTCTTTAAAGGGCATTTTGTATTTGAATCTATACAGCACTTGAATGTGCTAAGTGAATAGGTTGATTTAAAAATATTTAATCCATTTTATAGTCATTTTGAATAGAACTTATCTTCTTTATAATTGCCCCTTGAATGTTATTATTATTATATAGAATGCTATTGGTTTTGTGGACTTATTATATAGCCTACAATTTTGCTGAAGTTAATAGTTTGTTAATTCATTGGAATTTTATAAGTAAACCATCATCTCATCAGTAAAGAAAATATTTTTTCTTCTTTTTCTTTTATGCGCTTAATTTCTTCCTTTGGTCTCTTTGCTATGGCTAACATTTCTACAATTATGTCAACTAATAGGAGGGAAAGGGGGCATCCTACCTTTACACCCATGTTAATTGAGAAAATTGGTATTTCACCATTGCATATAAAGCTTGTTTTTGTTTTTATATTGATATGTCTTTTATAACATTAAAAAATCCTCCTATTCCTATGCTATGTGGGTTTTTTAAGCCCTTACCTTCCATCTTAGAATCAATACTGTATATTGGTTCCAAAGTAGAAGAGTGGTAAGGGCTAGGCAATGGAGGTTAAGTGACTTGCCCAGGGTCACACAGCTAGGAAGTGTGTGAGGCCAGATTTGAATCAAGGACCTCCTGTTTCTATGCCTGGCTCTCAAACCACTGAGCAACCCAGGTGCCCCCTTATGTAGGATTTTTTAGCATCAATCTGTTGTAATTTTACAAAACCCTTGATTTAAGATGTTATGTTTTTTATATTAATATTCTGAGTCTTTCAATATGGTTATGATTATTGCTGTTCAATATGATAGAATTATTATTTTTATAACATTAAACCATTCTTACATCCATGAAATAAATCCAATTTGGACATAATGATTGTTTTCTTTGATTACTCTAGTCTTTTTGCCAGGGTTTTATTATTATTTTTAACGGTATATATTAATAATATTGGATTATAGTTCTCTTTCTTTGCTTTTATCCTTCCCTTTATCTTCTAGGTATAAGGTGTATATTTTTCTTATAAAAGAAGTTTAGTATAGAACTTTCTTTGTTAATTTTTACAATTATTTTAGTATAGGTATTAATTATTCTTTCATTTTTTTCATACTATTATACTTTAAATCCTCTAAGAACAGGAGGATTTTTATTTTCTTTTGTTAATTCTTTCACAAATCTATTTCCTTTTCTGAGACATGATTAATGTCTCTACTTGGAATTCTATTAGTTTAGATATTTTATATTTTTAAGGAAATTTTCTATTCTTTTGTCTCTCAGTTTCATTTGCATATACCTGTCTATAGTAAGTTCTCTTAATTATTTTTAACCTCTTGTGGTTTTATTGTGATTTCATCTAGTTAATTTTTTATTTGATTTTATTTCCTGCCATATTATTTTTAGCCATGATGACTAAGAGTTTATTGGTTTGTTTCTCTTTTCAGAAAACTAGTTTTTAATTTTGTTTTTCATTTCTATAGTCATTTTGGTTTTCCCTCTATTTTTCAAGAATTCTTTTGCTTATTTGGCATTTTTTCCTCATTTAAAAACATATTACCTAATATGTTTTTATTTTAATCTTTAATTTTTCCATTTTATTAATTCATTTAGGGATAAATATATGTACATATGTTTGTTTCCTTCTGGTTGCTTCAACTGCATCCCAACTAAGCAAACTATTTTAGCATATTGTTTTAAAATTATCAATCATTTCACTGATATATTCTTTAAATCATCTATTTTAAAATTTCCATAACACTCTCTGAAGATTAAATGTTTTGTTTTTGCTATCTGAATTGATTATTAGTTTTATTTGTTATGATCTATAAATAATATTGCTGGTGGCCACTGAATACAACCCATACATGAAACAAGTCATCACTATAGCATACTTGTTAGATAGTTAGTTGTTCAGCCTATGCTCAAGGACCTCCAAAAAGGAAGAACTCATTACCACTTGACAATCTATTCCACTTTTGACAGTTCTAATGTTTAGTGTATCTATTTAATGATTAGTGTAACTATTAACATAGTTATCAAAATAGTCATTTGAAAATTCATGGACTCCAGGTTAAGAATGATTTAGATTTCTGCTGCTATATATTATATTTTGCAGTAATGAAGTTCTTTTTCCTCTTCATTTTTACATTTTCATTATTTTCCTTCATATTCTAGACCAGAGCTTTTGTTTTTCTGTTGAAATAGATGTTTTTATTATTTCATCTATCTCTATAAACTATTCCTTTGGTAATATGATTGGTTTGTCCTAAATCTTTAAATTACTTTAGGGGTATTGACATTTTGGGTTTATCAGTGTGGTTCAACAATAAATATTAAATATTCTTCTAGCTGTTTAAGATTTTTTCTATTTTTTAAGCGGCTTTTTTGTTTTAATATGATGAGGTTCAGATTTGTAAAGTCTGCTATTATAAAGGGGCTAGTGCATAGATCCCTAGGGAGACAGTAGACTTGTCTAAGAAATGAAGTTTTAGCTTCTAGTCTTGCACTAGGAAAGGTCTCTCTCTCATGCAGCTTTCATTGCTTCCCCACACCTTCATATCATAAACAAGGAACACAAGCAACTTAAAGACAAGATTAGCCACCAATGCCAATAAAAACTGTATTTAAAATCTTCCAAACATGGCTTTCAAATAAAAATTCACAAAAATAGAAGTAAAATAGGAACTAAGTAAGGAAGGCTTATCTTCCTGAATTCAAATATGGTCTCAGACACTTAATAGCTATGTGACCCTGGACAAGTCGCTTAACCATACAAACCACTTAACCAGATACTTCCCATAAGACCACCTGCCAAATTGATGTTAAATAATTATTAACTACTCCCTCTTCAACTCTTCAGGCAGGTCTGTGTCCATCTGATTGTATTAGCATTTTATCTATTTCTCTCCATATTCGATTTGTTTGTTAGTTTTTATCAAAACTTAGCTTCTTCTGGCATTGTTTTCTTCTTTGTTGAATTATTTCTTAGGGGATCTGGGCTTGACTGGAACCTTTTCATGAACCTATCTTTGTACATATTTATTCTATAGCTTTTGTGGTACCTTTACAAGAGTTGATAATTTTTTTTAAAATGAGTAAGTTGAAAACAAATATAGGAAGGCATGAAAATTAAATCCATCTTTTAGGAACAATGATGCAAAAAATGTAGTCTATAAAAGAAATAACAATAGATAAAAACTAAAAGATTAAATCACTACATCCTAAATAATGAGAATAAGGTAAAGAACAATTTAGAAAAGAAAACAAAATTACATTAGAGAGAATTATTAAAGTGAGACATTATATGAAAAATATGAGACACAGCACTAGATTGTGTCTCTGAAAAAAAGAGGATATTAATAAATTGTAAATTAAAACAGAAAACTTTTAAAATAGCAAAAACAAATAATTAAGAATATTCTTTCTTAAAGGATATATTTTAAGAAGGGAAAAATGAATTTTAAAATGAAAAAGTAAGTAGCTTCTATAGATAGTGATATTCTCAGAAATTAAGAATTTAAAGCAAAAGGATGAAAAACTGAAAAAAAATCAGTGATGGAAAGGATAGAATTTGTGGTTTCATTGAAATTGGAAAATTCAGATGAGGAAATTTCCACCAACACCACGGGTCATCACCTTCTTTGCAATTTAGTCTGAAGAATTACCACCAAGAGGTTAAGTGATTTGCCTAGAGTTACATAGCCAGTCTAAATGTCAGGTGTTCCTGAATCTGAGACAAGCTCTCTGTTAGTTGGTGCTTCTCCTTAAAATGAAACTTATTTTCTTAAAAAGTTATCAAATTCCCCTTGCCCAATTCTAATTTTTAATGAATTATTTTCTTCAGTGAATTTTTGGTTATCTTTTTCTGAGTGACCTTTCTTTCATAATTTTCTTACAATTGATTTTATTTTTAAAATAATTTTCTTCAACTTCTCTCATTTGTTTTAAAAATATTTTTAAACTCTTCTAAACTCTTTTTGAGCTTGTGTCCATTTTTTTCTTTGATATTTTGGAAGTACGTGTTTTCATTGTCTTCTGAATTCGAACCCTGATTTTCCTTACTTCCAAAGTAGCTATCTATGTTTGGGATTTTTTTCTTTGCTGTACTCATTTTAAAATTTTTTAGCAGGCTATTTTTAATTGTTAACTTTATGCTATTGTCAGGCTTTTCTCCCTGTGTGTGAGGGATAATGTCTCAGAGTTTAATTGTTGTTATTTCCTAAGATCTCTGGGGTCAAAGACCTCTTGGTTCTTCTAATTTCTATATTACAGCATCACCAATAATGCTGTCACCTTTATTACTCTTATCCCTGCAATCTCTCCAGAGGCTATAAGCATCATTTTATCCCTTTTGTCTGTAGCCACAATCAGAAACCCCATTCTCCAAGGGCTCTTGCCTCCCTTCAACCATACTCATTGGTGTTTGTTCCTCTTTGTCTGTAGCCACAGTCTGAAACAGTGTCTACTTAGACACCTAGGCTTTGCAGTCCTCTCCCCAGTCAGTTTCTCAGCCTCCAGATGGTTGAATTTTCCAAAACATAGGCTGTGACTTACTCAGCTGCCTCCAGGCTTTTCAGTCTGTTTATTTAGTTGTCGGAGTGCCACCTAAACCTTTCCCAGCTTCTTCCCAAGTTTTTTTACTTGAACAGTTATTTATCCTTGACTCTTATCCATTTTTGCTACTTTAAAGTTTACCCAAGGCATTATTTTTGGTAATTTGTGAAGGAATTTGGAGAGTGAGTTGATCTCTCTGATTCTACTATCATTCTTTTAAAAAGTCTAAACACATGAATAAAGAGGAACTAGATATCCTAAGCAGTGAAAATTAAAAAATAGAAATAAATGTACATAAATTAATAAGGGAAAAAATCTTGTCCAGGAAGATTTTCAAATATATTTAAATTTATCAATTAATTGTTTTCAAAAATACAAAAAGAAGGTGCTCTACTGAATTTCTTTTATGAGACAAATGATATTCTATCCCAACATGGATTAAAAAAGAGAACTAAAGGTAAACATTACTAAAAGAATATTGATTAAAATTTTTGCAATAAAATTTAGTGGTATAATTATACTAGTATAAGAAAAATGAATTTATTTTTTTATAAAAAATATGATAGTTAAAATTAGGGAATTAATTGAAAATTAATTTTTCCATTGACCAATGATTTAATCTTTATAATTATATCAAGATAGATAATATCATCTTAGTGGCAGAACCACATGTTCATATCAATAGTTGTAGGAGAACATACTCTGCCATGATCAAGCAATTCTCTCTGACTCATAATCTTCAGCAAACAAACATAATGAAATAGAGTAGGTGAATTTTTGAATCTCAAAATAGCTAAAGATCCTGAGAAGAATGCAAATTGGCAGCTACACTGTGTAACAGTGACTGATGTGAGGAGAAGAACCTGAATCAGCAATACAGAGCCATACTGAAGACAGGTAAAGGCAGAGAGAGCCATCCAAAGAAAGGTTACTTTAAGGAACCAGCCATTAGAGCAAAGAGAAGTTCTCCCTATGAGCTTAAAAAAGGCTCAAATTGTGGAATCCCAGGTCAGCAACTTCTCAAGTGGAGATTAGCATCTCAAGGGAGCAAGATGAGAACTCTACAAAAGTAGAAAGGGGCATTCAGGAGTGCTAGGACTTGATGTTCACCCTTGTCATGTGTTTTCTATATATGTGCTTCCCTATCATGGTACTTTAATTTTTCAATCATTCTCCCCAAGGACATTGTAGGTACTTCACCCTGCCATCTCCATGTAACAACCCCAAACTTTTGAAGGTATTGTTTTTTACAGATTGTCCTTACCACCTTAGTAAATGACTTTGCTCAAAATCTATTAAAGTCTACTGACTAGATGTTAATGGAAAGCACATTATTGGGTTCATGAGATCCAGTGGTAGGTCTATTGGTACTCATATTATCTCCTAAAAAGGGAGGTAACAGTAACCCCTCTGGGGATTCAGTCTTCAAATTTGAAAGAGGGGTACCAGACAGGATGGTACAGGTAGAACTACTATATGAAACTTGGTATATAAGCATTTTTAAAATATCTAAAATCTGGAAACAAATGTGTTATATAATTTAAATAACCAGATAAAACATATAATTTTAAAGTTCATTTTTAGCTATAAACTCTATGATTTGTATTATCCTATGGACAAGTACTATCAAAGGCAGAATGTGATTAAAATCTTGTTTATGAAAGATTTAAGAGAATGATGCATCGTATTTACTTGAATCAGCATGGCAAATATGAAAATAGTTAATGTCAACATAAGGGAAAGAATGTATTACCTCATTTCAACTGATATTGTCAAAGAGGACCTAGAATATAATCACAAAGTGATAAGTAGGTCTTGAGTAATTTCCTACAACCCTAAAACAAGATGTGAAAAAGTCTTTACTCAATTTGAGAGCTTTAAGAGACCTTGGCCAGGGTATGAAAGACACTAACATCACATAAAAAAGGTGAATGGCTAAATCAGTCACACTTATTTGACTTACATTTAAAAACAAATCATTCATCATTTGAAGAGACCAAGATTAGAAGAACTGTTGTGAGGTAGAACCATGGAGTTAGGGGAAAGTAGGCAGGACTTTTTCTTCTCTCCCTTCACATAAGCCAATTCATTTGAATACTGGATTAGTAGCAGACGTTGCATCCTATCCTTGTCACTTATTCTCAATATGATTTGGGGCAAGAAAAACTTCCCCTCTTTGGGCTTTCAGTTTTTTATGCATAACATGAAGAGATTTAATTCAATGGCTTCTAAAATTCTAATCATCTATAATATATCATCCTATAATTTATATTTTTTTTTTTTAATTTTAAACCCTTAACTTCTGTGTATTGACTTATAGGTGGAAGAGTGGTAAGGGTGGGCAATGGGGGTCAAGTGACTTGCCCAGGGTCACACAGCTGGGAAGTGTCTGAGGCCAGATTTGAACCTAGGACCTCCCGTCTCTAGGCCTGGCTCTCAAACCACTGAGCTACCCAGCTGCCCCCTCCTATAATTTATATTTAAAAATATATTGTTTATTTTTCACTTTCCTCTCTCTTTAAATTTTGAGTTCTAAATTCTCTCCTTCCCCATACACTGAGAAGACAAGCAATGATACATGTGAAATCATATAAATATATTTCCGTATTAGTCATATCACAAAAAATAAAAAATAAAATAGAGCAATAAAATTATACTTCAATAAAACTGAGTTTATCAATTATCTCTTTGGAGGTAGAAAGCATTTTTTTTCATCAGTAGTCTTTTGGAAATGTTTTGGATCATTGTACTGATCAGAGTAGTCAACTCTTTCAGATGATCTTCATTACAACATTGCTGTTACTGTGTACACAGTGATCTCTTAGTCTTTCTCATTTCACTTTGGATCGGTTTATAGGTCTTGCCATTTGTTTTGTTTTCTGAAATGGTACCTATCTTCATTTCTTATAGCACAATAAATAATACTCCATCACAATAATATGTTACAACATATTTAGCCATTCTCCAATTGATCAGCATCCCCTCAATTTCCATTTTTTGTCATCACAAAAAGGAATGCTATAAATATTGTCATACATACAGATCACTTTCCTTTTTTTATTGCTTTGGGGTATAGACCTAGTAGCAGTATTGCTGGGTCAAAACTGAGACATAGTTTTATACTCCTTTGGACATAGTTCCAAATTGTTTCTCCAGAATTACGGGACCAGTTCACAATTTCAACAATAGTAGTTAACTGTATCTAATTTCCTCATCTCCTCCAGCATTCATCATTTCTGATAGGTGTGAAGTGGTATCTCAGAGTTGCTTTAATTTGCATTTCTCTAATCAATAGTGATTTATAGCATTTTTTCATGTGAGTAGAAATAGCTTTTTTTTTTTCTTCTGAAAACGGCCTGTTCATATGCTTTAACCATTTATCAGTTGAGGAATAGCTCTTAATTTTTCTAAATTTCACTCATTTTTGTATGTATTCAAGAAATGAGGTCTTTATAAGAGAAAGTACCCTTAAATGTTTTCACATTACTTCATTTAAATAATAAAAGGTCTATGGTATGTTATAAAAGCAAAAAGTATGGTTTAAAAAAATTTTTTTAAAGACCTATGAAACCTTTTGCCAAAATATAGTTCCCCAGATTATCTCTTTTTAATTAGGTCTATTTTTGCTTTGCTTGACATCATGATTACTATCTTTGCCTTTTTTATTTCAGCTAAAGTTCCAGTTAAGCAGCTATTTATTTTAACTGCGTGTCCTTCTGTTTTATCTAGCTCTTATAAACAATATATCATTGAATCCTGGTTTCTAGTCCCTTCTTCTACCCACTTCCATTTTATGAGTGGGCTCATTTCATTCATATTCATAGTTATGATTATTAACTATTTATTTCCTTCCATGCTATTTTCTTCTTTTTATCCCTCTTTTTCTCTTTTATTTTTTTTGTTTTTCTCTCTTTTAAACCTGTTCCTTCATAAAAACATGTTTTACTTCCGATCACTAACTCCTTTAATCCATCCTCCCTCTCCATGTCTCTTTATCTCTTATTTCTTTCCCCTCCTATTTCTTTATTGAGTAAGATAGTTTTGTACACAACTGAATATGTGTGTGAGTGTGTGTGTGTGCACATGTGTACTTCCCTCTTTGAATCAATTCTGATGAGAGTAAAGTTCAGGTATTGTCTGGCCCCCTCCATTTTCTCCTTCACAATAAAAGTTTTCTGTTTGTGTGCCTCTTTTATGTGGGAAAATTTTCCCCATTCTATCTTACCCTTCCCCCTTCTCCCAGTACATCACTCTTTCATATCTCTACATTTATTTGGAAATCATTTCACTTTAATTGACCCACCCCATGTCATCTGACTATATAGTATTTTTCTAATTGCCCCAATAATGATAAAGTTCTTAGGAGTTACATATATCATCTTCCATATGTGAATGTAAGTGGTTTAACTTTACAAAGTCCCTTGTGATTCCTTTCCTGTTGACCTTTTTATACTTCTTTTGAATCATGTGTTTCAATGTCAAATTTTTCTATTTAGCCTTGGTCTTTTAATCAGGAAACCTGGAAAGTTCTCTATTTCATTAAATATCAATTTTCTTACTGAAGGAATACATTGTGTTTTGCTGGGTAGATTATTGTTGGTTGTAATTATAGCTCATTTACCATCTGAAGTATCATATTCCAAATCCTTTGCTTCTTTAATATTGGAAGCCACTAAGTTTGTGTGATCCCGACTATGGCTCCACAATATTTGAATTATTTTTTCTGACTCTTTAAGGTATTCTCTCTTGATATGGGAGCTCTTGAATTTGGTTATGATATCCCTGGAAGTTTTCATTTTGCAATATCTTTCAGGAGATAACCAGTAAATTCTTTCAATATCTATTTTGCTCTCTGGATCTATGATATCAGGGCAGTCTTCCTTCCTATTTTCTTGATGTCTAGGCTCTTTTTTCTTTTATCATGGCATTTAGGTATTCCAATACTTCTTAAATTACCTCCTTACCATTTCTGGTCTGAGAGCTCTAGAAGTTGCTCCTGCTTCTGCCACTTTCATGGCTACCACTAAGGCCCACCATTAGTCCTACCGCCATGTTCTGCGCCAGTTACTTCTCTGTTTTCACAAATGATCTTGCCAACCTTGAAAGTTGTTTTAGGCTGGGAAAAAAATGTCTCACTCTGCTCTTTAGTTGACTCTACTACTCCAAAATTTGACTTGAAGAATTATGTTTAAGTTGTTTGGAGGGGAATGTTGGGGGAAAATGTTCAGCTGAGTTACTATTTGTATTCTTCCATCTTCACTCTGTCCTCCCATCCTATGACCTTTCTTTTCTACAGGAAGAGAACTTTGACAGATAAGACTTCATTAGCAGCAGCAATAGAAACAATAACACCTAAACCTGGCAGCTGGAGGTCCCCTGTTTCCCCCTTTTTTTTTTTTTGTAACAGATGAAACCTAGACCAAGACACATTAAGGTATTTGTCTCAAATCACAGAGCATAATTGAGATCCAAACTTAGATCCCTGGAGTCCCAACTAACTGCTCATTCCATTACACCAAATTACAGAAGTATTTCAGGGATACTAAAGTGATAAACATTCTTACTATACACACCCTAACACACTATTGCAGAAACTAGTTCTTGGAAGATCTAAGGTTATAAAATGGATGGTGATACTCCTTAGAAATCCAGGAAAAGGGGATATGGAAATACTCATTTTTAGAGGTTGATTGTGACATAGATCTATAGTAGGAAAATATGTAAATGATTATGGGGAAAGGAGATCACCCAGTGGTATAAGAACCAGTTTCTTCCTCTTATGGAGTTAATAAATCACTGTTATCACACTTATTCCTTCAGTTCTTCCACAGATTAGTACCTGTGGCACTAAGAACTATGTGTGCTGACTTTCTAATAAGAGACATTTCCCCTGGCCTAATTTTTAAAATTCCAACATCGCGGTGTCTTAGTCATACAGCCAGGCTATATAATTTATTAGTTGAATTCTTGGCTAGGAAGTCTTAAAACAAACACAAAAAATATGAAATACTTGTATGCTTAATGGTTAAAAGGTATAGTGCTCTAAATGAATAAAGGTAAATTCATTCATTTGATAAGAATTACAAATAATGAGTAAAACAAGATCTCTGCCTTTCCATAGCTTTCCATAAAATCACAAAATGTCAGACTTAAAAAGAACTTTAGAATCATAGAATGTTAGAACCGAAAAGGATGTTACACCAAAGTGACTTAACATCATCTAGCCCAGACTTCTCTCAGCTTATTTATGAGGAAAAATGAAGTCCAGAGAGAAGTGACTTGATTAGGGTTATACAGCTAGTGGATGGTAGAGCCAACTTAAAGTCAAATCTGATTCAGTTGGTTATTTTTCTCTCTGTCTTTCTGTCTGTCTCTGACTCTCTATTTCCCCATCTGTCTGTCTGTCTGTGTGTCTGTCTCTGTTTCTCTCTCTGTCTTTCTGTATATGTCTTTCTCTCTGTATTTGTCTCTCCCAATCCATCTGACTCTTTCTCACACTCACACACAGACACATATGCCTCTCCTTCTTAGTAGGAAAACAAATACATATCTTCTAATGCAAATGACTTTGTAAAAGCAATTGTAGTCTTGTATATTATAGTAAAGAAACATTCATTTTCTAAATTAAGTTATTTTATTTTAATTGCTTCTGGCTCTTGGCAACAGTCCCCAAAAGCTATGAAATTCCAAAAGAACCCTATTTAAAGTTAGCCTTACTTGCTATTTCCTTAGTCTTGTCATGGTAAAAGGACTTGTATAGGTCAATGAAACTATGAGCTATGCCTTGCAAGGTTACGCCAGATGGGCAGGTCATAGTAGAGAGTTCTGACAAAATATGACCCACTGGAAAAGGAAATTGGCAAATGACTGCAATATTTTTACCAAGAAAACTCCATTCATAATATTAAAATGCTAAAAGATGATAAAGTCCTTCAAGTTGGAAGGTGTCCAAAACCTTAGGGCCTGGCATGGTCCACAGGGTCATGAAAAATCAGACACAACTGAATAACCACAACCTAGTTACTTTGGAAATAGTAGAAAAAGAGAGAATTTTTTTAAAAAAGGATACATCATAAAGGCAGAGTAAAATAGATAGTTACTTTGTTTTTATGACATCTTAACATTTAATTAAAACTTTAATTTAGCAAACCATGCTTCAGTGCTTCCTGTTCTTTCTTCCAAATGGAGAACGTGGCTTTTAGAAGGTGAGTCACAGTAATGATTTTGATTCATCTTAAGAATTTTAAGAACGTAAGAAACTGAAGTTGACCTAAAAATGACAACCATTTAAAATGGAGGGTTTTTTTTAATATTGATCCATATGTTTCATGCATTGAAAATATATACCAAAATCATCTCTGGATTATTCAGGAGGCTGATTTTCCAATTTGTAGGTTATTTGGTGTCTTTACTTTCTTAGTTTCCTAGATATACACCTAGAAGAGACTTCAGAGATGATATAGTAAAACCCTCCCATTTCATAGATGAGGAAACTGAGGCTGAGAGTGGTTAAGTGATTTGGCAAAAGTTATACAAGAAAAAATACTCCAAATCCAGGGCTCTTTCCAGTCTGGCACAAAGCAGAAAAAAGGAAAATCTAAGAAAATGGATCCAAGCTGGGATGAGGAGAGAAGCTTCTGACATACTATAGTCTATAAAGTCTGTTTTCTATAAACCAAAACCCAAGGAAGATAGATGATGTGTGTTTCAGAATAGCAATCATGAATTCTTAGTTTGGATTCTATACTGAGGGTGAGCCAGTTCTGTGGTGAGATATGACTGGCCAACAGAGATCCATAGAGTGTGTCCCTTTGTGTGGGCTTTAATGCACTCTCCTAGATGAATTTCTTTTCAGCCTGAGGTCATGAAAATTGTTAAGTCTATGTTCTTATAGCACTGTGTGTTTGGGACTAGGCTATTTATTGTTTGGAGGAACAGGAAATGGAGAGAAATAAGGGGGGATTCTGTGATGACAAGAAACAACCAAGGCTAATGAGTGTTAGATTCATAACTTCTTACTGATCTATTCCTTTTCGTTATATCTTACTATTATCCAAGAGTACAAAAAAAAAATCCAGTGGTGGCAGGGATGCTTTATTACTGGTTGGTTGCTAAGAAAAATAGACATAATGTCCTGATATAATCAGAGTCACAAAATGTTAGGTTAGTTCATATTAGAGATGGATTATTTCCAGATGGAGAGTCCAGGAAGCATTTTAACTAATCTTTGAAGTGTGGTAAGAATTGGATGAGTAGAAATGAAGGCAAAGGGCATTCTAGGCAGAGAGAGAACAATGTGGACATTTCAGGAAATGGAAAAGAATATGTTTAGTTTGCCCATATACTACAAGGTAAAAGAAAGGAAGCAATGACATGTCAGAAAAAGTTGAGTAGTACAAATTGTGAATGGACTTAAATATTTTTTAAAAGTCTGTTAAACTGGATATTATCTAGAGGTGCCAACCAGAATTGTGAAGTCTATGTCATGTAAGGATTTGTTGAAGGAACTCAGGAAGTTTGGCTCATTAGGTTGTTTTCACCTTTGTCATCACTATGATAAGACTTATTACCCAGGCTTTATCTCTCCTCTAACATAAGAGAACTTCATCAAGGTCATGCTAAAGATGGTTTTGAATAGCAGAACTAGACAGGTTGTACACTCTCAATATATCAGCCTCCTCCCAGGTTTGCTGAATATGTGCCAAGGTTGACCTGAGAAGAAAGTTTAGAAAATCTGTTTATAAACTCACAGAACTGTATCCTGGCAAATTAAGACCTCCAAAGTCTTTAAGAATAAATCAGTTAGATCAAGGGTCTCCAAATAATGCCAAATTCCCAAGTACTTGTTTTTGTAGACCTATTCAAAAAGACAATAACGCTTTATTTCAAAATGTAAAAGCCATTCTTAGCTCTAGGATCCATACAAAAACAGGCTTGAGGGTCCAATGTGGTCCACGGCATAATTCACTGATCTCTGAACTAGATTTTCATCTATATCTGAAAAGAAGCATTAATTTTAAATAAATGGGAATAATCTAGCCTTAAAATTGCCCTGCTGTTGAAGATCCATTGCTGCTTGTATTCCACAAACATGGGAGGTCCCTGTCTTCCTGCATGGGGATGTGAAGGTTCTGAATAGTGCTGGGAGAAAATTTGAAAGCAATGGCCTTTCAAAACTTTCCTCTACCATCTTGGGTCTCAGCCATGTGTGCCATACTTCTCCATTTAGTTATGAGATGGCCTCTAGTTTTTTTTTTTCTTTTAGCAGGTCAGTATTATCCACTTATCCTAGAATCATTCATTTAGGTGGCCTTCCTTTTTCACTGAAGGAGAAAGAACAAGAGAGTTTGAATTCCTTTCTAACTTCTGGAATTTGCTCTTTGAATCCAAGATGACTGATTATTTGAACTGTCTGGAAGTGTTAGCGTAACTGAATGATACCATTATTTCGGAGAATATTGGAAGGGCATGAGAAAAGACTGATAAAGATGTTAGATAAACTGAAATAATACTGGTTTGAAGCTGTTAAGTTTAAGTTCTGGAGTACTTTTGTCAAGTACATGAGTTACCCAGTTATCGTTAGAGAAGACAGAAGCATTCACCAAGTGACTGTGTCCAGAGAAATTGTCTAGAGCAAGAGATGTTTCTATAATTTGGTGGAGATTATTGGGAGATTATGAAGAGTCATACCATCATTGCTAAATCTATCAGAATCATGAGCAAAATGTTAACATTGGAGGGGGCAGCTGGGTAGCTCAGTGGAGTGAGAGTCAGGCCTAGAGACAGGAGGTCCTAGGTTCAAACCCGGCCTCAGCCACTTCCCAGCTGTGTGACCCTGGGCAAGTCACTTGACCCCCATTGCCCACCCTTACCAATCTTCCACCTATGAGACAATACACCGAAGTACAAGGGTTTAAAAAACAAAACAACAAAAAAAAAAAAACTTAAAAAAAATGTTAACATTGGAAAAGATACTAGTAGCCATCGACCATGACTCATAGCCAAAAAGGAATTTCCTACTATAACACGTGTAACAAGTGTTCATTTACTTTGCTTGAAGACTTCCAGAGAGTGAGAGCCCTCCACCTTGTGTGAGGTAGTTCATTCCTTTTTTGGATTTTTTTAAATTATTAGGAGATTTATCCTGACCAAAAGCCCAAGTTTCCCTTTTTGTAACTTCTACCATTGTTTCTTGGTATTGCTTTCTGGAGCTAATTAGAACAGGATAATTCCACTTCCAAATAAGATCTTAAAATATTTGAAGGTAATTATTGTATATTCTATGACTCTTCTCCAAGCTAAATATACTCAGTTCCTTCACCTAATCCAGTCCTCACATAGTATTCTCACCTCTGCTTTTCTTGTTGTTCTAAATAATATATAGCTTACTCAAGTACTTTGTAATCTATGACATACAAAATGAACTCAATACTCCAATTATGGTATAAGTAAAGAAAAACAGGGAAGAATTATCATTCTCTTTTTCCTGGAAGCTATGCCTCTCTTAATGCACCCCAAGACAGCATTATCTTTTTTGGCTATCATGTCACAGTATTAACTTCCATTCTTCTATTTGATCTTGAATTCCCCTGAAACTCCCAGAACTTTTTTGGAATTAATGCTATTCAGAATTACATTATTTGGAAATAATACCCCCCCCTCATCTTTTATTTGAGAAACTAATTTTTTTAACCCAAGTATAAGATTTTCCATTTCTCTATACTGATTTTCATCTTGTGAAAAGCTCTAGATCAAGTTCCCTTTGGATTCTGACTCTTCCATCCCATTTATTATTCCTCCCAACATTATGCCATCTACAAGTTGGATAAGTATACAAACTGTATTTATCCAAAACAAATTAACAAAAAAGTTAAACAACACATAGCCAACCACAGATCTCTGGGGCACTCTTCTGTAGCCTCCTGCCAAGGCATCATTGGATGATTGATGACTATTCCATGAATTCTGCAATTTTAATCAGGTCCAAATCCAATTGATTGTCATTTAGTTCATATCTCTCCATTTTCCCTACAAGAATAGAATAAGATGACTATCAAATTCTTTGTTAAAAAATAAGTAAATTGTATCTCTGGTATTCTTTGATAAACCAGTTTAGTAACTCCAATTTTTTTTAAAGCATTCCCTGAATAATTCCCTACTGGCTTTCTCGCTTTTTTTATACCAGCAGTCTCTTCAATAATCCATCATATAATTTCCCCAGGAATTGAAAGCAAGCTCACTGTAGTTTACAGATATTCTCTCTTTTTTGTTTTAAAATTTAAACATTTGTTTTTCTTTAGGCTTGTGGTACATCTTCCATTTTCTATTGTCTTTCACACATCACTGACAATGACTCAAGATTTACCTCCATTAATTTTTTCATTCCCCAAGAATGTAGTTCATTTGGGCCAACTACTTTAAATTTTTCAAAGGCAGCTAACTGTTCTCTTATAATGCCTTTACTTATTTTGGATTTCAATATTTGTTTACCATTTTGGACCAGTCATTTCCAGGCTAAAAGGAATTTTAGCCAGAGAAAACAAACAAGGTAAAAGTTGAGCATCTTTCCTGTCTTGTCAATTATCATTGTTCTGCCCATTTCCAGCAGTCCTATTTCTTCTTTGATCCTTGTTTCTTCAAAATAACTGAAATAAAACAAAACAATATTTTGGTGTCCTTAGCTCACCGGTCTCAGCTCATTTTCAGCATTGGGACTCCTTCAGTATTTGGTGTTGGGCTTGAAATCAAGAAGATTCATCTTCTTGAGTTCAAATCTAGCATCAGATTCTCACTAGCTCTGTGACTGTGGGTAAGTCATTTATCCCTTTTTGACTCAGTTCTTCATCAGTAAAAATAAGCTAGAGAAGGAAATGGCAAACCACGGCAGTATCTTTGCCAAGAAAACACTAATTAGGGTCACAAAGATTCAAACATGATTGAAACAATTGACTATCATTTGCCCTTGCTTCCTTCCTCCATTTTTCTTTTTAAAATCTAGGTTGGTTAGTGAACCCACATTGGATCCTTTTTTTACAACTCTTATTTTATCTCCTCATTGGATTTGTTTTTCTGTGGGTCGTTAGATTTATAAAATTCTTTTTTCCTTCTGACTTGCCTTGCCTTGTACCATTTCAGCTTGAGGGATCCTACCTATCTTTCCTCTGAACATTTTGAAATTTATGTTTCAAAAATCCAGGCTTCATTTCCAACTGTACCTGACTTTCCTTCTTTCTCAAACATTCCAGAAGAAATTGAACAGTATTCTCTACCATATTTCCTCCAAACCCATAATTCCTACTACACCAACTACTTCCTCTTTGTGAGAATCATATCTCTAAGAGAATTTCTTCTTGTTGCTTCCTCTACCTTTTGAAAGATAAAATTATCATTAAGGCAAGTCAAGCAATCATTAGTCTTCTACTTTTGGCGGAGAATGAACTCTAGCAGATGTCTGGATAATAGGGATTCCCATTTACTATTATATCATAGCTCCTTGCATGTCGTATGATCAATTTCCTGAATTCCATATTTATTTTTTCCATTCAGACAGTTTGTATTATAATCCAATAACAAAATCACTTCTCCTTTGGTCTTCATCCAAATGTTTTCAACCTCCACTGTGGTTCTTGTATTTCTTCACATACTTATAGCTTCTTAACATACGCTCCCCAAAATCTTGTGTAGCTAAAATAATTAATTGGAATAATAAGTAGTCATTCATGGGAAGTGGTATTACACAATGCCTAGAGGATAGGCCTTAGAGTCAGGATAAGCTGGCTTCATGGACCACCTCTGACATAACTCTTCATAAGGCTCTAGCAAGTCAGTTAATCTTTCATTGGCCCATGGCAACTCTGAAAGATTATTAATGACAGAGCTATTATAGATTTATGTCAGTTAGATAAGGCTTCCTCATTGGGGAGCTCTCTACAAGGCTGTAGATCACAGAGTAAAATCACAGATACAGGTTTAATTTTTTTTTTTTTATTTCGTGAGCCACATTCTAGTTGTGGGTGCTATTTCCCTCCCTGTCTCTAAGTTCAAGTGAAATAAATGAGGCTAGATTTGTCTCTTTGCGTTATATCTTCTAGTTCTTCTTGCTTGTTGTCCAAAGTGTAGAAATTTGTATATAGATATTGAGGCCATGATAAAGGATAGATAGAGCCCTGGGATTGGTGTCAGGAAGACCAGAGTTCAAATCTGGCTTCAGATGCTTACTATCTGTGTGACTCTGGACAAGTCCCTTAACCTCTGTTTGCCTCAATTCCCTTATCTATAAAAGCAGATAATAACAGCACAAACCTCTCAGGATCCTGGAAAGGATCAAATAGGAAAATATTTGTGAAGAATATAGCATAATTCCTAACACAGAGTTGAGTGCTATATAAGTATTAGCTATTACTTCTCACTATTTTCTTCCAATTCTAATTGTTTCTCCTTTGAATTACTTAATGTCTCAACTGCTATTTTTCTTCCAGTATTATAGCTACAAGAGCAACTAAATGGCACAGTAATTAGAGTGACAGATCTGGAATCAGGAAGATTTTTTTTTCCTGAGTTCAAACCTGGTCTCAGATACTTGCTAGCTGTTGACCCTGGACAAGTCACTTAATTCTGTTTGCCTGTTTCCTCATTTATAAAATGAACAAGAAAAGGAAATGACAAACCACACCAGTATCTTTGCCAAGAACATCCTAAATAGGATTACAAAGAGTGACATGACTAAAGAAGACATGACTGAAAAATGACTGAACAATTGTAGCTACAGAGAGAATGGTCACTTAAATGTTGGCAGAAATACTTGCAATCTTTTACCACCTGAATTCTCTTGTTTTATCTCAACAAAGGCATTAGAAGCCCATCCTGCTTCCTGTCCCTTTTCTCACAAACCATCCATTTGCTTTACTCATTTGCTTTTTTTACTTTTTCTTATTTATTTTGCTTTGATAACTACTTTCTTCTTTTCTTTCTCTCTGTGTCCTCTTCAGCTTTCACCATCTTGTTCTTTTTTGTGTAACTTTATTGCATAGAAAATTGAAAAATAATCCAAACCTGGGGATTTTTCTTCAACTTCCTCTTCATTTTTCCCCAATTTTTCCTCCCCCAAACTCAATTTCTGTTTTTTTAACCAAGTCAGAACTCTGGTTAATCAACTCCATATTTCTCTTTTTCTTCCTATTCATTTCAAGTCCTCTCTTGCCCTCTTCTCATTTCCAGAGCCTTTTCCCAAAGATGCTAGAAACCTCCCTCAAATATATCTTTTTAAGTACTGGAAGCAGTAGAATAAGAAAGGATAGTTGGATCTGAACCTATTGGGACCATTTTGAAACTCTGGGATAAGAAATATAAACAAGCTTTTGAGGATTTGTTAATGTCCTGGTATATACCCCAGTGCAAACTTATTCATATTCAAGTGTATAAGGGATTGAATCCCATAGAGCCTGCCTGGAGATTTACAGGAATATATATGGCTCAGCACTAACATTTTGAAATGACGAAGCAATCCTCTTATTGGCAACTAAGCCAAAAGAACCACTAAAGAACTTTTGACTCAGATTTTTTAATCTCTGTTAATGCTACTACTGTGTTAATAATACTAATAGGTTACTATATGCTGAAGAATAAGTTATACTAAGCCAAAGTTCTCATTGTATGCAATCCTCTTCTGTATTTTTTAACTGAAAAATTTTTTCTGATTATCAAGCACTGTTTCTCCTTCCTTCTTCCTAAAATGATATATCCACAATTTATAAGGAACCGATTTAAATTTACAAGAGTAAGAACCATTTCCCAATATCTAAATGGACAACAGATATTATCAGACAGTTTCAAAGGATGAAATCCAAGCCAATAATTACCATATAAAAATGCTTCACATTACTAAATAACTAGAGAAATGCAAATTAAAGAAGCTCTAGTTTTTATCTCACACAAATCAGATTTGCAAAAATGACAAAAGAAAAAAGTAACAAATATTGGAGGGGATAGGGAAAGACAGGAATAGTAATGCATTATTGGTAGTTTTGCGAATTGGTATAAACATTCTGGAAAGTAATTTGAAATTATAACAAAAAAAGACACTAAACTGTCAGTAGTCCCTTGGCAAAGCAATAATAGTGTGAAATATAATCCCAAAGAGATCAAAGAGGAAAAATAAGTATAGTAATTTTTTTCTTTTAAAAATATTTTTCAATTATCAAGCATTAATTTTTCTCCTCACCTCACCCTCAACTGAAAAAAAAAGATAGCCAATAAGCATTATGAAGCAAAACAAATTTCCATATTGGCAATGTCCAAAACTATATCTCATATTATCTATATTAATTCATCACCTCTCTAATATGAGGTAAATATCATTCTTTTTCATTGGTCCTCTGCAATCATGGTTTATCACTGAATAGATTAGAGCTCTTGTCTTCAGAATTGCTTGTTTCTATAATAGTGATGCTATAGTATAAATTATTCTACTAATTTTGTTCTCTTGCCTCTGCTTCAATTTATATGCCTTCATATGTTTTTCAGAAACCATCTTGTCTTCTTTTCTTAAAGCATAATAATGTTCCATTGTATTCATATGCTATAATCCCTTCACCTATTCCCTAATTGATGAGCACCCTTTTAGTTTCTATTTTTTTGATACTGTAATAAGTATTTTTATATATAGAGAATCTTTTCACCTTTCTTTGATATCTTTAGAGGGGAGGTCTAGTAGTCATATTGTGGGGCCAAAAGATATGCACAGTTTAGTAATTCTTGGAGAAATAATACCAAATTGTTTTCCAAAATGCCTGGAACTACTTACAGCTTTGCTAACAGTATATCAATAATGCCTTCTTGCCCTCCCTCAATATTTGCTATTCCCCCATTATGTCAACTTTGCCGATCTTATGGGTACTCAATGGAACCTCAGAGTTCCTTTAGTTTATATTTTTCTATTAGTGATTTGGAGAATTTTTCAAGTAGCTATAGAGAGCTTGCATTTCTTCCCTTGAGAATGTCCCTTCCTATCCTTAGACTATTTATCAAGTGGGAAATGGCTCTTATTCTAATAAATATGAATTTGTTGTTTATATAGCTTGGAAATGAGAACTTTATCAGAGAAAGTAGCATGCACAGATTTTTTTTCTCCATCTATTTCCCTCCTGATCTTAGATGCATTAGATTTGTTTGTGCAAAAACATTTTAATTTCGCGTAATAAAAGTTGTCAATTTTATCTTCTTTGATCCTTTATCATTAAAGTGTTCACAAATTCTTCCCCTATCCATAGACATTGAGCTTAACTTGACAGATGCCATGAGGTGCTGGTGTGCTATTGAGTTTTCTTATCAGTTTTTGTCATCATTTGACTCAAGGGGTTTTAAGAAGGTAAAGACTATTCCACTGCCTCCCTTTCTTCTAATCAATGTGTGGCAAGTAGCTTTCCTTTCCTAGGCTTCTTGTGTGGGAATAGGGAAGGGCTGCCCTTCTCTTACATGTTAGAAGTATTGAACTTTGAGCACACACAGCTAAAACACATGTAATGGACCATATTGCCATTTATAAGCATGCATAAAGAGCAAGCATGGTGACCCAGTATAGCTCATTCACAATATATGCATTTATGTTGCTGTCACCCAATGCATTTTGCTTAATAGATATGAAAGAATTACTGATTATTTTAGAAACTCAAGATAGGAGAGAACTCTAGAGCTGGAATAAGATGCCATAAGCCCACGATTTATGTATGTTCAAAAGAAAAGCAATTACTAACCAATTCTTATTTCCTACTCAAGCAAAAGAGATATAAACTGATCCTTTGATTTTATTTACTCTACTCTAGACTCATCCCCTAATAGATTGAGGACAAAAGGTCATTTCTTAATGAAATTCATTAAGGGTGTAAACTTAATGTTGAATAAAAAATACTTCTTTCTTAGATTCTCACATTTTTTATCCCCTGAAACAATTTGACACTTGGCCTGTCTCAGGACAGTCTCTTCTTTCCAAATTCCCTGAAGAGGTAGCATTATGACCCACCTTTCTACATTTAGAAAAGATTGTCTATATTGAAGTAAAGACCCTTGTAGTCTTTGAAAGGAATGGTAAAGGAAGAAAGATAGTAGAGACTACTAAAAAAGTTAATCCCACACTATATTTTAATATATTATGTGGGGAGAGAGGAAGAGGGAACAAAGATTTATTAAGCACCTAATATATGCCAAGGACAGTACTAAATGCTAGACAAATATTATCATAATTTATCTCATTTGATCCTCCCAACAACTTTGGAAGGTTGTTGCTATTATCTCCACTTTACAGTTGAGGAAACTGAGGCAGACAGAATTAAGCAATTGACCAAGGTTGCACAGATAGATAATAAGTGTCTGAGGCCAGCTTTAGAGTCAGGTACTCCTAACTACAAGCCAAACATTCTTTCAGCTTGTTCAAGTTTTTAAAACTTTTACTTCAAAGGATCCTAGAGTTTAATTGTGCATGATAGAATGGGGAAACTTTGTCAGCTTGCATGTTCTCTCTCTCTATCTCTATCTCTGTCTCTCTCTGTTTCTGTCTCTCTCTCTCTCAAAATAAAATTCTGTCTGACTCATGCCTAAAATGCAGAATGTAGTATTAATAATTTTCTACAATACAAGAATCAAGAATTCTAGAGTCATTCTTTAGAGAGACAAGCAACCTGGTCATTTTAATAATTCCCAGAGTGTACTAGGAATGCCAAAGCCTAAGAAGGAAGATTGGCATAAACTTGTGGCACTTTTCCTGCATGTTTATTGTGTTATTAAAAATATACTAGAATATTTACCCTATTTCTGCTTTTTGGAGGGTCTTAACCACTTTTACCTATTGTTTTTTGTTTGGGAGTCTCAGGAGATGATACATTTAAGACTGATAATCAAGCTGTTTCTTTTCTGAGAGATAAGCTAGTGGAGGAATATCATGTAGCTACGGCCAGCACAAAAGAACTCTGAAATGAGAAAATAATAATGGGATGCTTGAATTTATTATGAGAAATTCTAACAAGGAGCCATGGTCCTACTTCCAAGTAGTAGGGAAAATGGCAGCCTATCTATAAAATGACGTAAGAAACTAGTCACAATCCTGGAAAGGCTACACAAGACAGCTAATTCTTGTCTACAGAATAGAGGTCTGGACTCCTTGGTTTTCGGGAAGGAAAAGAATGATGAAGACTTAGTCAAACAGGCTCCAAAATGGGACTATAAACTAGATATTGACCAAATGTTGGAACTAAATAGATAATAAAGAAATTATTTGGAAAATTATGTAACACACCAGAAATTCAGGGAAGTTAACCAGATTGTTCTAAGTCAGAAAAGACCTCTGTTCTGACAAAAGAGAAGATTGCAGTCAGTCTATGGTTTTCCCTGTCTAATACTCTAGTGATGGAAGTCCCTAGGGAAAAAAGATTATCTACACACTAGCTGGAGACAGTGATAGTCAACCCAAGTAATTCACCAGTTCAGGAATAGGACCACATAAGCCAATGAAGATATTTTTGAGCCATCTATAAGGTCAGAAATAGAACTGTAGAAGACCAATAGGTCTGAGAATATCAAAGGTATAGAAGAGCAACAAGTCAAAATGAAATTATCTAGCTAACTTATAATGCTCAAGGCATAATAAGTGAAGAAATTGCACATTTAGCTAAATAACAACTGGTGATGGAATATTTGTAATTCATGCTTTTTAAAATTCCAGGGACTTGAAAGAGGTATTTGCTTGAATGTATGGATGTTGGTAGCATTTGTTAATATTCATTCTGTATATCATAATGATTATTATCTTAAGGAAATTCTAACTAACAAACTATAACTAACATTTTATTTTTATATTATCAGTGTTTCCTCTCTGCTCATCTCCCTCCCAAAAAGCCATCCATCATAACAAAGAATTTATTTTTTAAATCAACATATCAAGAACAGCTAAGTGGCTTTGTGGATAGAGAGCCAGGCCCAGAGATGGGACATCCTGTGTTCAAATCTGCTCAGACATTCCTGCCTGCGTGAACTTGGGCAAATCACTTAATCTCCATTGCCTAGTCCTTACTGCCTTGCAACCAATGCATAGTATTGATTCTAAGATGGAAGGTAAGGTTTTTTTTTTTTAAATCAGCATATCAAACAAATCTAACTATACAGTTTAATATTTATAATTCCCACCTCTTTTTTTAAAAAAGGCAGGAAGAAATACTTTCTCATATGTCTTCTTTGAAGTAAAACTTAATCTTTATAATGTCAGAGCAGCCACATTTTGATTATTTTGTTGTTCTTTCTTCCATTTATATTTTTGAAGTCACTGTACTCATGTACTATTTTCTTAGTTCTGCTTGCTTTAATTTGTATCAGCACATAAACATTTCTCATGCTTCTCCATATTCTTCTTAGTCATCATTTCTTTATGGCACTGTAATTCTCCATCACATTCATATACCATAATTTTTTTAGTCAATAGATCAGCATTTACTTTCTTTCCACTTCTTTGCTATCACAAAGAACATTGCTATAAATATGTTGGTGTATATAGAACTTTTGTTTTTTCTCATTAATCTCCTTGAGGCATATGCCAACTTGTGGAATTTCTGAGTCCAAGGATATGAATATTTTAGTAACTTTCTTGGCATCATTCCAAACTGCTTTCAGGATAGTTGAACCAATTCACAGATCCACCAGTTACTGGAGTACATTAGTCCACCTGTTTTTACACAACTTTTTAATATTGACATTTCCTACCTTACGTCACCTTTGTCAGTTTCTGAGATGTGAAGCAAAAGTTCAGAGTTGCTTTGATTTTCATTTTTGTTAGTAATTTGGAACATTCTTTCATGTGGTTGTTATAATTTGCTGGTCTTCTTTTGAGAACTGTTTGTTCATATCCTTTGACCACTTATCACAAAATGACTTTTGATCTTAGGTATTTTTGTTAGTGCCCTATATCTTGGATATTAGGTCCATATCAAATATGTTTCTTACAAAGATTTTTTTCCTAGTCAACTACTTATATTTGCATAAGTTTTAGTAAATTCTTTTTATTTTCATTATAATGATGCCTTATAATCAGCTGATTTTTCAGTGAAGAATTCAGAATGGGAATGGGATTTAGAGGATTATTATGAGTAGTCTGAACTCCAATCTGAATACATTCTTGGGCAATAGTTTCAGGTATCTGTCAAAGATAGATCATTGGAGATTTCCAAAATTTTGATTAAGGAAATGATGTGATATACACTAGATATCTAGGTGTCACAAGGGATAGAGCACAGGGTTTGGAATCAGAAAGAGTTCATCTTCCTGATGAGTTCAAATCTGGCCTCAGATGCTAGCTGTGTGCCCCTGGACACATCACTTAGTTCTGATGGGCTTAGTTTCCTCATCTGCAAAATAAACTAGAGAAGGAAATGTCAAACCACTACAGTATCTTTGCCAAGAAACCCCCAAATAGGGTCAGAAAAAGTTGGATATGACTAAAAACCAATTCAATAATAACAAAATTATCAACATTGTGCTGTCTTTTCTGCTATACAACCAACTACCATACTAGACAATTGCCCAGTCCTCTTTCTATTCTCTCTTCAGGTCTGGAACCTTGAACCATTATCAATCAAACTATGCTATTTTTCCTGATTGTGGCTTGTCCATCTATTGCCTTAGAGTCCCACTCATCACCCTTGTACCCTTTCAAACCAAAATTCCACTCCCTGGTCACCATTCCTACTATATGTGTTGTTCTCCCATGAGAATGTTAGCTCCTTGAGAATAGGGACTGATTTTGCTTCTCTATTTGTTTCCTCAGAACTTTATAAACTTTAATTCCTTAATAAATGCTTTCTCATTCATTTGTTAGGTCATTCATTCATTTGTTCATTCATTTCTTCTTATATTCCTAGAACAAAGAATGTTAGAGTTAGAGGAAACTTTAAAAATAATCTAGTCCAATTATCCTTAATATATGTATTAAAGAAATTAAAGCTCAAAAAGTCTAACTAAATCAGCTAAGATTTCATAGCTGGTGAATGAGAGCCAGTTCTCCTGATTTCTAATCTAGGACTTTTTCAATACATTCCCCACTACTTTGGATTCCAGTCTCGTTTTCTAAACCCAAGTTCCTTTCTTGCCCACTTCTTCCTTTCCAGAAACTACTGAGTGAAATTTCTCCACTTCATCAACCTACCCTTTATTCCATTATTCAAGTTAAAGAGATAGATCTGTCATCCAAAGAGATAGTTTGCTGATCCTTGATAAATGGTCCATTTTAACATTGCAAGCAAACAAAATTTTGTTGCTTTTTGGGATTATCTACACTTGCTAGTGAATAATTGCTTTTGTGGCTGCTGTACAAGGCTAGCTTTAGGGAAAATTTCAATGTAAGCACAATCTGTCATACTCCATTTACTGAAAGTTCCTCTCCTTTTGCAGGGTTTCTCCTCCTCTTCCTTTCTCTCTCAAAAGTTCAAGAGCACTTCATCCTTTTTTCTTAGTTAAAACTGTTCAAGAAATTATGGGGAAAAGGTGACAAGGAAGGAAAGAAACAAATATTTTATTTAAGCTTAATAATGTGTACTGGGCATTATGCTTCAGTTCAAAAATATCTGAGACCAGATTTGAATTCACATCTTCCTGACTTCAGACCAGTATTCTCTCCTTTGCACCATATAGTGGCTCCCTAGCCACTATCTCAGAAGACAGCCTGTTTTGATATAAAAAATTCATATCAGGAGAAAAGGGGGTCCATTTCCTCAGAAAGTGAATATGCCTGGCCCTATAACTTGGCTAATGGTCCCTAGCCCCAGGGAGGAAGCAGATGGGAGAAGGATGTAGGCCAAGCATGGCATTGGGGGAAGGTAAACTAAAGAAAGGGTGGGAATCTTGATAGGAAGCCACATTACACATGAGCTGGTTGGCATTTTTATAGAAAATCACCAATAATGGAACCATATGGCTCATGTAAGAAAGAAGTATGAGATAAATGCATTTGAGGGCAAAGCCCTAGTCATCACAACCTATTTATGGTTCTGAAAAAGGGACTTTTTTTCTTGGTCTCATAATTTCTTTATTGAAAAAGGAAAGGATTTTTTCTCACACAATAAGGTTAAGAGCCCCTGGTCTAGAGTAAAAACTAAGTCATAGAAAAAATTCTTCCCCCAAGAGAAAACAGTTAATAAAACAGAGAAATCCTTCTTTTCTAGAAAAGACACTAAGAAAACTAAAGCATTTTCCCTTTTACTCTCTTGGGGGAAAATTTTCCTCTATGATTTAGTTTTCCCTCTAGATCCTGAGTTATTAACCTTTTTTTGTGTCATGGATCCCTTTGACAGACTGGTAAATATTATGGATTCCTCCTCAGAATAATGCAAGGAGAAGAAGGAAAGGAGAAAGAGAGACCTATGAAATTTAACATAGCAAACTAATGAATTAATTTTAAAATTCTTTAATTGCATAAAACACTTGGAAAGGAAACCAATTATATTCAAATGCAGTTATCTTTTTAAATTTTTTTTATTTTATGGACTTCAGATTAAGAAACCCTGCCACAGAGGAAATACCTCTTGGTCAAAAGAAGAGGCAAACCCATATAGAAATCTACTTCCTGAGATGGTGATAAAAGAACTATAGTGAATGAAGTTCTATTCCTATGTGCCTCTGAAGGGTGGAGCAGTCAGGATCCATTGTTATCTATTATATTCCAGCATAAGGAATCTGCTTTGACATTTTTACCAAAATGGATCTATAGGCTTTAAGTTCATGAAATAAAAGATTATAGGAATAGTTCCTCACAGAGTTTTTGTATGTCCTCTGGTTGAGTCAGTTTGTATCCTACTGTTCTAAATCTCTGGATTTTAGTCATTACATTCCAGTATAGTAATGACTATGTTCTACTTATTTTTACAAAAAATAAAAGTTGCTTTTACATAAATATCAGAAGGTATAGCATAGTTCTAGGGAGCTTTATAAGGTTCTTCACAGTGCTGGAGCCACAAGGAGACCATAGAAAAATATTCCTTTGTCTGAAGAACGATCTGAAGACTATTCTGGCTTCCACATGCTTGCCAAAGGGGTCCATGTCATAGGGAAAAAACAAGAGCCCTTGCTCTAAGATCTTCTAGAGGTTTGTTTTTTTTATAGAAGACTGTTCTTTATAGTTTGTCTTTTGCTCCAGAAAAAAGAAAGGGCTATAATTTAAAACTGTGATGTCTGGTCCAAATCTACTTGGAATGAGAACACAGAGGACTGTCCAAACAAGAATCTTTCATTCAAGCTAGCAGAGGGAGAACCTTAACTTCTGGAGTCCAGTCCTATGTCTCTGTGAAACAGCTGATGACCCTGGCAACTCCAGGAAATAGACAGAAATGGGGAGAGTAGCCCAGCAGGGACCTTGCATTGAGTAAAAATTACTCTCAGATTCTCCAGAGTGGTACCCCATTTATAGTCAGTCAAATACTACAAAGTCTGGAGAGAGTGGTCCAGAAGTCTGATACTACAAAGAAGCTCACCATTTGGTTATTGGTTCCCTGGGGGAAAAAATACTAGTCACCCCATCCTAATAATCCCTCTAATTTCTATCTCTGACACTCTGTTCTAAAAATCCTTCCCAGACCTGAAAGTCTATGTTTTTAGGTCCATTTTAATTTATTATCATCATTATTATTAATTATTTAATAGTAGTAAAATAACTAGAATTTATATAGTGTTTTATAGGTCACCTGATCCATGGAACAAACTTATGAAGTAGGTGCTATTATTATCTCCATTTTTCAAATGAGGAATCTGAGAATGGTTAAGGAACTCATCCAGGACCACATAGTTAATAAATGTCCAAAGCAGGATTTTAACTTAGGGATTCTCTATCCACTGTACCACCTCGATTCTTTGAGTCTCATGAGGGGAAAAAAATTTAAGGATTTACATATTTAGAAATACTGTCTTTTTTTTAAAATTTAGGAACATTTTCAAGGAATTCTGTGCCAAATGAGTAAAGGACAAATTTAGGGCAAAAAAAGGTGAGAAAACCTGGGGTTAAAGAGGATTCAAGGGCAGCTGAATCTTCATATTAAGACCCTATATTTCAGGCCTATAATTTACAATTTTCTTCTACTTACCCAGAAAACCAGCATAGCTGTCTGAGCTTATCTCATTTCCCTAAGTCTATTTTTAAAATTCCTAGGTAGGAGTTAGCAACATTTTAGCTATAAATAGAGGCCACAGATTTTATGATCAGAGAAAATGAGTCCATCATATTTTTTAAAAGCATACACATTACTATTTATAGTGTAAGAATTTTTACAGCTGAAACATACTCTGAAAATTCTCGATTATTTTCCTCTTGACCTTATATGAAAATTTAGCAGTCAAGGGGAAAGAATGTCATTTCAAATCGCTTGTATTCTAAAAACCCACCTTGTAGAAGAAAGGATCATTCAAAATGTATGAAATTGACAATTCTTTGAGAAAAAAGGAAATCACACTGATGGAAGTTGAAGAATGTAGATTTCCTATGATCTTAACAATGTGTTTAGATGACAAGAGCATTTTAAGTAATTCATCTTGATGTCTCCACTGTAGCTCAGAAGAGAGCCCAGGAAACAAGGGCTTACATCAATGCGCAGATGTCAGATCTGGCACCATGATGTTCTCAGAGAACAGAGCCCTGAGAAATACATGCTTTCCTCACATGTCTAGCTTTCAGGGCTCCACATGATATGGCCACTGAAACTCCATCCCCTTTTTTATTCTCTCTTTCCTCTATCAATTCAGTCCACTAAGTTAATTACCAAATATCATTTAAATACAGAGCAAAGGGAAGGGAGGCGGTCAGGTGAAAATGAAAGACACAATCCCTATCTGGTTTGGATAAGTTGGAGAAAAAACAACTACTTGTGTCCTTATAACTCTCAAGTTATCTGGGATTAAGAGAACAGAGAATATTTATAGGCAAAGCCTATGAAGGAAAAATAGGAAATATCTTTGAGTTAGAAAGGAGAAGTGGAGAGGAGGAAAACTTGGAGAGACAAGGGATCATGAAGAGTATATGGCCCTAAAGAATTGGAAATTGAGGGAATGTCCATCATCAACTGGGAAACAGCTGAACAAATTGTGGAATATGTTGGTAATGGAATATCATTGGGTTATAAGAAATGATAAGCAAGATGATTTCAGAAAAAGCTGGAAAGATCTTCAGGAACTGATGAAGAGCAAAATAAGCAGAACAGAGAGAACATTGTACACAGTAAGAGCAATATTGTATAGTGATCAACTGTGATAACCTGGCTACTTTTAGTAATGCAGTGATTTGGGATGATCCTGAAAGGCATACTGGGTAATGCTGTCCCCCTCCAGAAGAAGTGCTGGAGTCATGCTTTGATTTTATTTGGGGAGGGGTGGTTGATTATGTATGAGTGTGCTCTTACAACAAGGAACACACAAAAGTGTGTCTTGCATGACAATAAAAATGGAAAAAATAAAATTAAAAAGATTACACAGCCCTACTTGGGCACTGTGAAGAGGGAAAAACTGAGGTCCAGAAAGGGTGTGTACAAGCTGGTTGCAGGGCAAACGGGGCCCAGTGGCAAGATTTTCCTGAGTTGAAGCTTAATTCTTTGACTCTGGGTCTAGGGTTCTTTCAGTCACCTTATGTTTTGCCTCATTCAGTAATTACTTTTTTTGTATCTAATTGTGAAGAAGCCTTAGTAGATTCAACTCCCCTTAGGAACACCTATTAACAACAATTAAAGATTGCAAATTTTTTTTAAAACTGAAGGAAAACACAACAGCTTCTCCATCTCATAAGGAAGGCTACTTTGGGGTGGGGGAAGTGTAGAAAAGCCTCAAGGAGGAGATGGAACAAGGAAACTGTGCCAACACCATCATGTCTGAGGCCTGAGTCTACCCCCAGATAATCAACTTGAAGCCAGCCCCAGATCTGGGGATGCCGATGGACAAGGCCTCCACTGTTGGAGAAAATGCTTTGCATTTGATTCTTGCTATTTCATTCTAGTAAATGTCCCTTTGTAAAAGCTAAATGATGTGAATTGGCTAAATTATAGTGTCAGTGATTATTACTAAAAGTGATAATAATGAAGGACTGCTAACTAGCAATTGGTATTGGGCTTGATTTGATAGCTTTCTAGAAGAGCCTCACTTCACCCCTGACTACCACTAGAACTTTGTGGAGAAAAAGCAGACAGTCAGAGTTCTGGAGGATCAAGTTGTCTTTGGAAGTGGGAGTTGGGATAAGGATGCATTTTTTTCCTAAAGTTTATGAAGGCTATATGTATTTGTGTACACATGCATTTATACACTATGTGTTTTATATATAGATATAGATATATATACATATACACATAAAATATACAGTGTGCATGTATGTGTGCATCTAGGAGTGTGTGTGTGTGTGTGTGTGTGTGTGTGTGTGTGTGTGTGTGTGTGTGTGTGAGTGATGGGCACTATATATAAGCAAGAGCTGGACCTAGAGTTAAACAGGAGGAACAGAGCATAAACAACAGAATTTGGAAAGGCATTCAGCAACTAGGTGGCACAGTGGATAGTCAGAGAAACTTGAATCCAAATCCTGTCTCAGACACTTACTATCTGTGTGATCCTAAGCAAGTCATTTATCCCCTGTTAGTCTCAGTTTTCTCATCTATAAAGTAGAAATAAAAATAGAATCAAATGAAATTATGTTTAAAGCAGTTGGCAAACCTTTAAGTACTATTTAAATGCTAGCAACCATTAGGAAAGTATGCAGACTTCCAAGGATCCATAGTTACTGTAAAACCTCATTTTGAGAACAATATTCTCCTGGTGATTATTTAGTGGTAAAAATCATGATGTATCACTAATTCAGAAGAATCCAACTGTAAGCAAAATAAAAGGAGTTAAAAAGACAGCAGTCGCAGTATTCTTTGGATGGATGTTCTTTAAACATATGATGTCTTACATGAAAATACTGGTATATCAGACTGTTTACTACCTTGGGTTGGGGGAGGTGGGGTGGAGTGGGAGGAAGGAGAGAGAAAACCTGAATCCTAAGATGTCAGAAAACAATTGTTTAGGGGAAGCTGGGTAGCTCAGTGGATTGAGAGCCAGGACTAGAGACAGGAGGTCCTGGGTTCAAATTTGACCTCAGACACTTCCTAGCTGTGTGACCCTACACAAGCCACTTCACCCTCATTGCCTAGCCTTTACCACTCTCTGCCTTGGAGCCAATACACAGTATTGACTCCAAGAAGGAAGGTAAGGGTTTTTTAAAAAAAACAAACAATTATTTAAATTTTTTTCTACATGTAACTGAAAAAAAATTTTTAAGAATTTTTTTTAAAACCTTAAGAGTGAGTTTATAAAACTATAGCATCAGGCCTGGGGATGGGATGTCTTAAGTTCAAATGTGACCTCAGGTCCTTCCTAGCTATGTGACCAGGCAAGTCAGTTAACCCCCATTTCCTAACCCTTCCAACTTTTCTACCTTGGAACCAATACATAGTATTGATTCTAAGATGGACAGAAAGGGTTTAAAAAATAAAATAAAACTATGTCATCTTGTCAAATGATGAATCACACATAAAAAAGTATCATAAATTACATCATTTATTATTTATATCATCAGAAAAGAGGGTGCCCAGTCATATAAATAGGAGCAATTATTAGTACCTGAATAGGATGTGTGTTGTATTGTGTAATTCATGAATTATTCAAAGAACTAAAGGAAGATCTTTGAAAAATTGGTAGATCCTTTAGAAAGACCTTATAGAGGGACATGAATAAGAAGGCATGACTGGAGGTACTTGCACTGATCAGAAAACCAGTAAAACATTTTTCACAGTTCCATGCACAATATAGAGTACATAGTCAGTCCATACATAGTAAATGGTATTTATTTCTCAAAGAAAGTATTAAGTAATACCTAACTATTATATAATATATACATTACTATGTAATACAGACTTTCAATAGTAGATGAAATGAGTGAAGCCTAGCTTAAAGTCTTAAACATACTAACTCTAGGCAAGAAATCAGAAAAGCATATTGGATTTTGAGAAGGAAACCTTGTTACTAGTTCCAGATCTTAGGAAAACCATTCATCTTTCTAGGCTTTAGTTTAAATAAGATAATCTTGAAGATCCCTCCTAATTAACATAAAACAGTAATAACAAATAGTTGCAAAATGCTTACTTGGTGCAGAACACCATGCTAAGAGCTGAAGATAAATTGAAACAGAACACCATAGTGTCTGTCTTCAAGAACCATATAATCAATTGTGTGTCAGCTAAGGGAGGTTAGGGAAGTTTGGGGGAGAGGGAAAGAACATGAAATATGTAACTATGGGAAAATATTCAAAATAAAAATTAAAAAATTAATTTTAAAAAGAGCCATATAATCTAGGAGGAGAATAATATATATGCATAAATAACAATAATACAAGATAAAAAAATTTAAATGGTTAAATGTGAACAAGATAAGTAAAAAAAAAAAGAATAGCTGAGAAGGGATTGCTTCTTCCTGGAGGGATTATGAAAAGTTTCATGTATGAAGAAGCACCTAAACTGGACCTTAAAAAAAGGAAGGATATCAATTGGGTGATATGAGTATGTGTGTGTGTAGGGGAAGGTACAGAAGTTCATCCTAGGCACAGAGGCTAGAATGTGTAGTTGTAAAAAGGTGAATAAAGGCAAGAAAAGAGGGAGCATAATTTGAACAAAGGGAAGGATACAAAGTTTAGTTGGTACCATACTATGAAGGGTTCTGAAAGCTAGGACAAAGAGTTTGCATTATAGTGGAACATCTGATTTGTAATCAGTGTGGAGATGGGGGACTCAAAAAAATGCTACCCTAGTGTTTAGCAATGGGTGGTCTTTTTTTAAGTAGCCTTTTTTTTCCTTCTAGGAGAAAGAAGCTGGAAGAGAAGAAGAATTCTCTGCCCATCTTGTTCCCAGTACTCCAGGAAGAAGTGGGAAGGCAGAAGTGAGTGGCTTCTGGACAAGCATCATTCCTGTGCCTTCTTCTGTGGTCCTGCAAACTCTAGTTCTGTGAAATAGTATTTCAAAGCTGAGAAGTGATGGACATTATTTGTGATGTTGCAGAGTAATCAGAGAAAGTTTAACTTTCCACCTCTATTGCCTGTTTAAAAAGAGATAACTAAAAGGCAGAGAAATGAGAGAGAAACTGATTCCATTCCTCCACTGCAGGCAGGTCAGAAAGCTGCCACCTTATACAATCTTTATTTTCCAACTGTTTGCCATTGTTTTTGTTACTTATGATCTGTTGTTTGCCTTTGAATAAAACGAAATGTAATAATCCCTAAATTCTTATCTGGTATGAGCAATGATGGCAAAAAGTAGAGATTTTTGATCCTTGTATTAAAGAGACCAGTGTGAGGAGGAAGGGAGGATCCATTAGAAGTCCCAAAAGCATACTGACAGCATATCCTTAGGGTGCAGATAATCACAAGTTTTCATAAACATGAGAGACTTTAGAGAAATTAAATGGAATAGATACATATCCCAATAAATGAGATAAGGGCCTGGTTGTGTATCGTTAACCAACTGAACTTTATATTGTCATATATCCTGGAATTCTTTTCCCCTTTAGCAGAAATTGATGACAGAATGAATAGTGTGCTTGGCCTAAAGGCAGGAAAACCTGGATTCAAAGCCAGCATTAGACACTTACTAGCTGAATGACCTTGTACAAAACATTTAACCTCTATTTACTTCAGGTTTCTCAACTGAAAAATGGAAGTAATAGCATTTACCTCCCAGGGATGTTGTGAGGATTGAATGAGATAACAATTGTAAAATATTTAGCACAGTTCTCAGCATGTAGTAAGTGCTTAATAAATGCTTATTTCTTTCCTTCCTTTCCTTGTCCTATTTCTATTCATCCCTTTCCAGTTCTGAATGGTGCCTTCCGTATGCCTTCTCCATTCCTCATTGCCTGCTGCAGAACACCACTGGAAGCAGTCTCACTATTATGTTGAATGAATCCATAACAAATCTTATGGAATTTCAATTGAGTCCTCGCTGTTATACAATAATCCTTCAAATTTTCCTTGAATAATTTCTTATTAAACTCCCATGGTATCTGTTCCTATTGTTCCTTAGTCAACCTATACCAAAGTATATTTGAGGATATCAGCTCAAACTTTACCTTTTCAAGGAACTTGCTAAGTTTCCCCACTCTCCAATTTTACTCATTATTCCCAGTTCTCTCTTACTTTAGCTCTAATTTTATTTTTTTATCAGTGAAAATTTATTTTTAAAATTTTCAATCATTCTACAAATAGCACTGGTGAGACTGAGAGCTGGGAAAGCCAGGTTATATTTAGGAAATGTTCAGCCTGACTGAGATATAGTGTACCATGGAGGAGTAACAGAAGACAAGACTGGAAAGAATGGTGGGGACCAAAACTCAAAGGACCTTGGATGTCAGGCTGAAAAGTTTGGGGTTGATTATGTGGGCAACAGGGAACACTTGAAGGTTGTTGAAAATGTACAGTGGTATATTAAAAGACCTAGCAGTTCAGCTGAAATTTGGCAGCTGTAGCAAAGGCAGCAGTATCCTCATCCCCTGTGGTCCTTGTTTCTTTGCTCTCTTGCTTGTTTCTAAGAGGAAGAAACTCCTCTCTCTTGCTTGTTTCTAAGAGCACAATCTCTGATGCAGCTATATCATAGGGGCTTGCACAACACAAAAGTTCCTGAATCATGGTCACCAAAGGATATGAACCATTACAGGAAAACTGTGGTTATATCTGACTTTGAGGTTATATCTGAATTTTAGAGGAGGAGGTAGTCTCCCTTGCCAGTCTCCCCTCTTCTTGTACCTTTGATCCCATCTTCTTCTGTCTTCTCTAGGAGATTGACTCCTTAATATTTCAGTCATCCTGTCTCTAATTTTGACTTTCATTATTTATTGGCTCTTTATCTGATGCCTACAAACATGCAAAGATCTCCCCCAACCTTAAAAAAAACTTTTTATTTGATTTTGCCATCCCTTCAAACTCGGTTTTGTCTTTATCCATCATTCTACAAAGTTAAGTCTTGAAGTCACCTGAGTTTGGAGAAGTCACAAGATTATTCCATCCTCCAAGTGTCAAGACAAGGTAAAGAATGTTACAGAACAATCTCTTTCTCCCTTTCTCCTCAGTGCCTCTTGATTGTCTCCCAATTTCCTTTGGCCAACTCTCACCTTCACTTCATTGTCTCCCATAAGCAACCAACTGTCTTAACCATTTCACCCCATTTTTTTTCATTCCCTCCAAACTGTATATTAATTGAGTAAAGACCAAAGTTTTGAATTCTTAGCTAACGAGAGCCTTGAAACTGGTTTGTTTTGCAACCATATGCACAGATAAATAAATTATTTGTCTGTGTGATGTTTTGTCTCTTTATTTTAACATAATATTCTCCCTCTTTCTCTTTCCCCTTTTCCTTTCTTTGTCTATCTCTTCGTATCCACCTGTTTCTCCTCCTCCTTTTCACTCCCTTTCCCTTGTCAGCTCCAAATTTCCATTTATTCTCTGCTCCATCTAGCCTTTATTTCTCTCCTGAGATCCAATCTTGTATCACCAACTACCTTCCAGACATTTCCCTCTATATGACCTATAGGTATATTAGACACAAATGTCCAAAACAGAATTTGATATTTTCCTCATTAAGTCCATCTCTCTTTCTAAATTTCCATCTGCTGTCAAAGGCACCACCATGCTTCAAGTCATCCATATTTGCAAATTCTGAATCATTTTTAACTCCATATCCTCCTTTACCTCACAAATGCAGATACCAACTTTTGCCAATTCTACCTTCATAGCTTTTTCACACCTGTCTGTCCCCTTCTCCTCACTCACATAGATATCACCTACATTCTAGCAATCATTACTTCTGACTGTATTACAATAGCCTCCTGGCTGGCCTTTCTGCCACAAGTCTCTTCATGTTCCTATCCATCTTCTATAAAGCTACCAAAGTGATATGCTGAAGGCATAGGGCTGACATATCACTCTCTCCTGCTCAAAAAGCTTAAATATAAGAGATGTCTATCAGTTGAGAGCCTGAATGAAAGCTTCAGCAGAAATAGGGAAATCTGGATTTAGTAAAGGATAATAATTTGTTTAGCTGTGGATATGAGATGCTGAGAAGTATAGATGGAACTATTCAGTGGGCAACTGGACATAGGAAGCTCTTGCTGACATTCTAAATACTCTTTGGTTCTAAGGTTGATTTTAACTCTGACCTCTTATGACTCTATAATTAGAAAAATCCTTTCAGTGGCCAGTCTAAGTTCTTTGGCCCTTTGACTTCTAGGCAGAGTTTTCCTGCATCTTGGATTCTTAACTGTAGCCTCCATAGTTCTGCATAGTTCTGCCTTTTTATGAGCCATTTCTCATTCTGGAAATACAGCTACATTTGCTGAGTGTAGGTAATGCTAAAAAAAGTGATGAGTGGTCCAGGCTGCTCCTTCCAGCATGTTTTAATATGTGCTTTCTTCTTTAGTAAATGCTCACTCCCTAGGGAACTAGCAGAGACCATTAAGTCTTTCATTAAAATGTCTACAAGATGAAAGGTGCTAGAGCCTTGAGGGTGACAGTGGGTTTTGTGAATTAACAGTGTGAATTTAAAGGAAGTATGAGAGGAGTCATTTAGGAAGCAACCAAATAGAGAGGGAACCCATGGTTCTTTGGGAGAGAAAAAGACAGCTTGAGGAAATGGATGCTCTTGACTTGCCACAAAGCAAAAAACAGTACCAATGCATTTCTGAAGTAGACAGACGAGAAAAGGTGAAAGCCATCATTAGAGCATAATAGCCTATTAGGTAGTGATGGAGGAGAGACAGAATATAGGTGCTTTTTTGCCTGATGGCTATTTTTCTTGAAAACAGACTATCAGAACTAGAAGCCTAGTCCAGATTACCTTTCTATTTCCAGTCCCAGAGCCTGAAAATTGGGAGAAACCAAATGAAAGGGTCCCTTTGATATAGTAAAAAGGGTCTTGGGTCTAGATACCTGGATTTAAAAATTGGTTCTATCCCTCAATACCTAGATCTAATTCACTGTTCACACTTTACAGACAAGGAATAATTAAGAGGTTGCAAAGAAGTCATATGGCTTTCCAATGACCTTCTTGGAGGCACCATTGAAATGGCTTTCATTCATCCATTCAGTAAACATTTATTAAGTGCCTACTATGTGCCAGACATTGCACTAAGCTCTGTATTTAAGAGGATTCAATTCCAGTTCTGAAACGTACACATTGTGTGATCCTGGCAAATCAGTTAATTACTGGGATCCTCATTTTTTTTAAATCTGTGAAAAGAGAATAATAATGACAGCACAATTATAACTAGAATTTACATGGTACTTCTAAAGAAGGGAAACATTCCCGTCACTCAAAAATTTATTAAGTTCTTCAAAGTATTACTTAACTTTGGTATTTGTAGTATTTTGCAAAGTGCTTTATCTATTATCTCATTTGATCTGTATAACCCCATGAATTGGGTACATTATTGTGCCCATTTTACAGAAGAGGAAACTGAGGTTAAGAGAAATTATGTGACATGCCCAGAATCACACAGCTAATAAGTGTCTGGAATGTTCAAACTCTAGTTTTCTTGACTCCAAGTCCAAAACTCTGTCCACCGTGCTACCTAACTGCCTACATATGATAATACTTGTATTACCAACTTCCAGAGTTACTAAAAATGTTTTTTAAATTGTTAGTTTATAGCAATCTTTACCTGACAATTGTATGGAATTTCATTTTCCTCTGTAGTCCTTTCACACAGAATCTGGAGATTTTAGATCTTTTCATATTTTGTTTTTGTGGAGCACTTAGGATGTCCACCTGTTAATGCCTTACTCTCACTATATGACAAGCTTATACCTCTTTTTTCTAGTCACACTTTCTTGAATTATATTCCTCAGATTAGATCTTGAGTGCACATCATCAATGGAAATATTTTTCAGTCTTCTTGCAACTCCCATTATGGTTACCCACAATTTTCATTTCTTGCATTATGATATTCTGAGATTATTGATCAGACAATAGTACTGGAAGGACATTTAGATTGAAAAGATGGGATGGGTTTCCCAGGATAAATATTCTCTCTTTTCTTTGGAAAGTTGTAACAAAAGGAACTAAAATTATGCCAGTTTTCGAGAATTCCTACCCCCTAGCCAGAAATACTGTTCTGACAGAACACTTCCATATTAAATTTATCTGTTTTCTCCAGAGAAGTTTCCCTCTCAGTGTCCTCTTTGTGATTGCATTCCCAACAAGTAAACACACTAGAAAATATCACTATTTATAAAGAAAAATACACTCAGGAGAAAAGCTTCAGACTCCCAAGAAGGAGGACAAAGAAAGAAAAGAAATACATAATGGCCATGCTGGGTTCTGTAGTCTAGAAGCACCTCCCAACTTTGTTCCCAGAGTCGGGACCCTGATGCCATTTGGCAGTTACCTTTGTCTCCACTTTGATAAGGCTTCTCAGAGCCTCCTACCTTGAGTTTCTGGTTTATGTACAATTGTTGGCTGGATTATATACAATACTGTTGTGTCCTTTCAGAAAGAGCAGGTTCTCTTTAGAAAAGACAGCAGCCTCCCTAGTTCTTCCTTAAAGCCGAGGCTTTGTGTTCTAACATTGTCTAAATAAAAGTTGGGAAAGGAGGTTCATTTGGCAAGCAAGTAACCTTTATGCCCTATCTTTCCATTCTTCTTTAATTTTTTAAATTTATGAACTTAATAAACAAGAAAAAATACAATCCTATATACAAAAGAATTATACATCTATTTCATATTGCCTGCTTTTTCTTTCAAGTGTATGAATTCAGTCTGTAACTTTCAAAGCTGTCCAGCTTGTCTGTGTTTCTGGACTTCTGGGCATTTAGAAATGTATCAATGACATTCTTTCTTTCAGCTTTTTGAGGGGGGGCTATTTTTATCTCTATTCTCGCTCCCTCTTCATCTCTCCTGAATTGATAAAGAATAAATAAAATGAAACATTTTAAACAAATACACAAACAAAACCAATTCTCACATTCTCAGTGTCTGAAAACATATAACTTATTCTGCACCATGAGTCCATTGCCTCTCTGTCAAGGGGTGGATAATATCCATCTACTAATTCTATCAGTAGCCCTCAAGAATTGAAGTTGGTCATTTCATTGATCAAAGTTCTTAAATCTTTCGAAGCTGTTTTTCTCTTCAGTGTTACAGCTGTTGTGTTTTATGATTTGTCACTATCTCTTAGAGTAATTACTTTCAGTTTGGGCCATTTCAAGGAGTCCAGTTCTTTGATAAGATTTTCTATCCTCAATCTCCTTCCTATTCTTTCCCATATTTCTCATTTCATTTAATATTGTCTTTCTGCTCTCTTGTTTCATTTCTATTGGGTATTCTTGCAGTATTTGTGATCAGGTTATTCTTCTCTAATACTCACTTGAATTTTTTGTGTGCTACTCTCTCTTTTTTAGGGTTACTTTTCAGACCTCTTATTTCTTCGTTGTGTTAGTCATTTTCTTGTTTATTTATATCTCTAGCCTACATTTTTAGTTTGTCCTTGGGTCACACTTCAGGTTCAAAATGATCTGTTCCAATCTTCTTTATGATATCTTTTCTAAAGTTCCCATGCAGTCTGAATAGAAGACATCCTTTCAAGAGATATTTGAATCACTAGTTATTGATATTCTCTTCAAATCCATGTGGAGTTATTGATATTATCCAAATGTATAAATCTTATAAAATCCATATAACTTTTTATATGAAATTAATTCATGTGAAGTTTTAAAGTACAAACTTGATTCCCCTTTACCGTGTTAAAAGGACTTCCAAATGACTGTTCATTTCTGATTTCCATTTATATTTGGGTTAAAATTCATGAAAATACTTCAGTCCTGAGTTGTCTTCTACCTTTTTCATCATCTGTAAAAGGGAAATGAGGTGGGGAATAGAACAAGCATTTAATTAGTACTATGAGTCAGACACTATACTAAGTGCTTTACAAATATTATCTTATGTGATCCTTAAAACAACTCTAGGGGGTCAATGCTATTATTATACCATTTTACAGGTGAGGAAAATGAGTCAGATGGAGTTCAAGTGTCTTCCTCACACAGCTACTAAGTGTCTGAGACTTGATCTGAACTCAGATCTTCCTGAGTTAAGACCCAGTTTTCTTCCTACTGCAGTACCAAGCTATGAAGTCACAATTGTTTTCCTTGCTGTTGAAGAGTCAGAGATTGAGGGCACTATTTTGGAATCATAGTCAGTCTGTTATACCTTAATTTTTTTTTCTTACTAAGGTCTCTCATGCTGTTTGTCAAAAGTAAATTAACTGTTGATATGCAAGAGTACATATTTTAAGTATTTGGACATTTACTGACTAAAGGGAATATCCTGTCTTCTAGAAAAATGTGTTTACTGTGTGAGCATCTGGATCATGTAAGATCCAGTCCCTTAATACCTCACATTCTATCATTCCCACCTATTAATTGCATGACTTTATAATACCTTCCACAATTGCCATTAATGAACTTTTTGTAAATAAAGCCTTAGCATAAAACAAGTGTATGAACAAATAAAATATAATACATAAAGCAGAACTCATTGCCTGGTGATCTGATAACCTTGGTCAAATTACAATGTCATTATGTTGACAGAAATTCCATACGTGTCTCTTCCAACTTAGAAATTACACACTGATTGTATTTGAAACCCTCACACAGAGTATTTCATAGCTGTAAGGGTGTGACACTATTGTTCATCAGTATAATCCACAACTGAGATCAACCATGCCATGAAAAAATATTATCCCAACTAATTATCAAATCCAATGTATAAAGTTACTATATGATTCCAGTTTGCTTTTCTAACTCTACACCACCATAGTAGCCTCTATGAAGTTAATCTTGGATATTATTAGAGATCTTCCCAATTCGGGGGAGAGGAATTGTCTTTCATAGTCTCCCATCCCAAACAACTCTATCAGGTAGGCACTCTTCTGTGGATGTCCTTTATTTTTATTTTTTAAGCCAACTTTTCAAATTTCCAATAATCTACAAATGATTAGGTTAACTCATGATTAGAATAACTCTAACTTGCATTTCTCTTAGCATATTAGTGTTCATTTCTTAAACTTAAACTTTTCTGCTTCCAAATCACGGATCATGTGTTTCAAATATACTGTGAGATGCCCCTTTTCCCCCTGCTATTTCTTGTTCTCTTCAATTTAGAATGTTGAAATGATTAGGTTTTTTTTTCAAAAAATATTCTTTACTTAATTGCCTTTAAGTGCTTAGATAAAGACAAATAGATCTATTCAAAATTCTTTCTGTCAAATAATTCAACCAAATAACTATTCAAACTGACTCCTTTGGACAATATTTGTTTTCTCTAAAAATGAGTCATTGATCTTCCCAAAATACTTCCCCTTTCAGTAGCAATAGTTGCTAGGAGTTAGCAGTAGCTACTGGTAGGAGTTCATCTAAAACATCTTTTAGGAGATATACACCTACTATTCCTCACTGTATCATGGAAGATAAAGTCAGTATAGGGCCTACGGGAATTTCTAGATTCTACCATATGGATGTATGTGTGATGTGATATGGGGTGGTGTGGGGTGGTGTGCGGTGGTGTGGGATGGTGTGTGTGTGTGTGTGTGTGTGTGTGAGAGAGAGAGAGAGAGAGACAGAGAGACAGAGAGACAGAGAGACAGACAGAGACAGAGACAGAGACAGAGACAGAGACAGATAGACAGACAGACAGACAGACAGAAAGATAGAGACAGAGAGAGAGTGACAGAATATTATGAAATAAAGGAACAATGGCGGTTGCAAATGTTACCTTTTTCAAATTTCAATTTAATGATCTGTAGTAAAACCAGAGGTCCCTTACCATTAAATTCAGCATAAACTAAGCTTCGTTCCTATTCTAATAGCAGGATTTTTTCTCTGTCACCTTACTGACCAGATCAAGGGAAAAGAAAGTATCTACTCAAATTAGGAATATTCCTATTTTGTTTTTAAATTGACTCCATTTTTAACCTTTTTTACTTAAGGATAAATTTCACAGACAGACACAAACATATATATATATATATATATGTATATATGTGCATATATATGTATACAGCCTATTTATATATAAATATATAAGCATCCATTCCACATTATGACTTTCTCCATCAAGGTTTCAAGATATTGTGGGATGGCATAAGAAATTAAATGAGAATTTTGGGAGAGTTTTTTTTTCCAGATTACATGTCAATACAATTTTTAATATTCATTTTCTAACATTTTGTGATCCTCTCTCTCCCTTCCACCCTTACTCCCTCCCTAAGAAGGCAGGTTAAATGAGAGAGGCTGTACATATATTATCATATAATACATATTTCCATGTTTGTTATGTTGTGAAGCAAGATATATTTCTTACACTAAAGAAAAATCATTGAGTAAATAAAGTAAAGAATGGTATGTTTCAATCTGCATTCAGACACCCATCTTTTCTATCTATAGTGGTGAATATCCTTTTTTGTCATGAATCCCTTGAAGTTGTCCTGGATCCTTGCCTTGTTGATAATAGTTAAGACATTCATAATTGATCCTCATACATTATTGTTGTTACTATGTATAATGTTCTCCTTGTTCTACTCACTTCACTTTGCATCACTTCATATAAGTCTCTCCAGGTAATTTTTGGTGATCCTCTTTTTTGTCATTTATTATGGCACAATAGTATTCCATTATAGCATAGAGCACAACTTATTCATTCCCAAATTGATGGACATCATTTCAGTTTCTACTTCTTTGCCACCACAAAAAGTGCTACTATAAATATTTTTATATGTACATGTTCTTTTCACCTATCTTTTATCTCTTTGTAATATAGACCCAATAGTGGTACTGCTGGATCAAAGGGTTAACATGGTTTTATTACTGTTTGGGCAAGATTCTAGATTGGTCTCCAGAATAATTAGATCAGTGGCATCCCAATGTTTCTACATATCTTCCACCCTTTGTTAATTTCCATTTTTGTCATGTTAGCCAGCTGTTGGATGTATCTCAGAGCTGTTTTAATATGCATCCCTGTAATTAATAGTGATTTGGAGCATTTTTTCATTTGACTAAAAATAGCTTTAAATTCTTCATCTGAAAATTGCCTGTCCATATTTTTGACCATTTGTCAATTAGGGAATGTTTTGTATTCTTATAAATTTGACTCAGTTCTCCATATATTTGAAAAATTAAGTCTTTATCAGAGAGACTTGCTATAAATATTTTTTACAGTTTGTTATTTGCCTTTTAATCTTGATTGCATTGATTTTGCCTGTGCAAAACCCTTTTAATTTAGTCAATCTTATCTATGTTATATCTTATGATGTATGTCTTGTTTTAATCTAAATTTTTCCCTTATCCTAGGTCTGACAGATAAAACTATTTTGTACTCTCCTAATTTATGGTATCACCCTTTATTTCTAAGTCATGTTGACTTTACTTTGGGATATGGTATGAGGTGTTTGTATATACCTAATTTCTGCCAAGCTATTTTCCAGTTTTCCCAGGTATTTTGGCCAAAAAGTGAGTCCTTCTTCCAAAAGTTTGTATCTTTTGGTTTTCAAACACTAGGTTACTATGGTCATTTACCATTACATGTTGAGTGCCTAATCTATACCATTGATCCCCCGCTCTTATTTCTTAGCCAGTACCATATTGTTTTAATGTTTGTCACTTTATTATATTGTTTGAGATCTGATACAGCTAAACCATCTTCCTTTTTTCATTAATTCTTTACATTAATTACTTTGATATTTTAAGTCTTTGCTCTCCTAGATGAGTTTTGTTATTATTTTCTAGCTATATGAAATAATTTTAGGTACTTTGATTGGTATAGCACTGAATTAGTAAATTAATTAAATTTAAAATTGTCACTTTTATTATATTGGTATGATGGAATTTTGGAGTTTTACAGAAGCCACAAACTATAAAGGCCATCAAATGACACAGAAAAAAATTTAGAAACTCAGAATTTGTAAAATATCAACATCTTTTATGTTTTAATACCATGAATATACACAATTCCTTTTTTAAATTTAAAATAAGTAAGAAGTTACAATTTATGAAAAGAATATAAATGCTAGAAGATGACACACAAAAGCTAGAAATGCTTACATTGACCTACATATAGCCTATGACCAAATACCTAACCCAAATTTTACAGTAAGGTACTATAAACAGTTCATAAAGGAAAAAGAGAAAATTCAGACTTCTCTGGTATGAAGGGAGGGCCAAAAAATTTTATACAGATTTTCCAGATTACAGAGATGCCCTACTTCTCACCCCTTTGATGTGAAAGGGATACTTGGACATATTTATGTGTATATACATACATATATATATTTCCCTATGAATGAATTTATATATGACCTTCATATGTGTAGGTATATATATTTATATATGTATATATATAAACAGACTAATTTATATCTATAAATATTGATATGCCTGAAAGGGAAACAAACTCTTGCCAGAATTTGGTCCTTAGAAATAAAGCACAATTTAAAAAAAATTTTCCCTCTGGGATACATTCCAACTTTGCTCTGGCAGGGTCTTAGCATTAATTATTTTTGCTCAGTCTCTTTTTTTCCTTTGCCACTGAGATTTAACTTTTCTGTTTAAGAAAAACAGCAACAATAATATTCCCATTAACTAACAGGTGAAATGTTGTCAGGTCACTTTCTATTTCTGTGGCTTATTTAAAGATACCCCTACAATCTGGAAGAAATAGCCTTGCTGGAGAAGACTGCTAGGTGGCCTGGAAGACAACATATGTAAAGATGATGAGAAAACCTGTGTTCAAATCTTTCCTCAGTCAACAACCATATAACTGCTAGCAAGTCACTTAACTCCTTGATTTATGCATCTCTAAAATGGAGATAATAATAGCAACTACTTCGTAGGTATTGTGAGGCTCAAATGAGTAAATATAGATAAGCCCTGCTGCAATTGCCTTAAAGTACTCCATCAATGCTGGCTGTTATTACATCTTCAACTACTATAAACAGCTTCTAGTTAAAAATCACTTCAAATATACTTTATGTTTTAAAATAAAATAAGACATGAAAACTACCTTTTTTATTTCTGGAATTTATCCCAATAAATTCCACACCAATGACAAAGCTGAGAGAGATGACCGTTACATAGGATAGCACCTAGGCAACCAAAATAGATATTGCTAAGATTATGGACAGGCCTGAAATGGTCAGTTATATACCAGGCTCAGATGAGGTCACCACCATTTATGTGTCTACAAGAAAAGAAGCCAAGGGTATCTAAGTACAGGCAAAGTCCAGTCATATAACATAAGGCAATGAAGGAGCGGACAAGCAGAGCCTCCCAGAAGGAGACTCTCCAGGAGAGACACAGCCATTGATTCTCCACAAACCATCTCCCATCCTTTCCTCCTTAAAACCAAAGTCAACCAACAGTAGATATTGTAGGACAAAAAAAGAGACAAATGACTACCAAGGCCAGTATTTTTAAAACCTCCCTTGTAACCAGTCATGTCTAACAGAAGAACCTCACAGATTTTTGGATAGAAACAGCAAAATCTTGTCTAAAGAAAAGCCCTAGAAAAGTTCTATAACTTTGAACTAGGGTTGGACAGAGCTCTATTTTTTCAAATATTTTGCCCTCAGGTAAATAACTGCTCAGATGAAATAAATAGTGGAACTCTCTTTCCTAAAGAAGATCTTGAGGTCAATAATAGCATTATAAAATAGAAAAGCTATTATAATTATGGCTCTATTTTTGGCAACTGTTATTTTGAAATTACATGTTATTGGTTTGTAATGTTTCTTTTTCTAACCTATTCTCCAAGTGAGACAAGCAAATCTCACTTACTTTGGACAATGGTACTTGAATTCTATTTAATCCCATTTATATAGCTCCAGAAATGACAATTTCCCTTTTTCCTGAAATTAACGTGGCAATATTTGGAACATGCTATGAGAATTTGTGTTGTAGTACTTTTCTATATCATTTTAAGGATGCCAGAAAGTGGCACATTATTAGAAGAACAAAACCAATTCCACCAAGTCATAACACATATGTGAGAAGATAGATATCCACACTAATGAATATACTCATAAATATTGCTCACTTAGTGTCTTATTGTTTACAATTCTTTTTTTAACAATAACAGTGTGAAATAGGTAATGCAAGTATTATTGCTAACCTAAATTTATAGATGAGAATCTAAAATGAAATGTTTGGATACCAATGTAGCCCTGTCCTTCATATAGAGATAAAATTAGAAACTTTTTCACCTGTGGCAAAGCATTTTTTTCATGTGAGGCAAGATATTGTCACAGAGGACAGTCTAACCACAGGCGTAATACAATAGAGACATGACCAGGGGGAATGGCAACCTGGGGGGCTGACAAGAAAGTTAGATTATGTTGTGAAAGATTTTAAGGCATGAGGACAATGGCCTCTGGACTATCACACTGAGGAATTACGGTCCAATCACTCTAAGAAGAGCCTCCCCACCCCATGTGAGCAACCTGGACCAAAGCTTTGGACACCTTGCTTTAGTTATAGCTCTGCTGTCATGCACAATATATACTTGTATGGTGTTCTATTATAGTATTGTTATTTGTTTACTTAACATTCTTTTTTTATTTTGAGTTCTATATCTCTCCTTCCCTCAAGTCCCTCCCACACCCATTGAGAAGGCAAGAAATATAACAATTATACCTGTGAAATTATTCAAAATATTTCCCACATTAGCCATTTAAAATAAAGAAAAATAAAGGGAAAAGAATATATTTCAATTTGCACTGCATGTTTATCAGTTCTCTCTCTAGACTTAGCATTTTTCATTATGAATACTTTGCAATTATCTTGGATAATTGTATTGATTAGAGTAGCTAAGTCTCTCACAATTGAACATTGATACAATATGGATATTATGATGTACAATGATCTCCTGGTTTGTCTCATTTCCTTTTACATTATTTCATGGTAGGTTTTACTGAAAGCATCCCCCTTACCATTTTGCAAAATAGTATTCCATCACAATCATATACCACAACTTATTCAGTCATTCCTCAAGTGATGGGGATACCTTCAATTTCCAATTCTTTGACTAAAAAAAAAGAGCTGCTATAAATATTTTTGTACTTATACATTTTTCTTTGTATTCTTTTGGATACAGACTTAGTGCCACAGTTGAAAATCTGGGCATCAATTTATCATCAAGGCTAGCAATTACCAGTAAATGAGACCAATGACTTCTAGGTAGTCAGAGCCCCTGAACTGAATTTACAAAGCACTTTATAGACACAATTAGGAATACCAGAATAGGGTATATAAACAATAAATGAAAAACACTGATCCCATTTTGATGATGTGGTTGGAGTATTTGGGGATTTTCCATTGTCTTCACAGAAAGCTGAACTGTATCAGAAAACTTCCATTGAAATGGGGAATAGTACTCAGGGCAATGAGATTTCCCAGCCATAGGTGAACTAATGTCATTATGATTTATAAACTACAAAAAAGCATATCAAGAGCTTTCACTAAAAATGGAAACTTGGCCTGTTTGTTAGCTGTTTGTTAGCTGAGTTCTATAGGAGCTCATGCAAAAATAAGGAAGTTAGCTAATAGACGGGCTAACTGGAGCTAATGCCCTGTCAGGCTACATAGTCTTATACACTTCTTAATCTACTGTAATTTTATAAGTAGATAATTCATTGAAATTGCTGGGTCAAAGTGTATGTACGGTTTTATAGGAGTTTAGACACCATTCCAGTTGTTCTCCAGAAATATTTGGACCAGTTTACAACTCCAGTAACAGTTCATTAGTTTTGCAATTTTCCCCCATTCCCTACTGTATTTGTCATTTTCCTTTTATGTCATATGAGACAATCTGAACAAAAGGTGGTACCTCAGAGTTATTTTTTTTCTCCAGTCAATAGCAATTTAGAGTTTTTTATACAATATAAATAGTTACTCTGAAAACTGCCTCATCATATCCTTTGACCATTTTCAATTAGGGAGTGGTTCTTATTTTTTATTAAGTTCACCCAGTTCCCATATATTTGATAAATAATATATTTGACAAGACAAAGAGACTTACTAAGAAAAAATTCATTTCTTTCTAATTTTTACTGCATTAGTTTGGGTTGAACAAAAACTTTAATTTCATGTAATCATAATTATCCATTGTACTTCATATAATCTTCTATCTCTTATTTGGTCAAAACTCTTCCTTTATCCATATATTTGATAGGTAAAAAATTTTATCCTCCTGAATTTTTTCATAATGTCACTCTTTATGTCTAAGTAATGTAACTATTTTGATCTTATCTTGTTATATGGTGTGAGTTGTTCTATGCCCAATTTCTGCCAAACTGCTTTCTAATTGTCCCAGAAATTTTTGTCAAATTTGAATCTTTGGATTCCTTAAACACTAAATTACCATGGTTGTTTATTACTGTATACTGTATACCTAATCTATTCTACTGGCCCATCTACTTCTTAGCCAGTACCTGATTATTTTGATGATCAGCACTTTTTTAATACAGTTGAAGAACTGATACTCCTATGCTGCCTTCCTTTACATTTTCCCCCCTTGATATTCTTGATCTTTTGTTCCTCCAGATGAATTTTGTTATTACTTTTTTCTCTAGATCAATTTTTTTGTAGTTTAATTTCTATGCCACTGTATAAGTAAATAATTATAGGTAAAATTTTCATTTTTTATATTAGAAATAAATGGGGCAGCTGGGTAGCTCAGTGGATTGAGAGCCAGGCCTAGAGCCGGGAGGTCTTAGGTTCAAATATGGCCTCAGACACTTCCCAGCTGTGTGACCTTGGGCAAGTCACTTGACCCCCATTGCCTAGCCCTTACCACTCTTCTGCCTAGGAGCCAATACACAATATTGACTCTAAAACAGAAGGTAAGGGTTTAAAAACAAAACAAAGTAAAACAAAGAAATAAGTATTTCTCTAATTCTTTAGATTTATCTTTATTTGTGTGAAAGTGTTTGGTAATTGTGTTCATATAGTTTGTCTTACCAGCTAGACTTTGAAGCATTTTATATTGCCTGCAGTTATTTTAAAGGGAATTTCTCTTTTCATCTTTTCCTCCTGGGTTTTGTTCATGATATTTAGGAATATTTAGGATTCACGTGCATATATTTTATATTCTACAACTTTGCTAATGAAATAGTTTCAACTAGTTTTTAGTGGATTCTCTAGGTTCTCTAAGCATATCATCATATAATCTGCAAAAAATAACAGTTTTGTTTCCTCGTTGGCTATTCTTATTTCTTCAATTTTCTTTTCTTGTTGTTATATCTAGCATTTGTAGTGCATTATTGAATAATAGCAATGGTAATATATACTCTTGCTTTACCTCTAATCTTACAAGGAAGACTTAAATTTTATCCCTATGACAAATAATTCTTGCTTTTGCATAAAGACTATTTATCATTTCAAGAGAAGTCCCATTTATTCCTATGACTGTTTTTAGGATGAATGTATTTTGACAAAAGCTTTTTTTCTGAATCTATTAATGTAATCATGTGAATATTGTTGGTTTTATTAACATGGTCAATTATGTTTATAGTTTTCCTAATACTGAAGCATCTCTGCATTCCTGTCATAAATTATACCTGGCTGTCATATATTATTATAATCTACTTGTTATTATTTTATTTTAAAATTTGCATCAATATTCCTTAGAGAAATAAACCTATAGTTTTCTTTATTTTTTCTCCCAGATTTTGTTATCAAAATTATATCTGGATCATAGAAGAAATTTGGTAGGACTGTATAACACTGGAATTAATTCTTCTTTGATTGATAGACAAGATAAATTCAGAATGGGTAAATGACTAAAATACAAAGAGGGAAATTATAAGGAAATTAGGTGAACATAGAATAGTATACCTTTCAGATCTAAGGGAAAGGGAAGAATTTAAAACCAAGCAAGAGATAGAGAATATTACAAAATGCAAAATGAATAATTTTGATTACATTAAATTAAAAAGTTTTTGTATTAACAAAACCAGTGTGACCAAAATTAGAAGGGAAGCAACAAATTGGGGGAAAATCTTTATAACAAAAACCTCTGACAGAGGTCTAATTTCTCAAATTTATATGGAGTTGAGTCAATTTAAGCCATTCCCCAATTGATAAATGGTCAAGGGACATGAATAGGCAATTTTCAGATAAAGAAATCAAAACTATCAATAAGCACATGAAAAAGTGTTCTAAATCTCTAATAATAAGAGAAATGCAAATCAAAACAACTCTGAGGTACCATCGCACACCTAGCAGATTGGCTAATATGGCAGCAAAGGAAAGTGATAAATGTTGGAGGGGATGTGGCAAAATTGGGACACTAATGCATTGCTAGTGGAGCTGTGAATTGATCCAACCATCCTGGAAGGTAATTTGGATTTATGCCCAAAGGGCTCTAAATGACTGCCTGCCCTTTGATCCAGCCATATCACTGCTGTGTTTGTACCTTAAAGAGATAATAGGGAAAAATATGTGTACAAAAATATTTATAGCCTTGCTCTTTGTAGTGGCAAAAAATTGGAAAATGAGAGGAATGTCCATCAATTGGGGAATAGCTGAACAAATTGTGGTATCTGATAGTGATGGAATACTATTGTGCTGAAAGGAATGATGAACTGGAGGAATTCTATGTGAACTGGAAAGACTTCCAGGAATTGATGTAGAATGAAAGGAGTAGAACCAGGAGAATATTGTACACAGAAAGTGAAACATTGTGGCACAATCAAATGTAATGGACTTCTCTAACTAGTAGCAATGCAATGATCCAGGACAATTCGGAGGGACTTATAAGAAAGAACACTATCCACATCCAGAGAAAGAACTTTGGGAGTAGAAATGCAGAAGAAAAACATGTGATTGGTCACATGGTTCAAATGGGTATATGATTGGGGATTTTGACTTTAAATGATCACTCTATTGCAAATATTAATAACATGGAAATAGTTTTTGAACAATGATACATGTAAAAGACAGTGGAATTGCTCATTGACTCCAGGAGCAAGGGAGGGAAGAGGGGAGGGAAAGAACATGAATCATTTAACCATGGAAAAATATTCTAAATTAATTAATTAGTTAATTTTAATAAATAAAATAAGTATCAATAAATAAATATATACATATATGATTGGAAGAATTCATTGATAATCACAATAGTGTGTTTACTGACCTATAGTCCTACATCCAGGAAAGTGAAGTCAGATGGGCCTTAGGAAACATTGCTAACAATAAGGCTAATGGAGGTGATGGAAAATTCAGCAGTGGCCACTTGATTGGAAAAGAATTCTTTACATTCTGTTCCTAAAGAGTGATAATGCCAAAGGAGGATCAAGCAATCTAACTCCTTTTCATTTCATATGCCAGAAAAGTTATGCTTAAGATTCTGCAAGCTAGTCTTTAGCATCATATGAACCAATAATTACCAGAAATGCAAGCTGGTTTTCAGAGGCAGGGAAATTAGAGATCAAATTGCCAATATTTGCTGGACTAAGGAGAAAACTAGGGAGTTCCAGAAAAAAACATCTACTTCTGCTTCATTGACTACATTAAAGTCTTTGATTGTATAAATTACAAGAAATTGTGGCAAGTCCTCAAACAGGTGGGAATATTAGATTATCTTATTTTTTTCCTGAGGAACATATACATGGGTCAAGAAACAAGTTAGAACAGAAAATGGAATAATTGCTTCAAGACTGGAAAAGAGTACAAGGATATATTGTTACCTTCTTTATTTAATTTATAATGGATGAATCAAAAGCCAGGATTAACATTGACAGGAAAATATCAACTCTCAGATACAGATGATATCACTCTGCTGGCATAAAGTGAAGAAGAATTAAGAAGATTTTTGAGGAGGGTGAAAGAAGAGAATTTAAAAGCTGGCTTGAAACAACATTTAAAAACTAAGACTATGGCATTTGGTCCCATTACATACTGACTAACAAATGGAGAAGAAATGGAATCACTGTCAGATTTTATATTTTTGGTCTCAAATACTACTGCAGATGGTGGTTGCATCCAAGATGTTTGGTCCTTGGAAGGAAAGCTTTGGCGAATCTGGAGGCCATACTAAAGAGCAGATATAAGGGTTTGTACAATCAAAGTTATAGTTTTGCTCGTAGTAATATATGACTGTGAAAATTGTAGTATAAGGAAAGTTGTATGATGCAGAATTGATACTTTCTAATTGTGGTAATAAAGAGGACTTTTTAGAGATCCATGGACAACAGGGGGATTAAATCAATCAATTCTTAAAAGAATTAACTCTGATTATCAATTGGAAGGATAAATACTGAAAATGAATACTTTGGCCACATACAGATTGTGGGATCCATATTGCTGAGAGGGGTTCAAGCTGCATCAAAGAATTCCATAGCCCCCCCCCAAACTCTAAGAAAGGGGCAGTTAAAGGCAGTTGGAGTCCTGGTATAAAAAGCCAGGTCACCTTTTTGGCAGGGTCCTGATCCTGGTGCTGATTCTTTGCTCTTGGATCTGAGCAGAGGGGCAAACTCTGTAGCTCTGAGCTGGTTCATTCTGTCTCTGACAGCCAAAACTGCTTTACTTTTTGTTAGACCTTCAAACAATACCACCGTCTACCTTAGTTTGGCTATCCAGGTTTAGAAAGAAGAATATTTAGAGGCTTAGATAGAAGATCAGTCATTCAAGATACATTTCCCACTTTGGGGGGAGGAGCTGCTTATTTGACATAGCTTTTTTGTTTTAGGTAGCTTCCCCTTACCTCTCAATCCTAAACCATTTCTCCCCATCCCATTTCCAGATATCATTAAACCCTTATCATCTAGGAACTGTGTCTGGATACAGATAATTTGGGGAGATACTCACATCCTCAATGAGCCAAGTTCCTCTTACTAGTGGCTCTGAAGTTGATCCTAACCTCTGAGCCAGTGAATTACTTCTAGGTCATTAAACTTCACCTCTTCTATCCTGTGGGGAAATAATACAGAGAAAGATATGAACACAAAGGGGTTTAGTCTCCATCCACTTACCATCTTGGTCCAGAAGTTATCAAGCTAGAAATATCCACCATTACCAAACAGTTAACTGACTTCCAACTGATTAGAGGGAGGGGGGAGGTGAAGGAGTAGTCTACAAGCTTCTGCCCCTCTCATCCAGTCAAGCCTGCCTGTGTTTCTCCAAAGACCAGGGATTAGGGAGACTTCATGGTCACTGACCCCTGTCATTTTATAGTTTCCCTAATCTTACGAGATATGGGAGTCATTGGAAAATAATCTGATCCTGGGAAAATTTGAAGGCAAAAGGAGAAGGGGATGTCAGAAATCTATGGTCCAATATGACTAAATGACTCAAAAATAACAATTCTTTTTTTAAATACATCTAGTTCTGAGGATTTTTTTCTTAACAGGTTCATCTATAACAATCAATATCTTTTTCGAAGATAAAGTTATTTAAATATTTTTCCTCTTCTGTTAATCTGGAAAATGCACACTTAATGCGTATAGATTTGATACTGATCATGTTTCATTGTAAACACCCCCCAATAATATAGTTACCTTATTCCTCTCTTTCAATTATGTTCAGTTTAGTCCCAAATCTATCTGAGATCTGAGATCATAACTGCTCCTTCTGCCTTCTCTGGATCAGCTGAGGCATAGTATATTCTGCTTCAGTCCCTCACTTTTACTTTATATTTGTCTCTTTTTTTCCGTTTGTTTATTGAAGATAACACATTAAGTTTTTATCCTTTTTACTATCCATTTTCTTCCCATGTGTGGATTCAGTTTATTAGACTTAATGTCATAGTTACTAGTTGTGCATTTCCATCTATTCTGTTCCTCTTGCTGTTTGACTCCCCCTTCCTTTCTTTCTGTTGTATCCATCCTCATATGTGCAATTTCCTTTGGTAAATACATTGCTCTCCTATTCACATCTCTTCTCATAAATCTTCCCTTATCTTCTCCCCTTAGTCTCCTAGTTCCAAATTGGCCCATCTTTTCCAAAGGCTCTTATCCCTTTCCTTTTACTTTCTTTTTACATTTAATAATATTTATTTTTTAGAAAAATGATCATGGTTACATGATTCATGTTCTTACTTTCCCCATCACTCCCTGACCTCCCTCCCCCCATAGCTGATGCACATTTCCACTGGTTTTAGCATGTGTCATTGATCAAGATCTATTTCCAAATTGTTGATAGTTGCATTGATAGTTGGTAGTTTCGAGTCTACATCCCCAATCATGTCTGCCTCAACCCATGTGTTCAAGCAGTTGCTTTTCTTTTGTGTTTCCACTCTTGCAGTTCTTCCTCTGAATATAGGTAGCATTCTTTTCCATAAATCCCTCAGAATTATCCTGGATCATTGCATTGCTGCTAGTACAGAAGTCCATTACATTCTATTTTACCACAGTGTATTGGTCTCTGTGTACAATATTCTTCTGGCTCTGCTCCTTTCACTCTGCATCAATTCCTGGAGGTCTTTCCAGTTCACATGGAATTCCTCCACTTTATTATTCCTGTGAGCGCAATAGTATTCCATCACCAGCATATACCACAATTTGTTCAGCCATTCCCCAATAGAAGGGTATCCCCTCATTTTCCAGTTTTCTTGTCAGCACAAAAAGCACGGATATAAATATTTTTGTACAAGTCTGTTTATCTATGATCTCTTTGGGGTACAAACCCAACAATGGTATGGCTGGATTAAAGGGCAGGCATTCTTTTATAGCCCCTTGAGCACAGTTCCAGATTGCCATCCAGAATGGTTGGATCAGTTCATAACTCCACCAGCAATGCACTAATGTCCCAATTTTGCCACATCCCCTCCATCATTCATTACTCTTCCCTTCTATCATTTTAGCCAATCTGCTAGATGTGAGGTGATACCTCAGAGTTGCTTTGATTTGCATTTCTCTAATTATTAGAGATTTAGAACACTTTCTCATGTGCTTGTTGATAATTTTCATTTCTTTATTTGAAAATTGCCTATTCATATCCCTTGCCCATTTATCAATTGGGAAATGGCTTGATTTTTTATACAATTGATTCAACTCCTTGTATATTTGAGTAATTAGACACCTGTCAGAGTTTTTTGTTATAAAGATTTTTTCCCAATTTGTTGTTTCCCTTCTGATTTTGGCTGCATTGTTTTTGTTGGTACAAAAGCATTTTAACTTAATATAATCATAATCATTTATTTTACATTTTGTAATTTTCTCTAACTCTTGCTTGGTTTTAAAATCTTTCCTTTCCCAGAGACCTGACAAGTATACTATTTTGTGTTCACTTAACTTATTTATAGTTTCCCTCTTTATATTCAAGTCATTCACCCATTCTGAATTTATCTTGGTGTAGGGTGTGAGATGTTGATCTAAACCTAATCTCTCCCATATTGTTTTCCAAATTTCCCAGCAGTTTTTGTCAAATAGTGGATTTTTGTCCCAAAAGTTGGGCTCTTTGGGTTTATCATACACTGTCTTGCTGACGTCACTTATCCCAAGTCTATTCCACCGATCCTCCCTTCTGTCTCTTAGCCAGTACCATACTGTTTTGATGACTGTTGCTTTATAGTATAGTTTAATATCTAGTACTGCTAGGCCACCTTCCTTCATATTTTTTTTCATTATTTCTCTTGATATTCTTGATCTTTTGTTATTCCAAATGAAATTTGTTATAGTTTTTCCTAATTCAGTAAAGAAGTTTTTTGGTAGTTTGATAGGTATGGCGCTAAATAGGTAAATTAATTTGGGTAGAATGGTCATTTTTATTATGTTAGCTCATCCTACCCATGAGCAACCAATGGTTTTCCAACTGTTTAGATCTAGTTTTAATTGTTTGGAAAGTGTTTTGTAATTGTTTTCATATAATTCCTGTCTTTGTTTTGGTAGATAGATTCCTAAGTATTTTATATTGTCTAGGGTGATTTATTTTTTTGATAGACTGAGGATTTTACTTTTGTCTAGGGTGATTTTAAATGGTGTTTCTCTTTCTATCTCTTGCTGCTGTGATGTGTTGGAAATATATAGAAATGCTGATGATTTGTGTGCATTTATTTTGTATCCTGCAACTTTGCTAAAGTTGTTGATTACTTCTACAAGCTTCTTAGTTGATTCTCTAGGATTTTTTAAGTAGACCATCATATCATCTGCAAAGAATGATAGCTTAGTCTCCTCAATGCCTATTTTGATACCTTCAATTTCTTTTTCTTCTCTAATTGCTACTGCTAGTGTTTCTAGTACAATGTTAAATAATAGATGTGATAATAGGCATCCTTGTTTCACTCCTGATCTTATTGGGAAGGCTTTTAATTTATCCCCATTGCATATGATGCTTGTTGATAGTTTTAGGTATATACTGTTTATTATTTTTAGGAAAGGTCCTTCTATTCCTATACTTTCCAGGGTTTTCCATAGGAATGGATGCTGTATTTTGTTAAAGGCTTTTTCAGCATCTATTGAGATAATCATGTGATTTTTGTTTGTTAGATTGTTGATATGGTCAATTATGTGGATGGTTTTCCTAATATTGAACCATCCTTGCATTCCTGGTATAAATCTCATCTGATCATGGTGGATGATCCTCTTGATCACTTGCTGGAGTCTCTTTGCTAGTATTCAATTCAAGATTTTTGCATCTATGTTCATTAGGGAGATTGGTTTGTAGTTTTCTTTCTCTGTTTTTGATCTACCCCTTTTACTTTTTAATTCTTATCCTGTTCACTCTTCTCATAATCCCTTCCTCATCCCCCAACTATGACCTCTTGCTTCTTGACTCCCTTTCCCCCTCGCTTTCCCTCCCTACCTCTTGATATGTATACCCCACCAGGTAGCCTTCCTTCCCTCCCTTTTCTTATCCCCTCTGTCCTCATTTCTCTTAACACTCCTTTCCTTCTCTTATTCCCTCTGTCCTTTAAGGGGATTTCCAGTTCCTCCCTTCTCCCTTCTCCCTTCTCCCTTCCCTTCTGTCTCTATACATTAAGAAAAATTTTACCCTTCTAATATATGTTGTTCTCTCTTCATCCCAGCTCTAATGAGAGTTGGAGTCTAGTACTCCCAGCCTTCCATTCCTGCATCACCTTCTCTGTGGCAGTTTCTACACTCATTCCTCCTCCATATGAGATAACCATTTTACTCTACCTCCTCCTGGTCTATTCCACTATCATTTTTGGCTCATTCCATTACATTCTCTGGACATCAAGTCTTTCATCCATACCCACTCCCTTTAAAATACTCAGGCAATGATGTCATTCCCAGGGACATAGATGACATTTTCCCATACCAGAATCAAACCTTTTCGACCTTTTGAGTCAAATTAGTTTTTTTAACACTTTTGTATGTTTCTTATAGATTAAATTTTCTCCTGAGTTTTCTCCAGAAATGGTTGAAACTCCTTTAGATTGTTATATAACCATTTTTTCTTTTTTAAATTATGCTCATTTTTGCTGGATATGTAATTCTTCATTGTAAGACCAATTCTTTTCTTCTGCAAAAAGCTATATTCCATGTCCTGTTGCAGCAACAAAATCTTTTGTTTTTCTGACTGAAGCTCCATGATATTTAACTTGTTTTTTTTTAACTTGCTGCTTGTTGTATTTTTTCCCTTAATCTAGAGGCTACAGAACTTAGCAATGACCTGTTCCTATGCATTTTCATCTTTAGGTCTCTTTGAGATGGTAATTGATAGATACTTTCATTTTTTCTTTTACTCTCTGTTTCTAGAACTTCTAGGCAGTTTTCCTTCATGATTTCTTGGATTATGGTGTCTAAAATCTTTTTCTTTATCCTAACTTTCCAGAAGCCCAACTATTCTTATATTGCCCCTCCGTTTTCCATTTTCCAAATCAGTTGTTTTGTGATAAGATGTTTCATATTCTCTTCTATTATGCCATTCTTTTGATTTTGCTTTATCATTTCTTGTTGGCTTAAGAAATAGTTATCTTCTCCCTGTCTAATTCTAGTACTTAATTTAGTATTCTCTTCTGAAAGTTTCTTTTTTTCCACTTTGGTGATCTTTATTTCATAATTTTCTTCATTTTGTTGCATAGATTTTTTAAAAAAATTTTCCTCAATCCCTCTTATTTCATTTTTGAGATCCTTTTTTAATCTCTTCCAAGAGCTCTTTTTGAGCTTGGGGCCATTTGCTGCATTTCTTTGCTGTTTTTGAAGTAAGTGTTTTTACTTCACTGTCCTCTGAGTTTGAGCCCAGATCTTCTCTGTCCCCATTACAACTATCAATAGTTTAGTTCTTTCTCTTTTGCTTGCTTATTTTTACTTATTTTTATTTTTAGCAACCAGGCCAATAGACTTAATTATTTACTTTTTATGGATGTTCATAATGCATTGATGATATTATCTCAGGTATCAAAATTTTCTTGTGTGTGTTTGTTTTTTCCAGGGTCCTCTTTAATTATTGAAGTTTTTATAATCCAGAGTCAGATGTACTCTTATTTCTCTGCTCAAGTCTCAGACCATAATTGACATTAGATTCTCCAACCAGAGTCAGCAGGCAGTTCTGTTACTGCAAATACAAGTAGCCAGTCTGCCTCCCACTGTATCAACAACCAAGGACTCCACTATCCTCAGTTTCCATAGCTAATAGGACCCCATCCCTTCAGCAAACACACTCGCTGTTGGACTCTCCTTCCTCACTACTTCTCTCCTACCACCATAACCTTTGTAAGAATGGAATTTGTGCAAAAGGGGATGGGACAGAAGGAGCCAGAGAAGGAGTGACTGATGGTTGGTGACAGTTGGTGACAGTCAAGACCAGAGGGATTCTGGGAATTCTCTGGAAGAGGAAGGAAAGGAGGAGAACTTCTGTTGGAGGACTGAGAAAGGGAGGAGGAAAGCATCTCAGCTTGGATCCAGTCCTGAGGGCTTCCGGAGGATCTTTCTTTGGACATTGATACCCCGATTCCCTGGTCAAAGGCATCCCATCACTTCTCATACAGCAAGACTTCAATCATTGACTCAACTAAGTTGTTTGACTCCATTTTGGGAGCGATCTCTTAGGCTCCCTCTCCCATTACCCAACCTTGTTGAGAAACTCTGGTTTCTGGTTTGACTTGCAATTATAGAAAAGGATAGAAATAGGAAATAGAAACTGCAGGAGAAAAGGTGAGGGGAGACACTTAGAAGTGGGATCCCCAAAGGTTCCCACCTAAGTGAGAGACTTAATAGGAATAGAGAAGAGGGCACCCCAAATCCTTCTGCCCTTCTCCCCTTTCCCTTGCCCCTGAATTGCAAAGAATAAAAGACATTCATTAGTCAGATAGCATTCCAGAGTGCCTGAGAGATGAGGGGGAGGGAAATCACAGCTTGGTCTGGCTGCCTCCATCTTGAAGCCAGACCACCTGTTGTGAAGTTGACTGACCTTGGGGGATGCTTGGGTGAACCCTGCCCTCATTCAAAATCAGATTGGGGTCCCCCATACCTCATCTTATAGGGAAGCCTTGCCCCCAACTCCTGTGGGGTGGCATGACCATCCAGGTCACCCAGTTTGGGGGTGACACCCCTTTGAAGTCTCCCAGTGTATATTCTGTGGGAGGGGAGAGCTCCAAGAGAGTCTCCCATCATAGACTCTCTATCTCCCCTCTATTATAACATTGGTTTCTGGCTCTCATTATTATTATAACTTGTTTGGGGGGGCCTCCAAAGACACTTCTTTGTTAGCAATGAGGCTTGAGTTCCTGCCCATAGGGTCTTGCACCCACAGACTTCAAAGTATATCTACTCCTTCAGTCCTCAATCCTGGGCCAGACAGAGTCTCTGGAACCACAGCCACACCAAATACAACTTCTCCCATGGCTCTCTGCCTGTGGGTTCCAGTGGTATCCTTGGGGATGCCAGCACCCCCAGCAGAGCAAAAAAAATGTGAGTTGCTAATCCTCCCCTTTGGGGCTCACTTTGTGGATTCTCTCCATTTGTCCTATTCCTGCCCCCAGGACCTATGGGAGGCCAGAAACTTTTCTCACTAGTTGTCCTTAGCTGTTTAGTTTCACTCTGAACTCCTTTATTTTTGTTGCTTTTAATGTTGATTTTATGGGGTTATTTTATTGTCTGTAAGGGAGTTTAGAAATGTGAGAAAGCTTCAGACCCTTCTCCACCATCTTCCCCTATAATTTAAAAAAATATTATGTCTAAGGTCTTTTTTAAATCATAACTTTCAGTTAGTCCAATAATTCTTAAATTATTTTTCCTCAATCTATTTTCCAGGTCAGTTTTTTTATGATATATTTCAAATTTTCATCTATTTTTTCATTCTTTTGAATTTGTATTATTATTTCTTAATGTCTCATGGGGTCATTAGTTTCCACTTGCCCAATTCTAATTTTTAAAAATTATTTTCATCAATGATTTTTTTATCTCTTTTTTAAATTTGGTCAATTCTTCTTTTTAAGGAGTTCTTTTTAGAGAATTTTTCTGCCTCCTTTCAAATCTGGGACAGAGTGAAGCTAAATATGAGGAGACTAATAATTATTCTTTGACAGCTTTAAAGATTAGACATTTTTTAATATGATTTTTTTAAACCCTTGTACTTCAGTGTATTGTCTTACAGATGGAAGATTGGTAAGGGTAGGCAATGGGGGTCAAGTGACTTGCCCAGGGTCACACAGCTGGGAAGTGGCTGAGGCCGGGTTTGAACCTAGGACCTCCTGTCTCTAGGCCTGACTCTCACTCCACTGAGCTACCCAGCTGCCTCCTAAAGATTAGACTTTTGTGTGAGATTCCAGATCACTTGTATATAATATTGAATTTAAATTACATACAGTAGGTATGGAGTAGAGGCAGTAACTCAACCAGACTCTCCAAACATTGCCCTAAAACCAACTTTAAAATTAAACTTCAAATCAAATTATGGAGCAGCATAGCCAGCAAAAGGTCAGGGTGAGACATTTTTCTAGCACAAGTCAACTTAGGAGGTTTGAAAGAAAAGTACTATTTTCTTTCATATTCTTTGTCCCTCTTTTACTAAACTTTTACTTAAACTTTTACTAAAACTTTTACTAAACTTTTACTTAAACTTTTACTAAAAAGTTCTCTTTTCATAATATTCATGCATGACTCTCATTCCTTTCCCCAAGTTTTCCTCTACTACACTTATCTCTTTTTTTAAGCTCTTTCAGGAATTCTTGTTGAACTTGCTTCTAATTTGAATTTTTCCTCCTTGGAGGCTTTGCTGGTAGTTGTTTTCACATTATTGTCTTCTTTGTTTATGTTTTGATCTCCCCTGTTCCCATAGCAGATTTTTGTGGTCATGTTCTTTTTTGTTGATGTTGTTGCTTGTTTATTTTTTCCAGACTATTTCTTGACTTTAAACTTTATGTTAAAGTTGGGCTCTGCCCAACTGGGGCAGGAAGCAATACTCTCCCAAACTCTAAGCTTTTTCACGTTGCTGTTTTTATAGATAGTTCTGTGTGCCTATAAGTTTTCAGTACTTCCAAGAGAAGTATTGTCACTGCTCTCCCAGTCTATGTTTTGTTTTTTACTCTTTGAAGAGCCCCTGCTTCCCTGAAGGCAAGAGCAAATGCACCCTTCTCTCTTGATGTTTGTTGCAAGCACTCCTCTCTGCCCTGGAACTACAACCCAGAAATTACAAATGGGCAATAGCATTGTAAAATAGTGCCTGATCTTGTATCCAGTGCCAACATTGGGTCCTCTGTGATCTCTTTCTGAATCATTTCCCCAATGCCCCTGTTATCTCTGGACTGAGAGTTCTCAGAGCTATTACTATTACTGTCTCTGTTACCTCTAAGGTTCACTGCTGGAGTTGCCACCACATGAGCTCCAGACTATACCCAACCCTAGTAGCATAAGCCTCTCCTTCAAACTTTCTAAGTTGACTTGTGCTAGAAAAATGTCTCACCCTGACCTTTTGCTGGCTATGCTACTCCATAATTTGATTTGAAGTTTTATTTTTAAAGTTGGTTTTAGGGCAATGTTGGGAGAGTTTGGCTGAGTTGCCACCTCTACTCCTTCCCTACTGTATGTAATTTAAATTCAATATTATATTATACTTTTTCTGTGTTAGTACAAAGTAAACCCCCTTCTTTGTTAAATGTTCAGTGACTTGCAAGTGCCTGGTTCTATATTAACATCAAAGCTAACCTAAAAGACTATTGGGCTAGTCTAGGCAGATTGGAATGAGTGAGATTGTCTCATGGCTTACATGAGGAGTCCTGCAGAAAAGGGTGGCCTCAACTGATGGCAGGATGCTGGCACTCCCTCTTGCTAGAGTCCTAGTCTTTTATGGGGAGTCCTTTATGTGAGTCCAGCAGCAGACTCCTGCTCAGACAGATGGATTAGCTTGGTGCTTGCTGGAAAAAGCTATGGAACAGGATAAAGAAAGTGCCATCACCAGCAATCCTTGGTTGCTGTTGATGGTGCTGCATTAGCTAGATTGCCAGTATGGTTGAACTAAAAGTACACTGAATTGGCACATTCAGTAGCTAGAGACAGAACTCTCGGCTTTCAGGGTCCTTGTAGCTGATGAAGTTGGTAGCTAAAAGTGAAGAGATCTCATCAGAGAAGGTGGAAACAGAGACACCCCAACCAGGAATCCTGACCTAGAGGTTCTGGTCCCTACTGAAAGAGGAGTTGAGACTGAAGGAGAAAAGGATTGGGGCAGAGTTCTTGAGCATCTTTGCAATGAAACTGAAGGACTGTGAGGAGAACTTAAAAGTGTTAAATCAAATAGAAGTTTTTCTGAAACTGACAATTAACAAAATGGGTCTAAACAAGGTATGAGCACCAACCCGCAAAAGATAAAAGTGATTCTAAATTTTCTACATCCATAGAACTTCCTATATATAAGGATTATTCTAGGATTTGGCAATTATTATAGATTCATTAAAAATGTTGCTACTTTTTAGCCCTTGAATGGCCTCAGTCATGCAACACATGATTGAAAAATTAATCAGAGGGGGAAGAAAATGCAAATTCCTCTAAAATCTACAAAGGCAAGCAGAAAACAATGGATAGGTGAATGTAAATAAGCTGTCTGAATGCCTCAGAGTTGCACCAATGCAAATCTTATAGATCCAAGATAGACATTTGTCCTACACACAGACTCCAGCCTAGACAGCTTGGGAGCAGGGTTTTATTATTTTTGTTATTACTGTTGTGGTTATTTCTTTTATTTTTACCAAGAAAATAAAGATCATCAGACACCAATAGGATTTGACAGCAGAAGACTTTGTGAAAGTGACAACTGGTATGCATATTTAATCTAGAGTTTTTAAACTCTAATTTATTATTAATTTATTAATATATAGTATTATAAATACTAGACTAAATCTAGTATTAATGGAGTTCTAGACCTCAAAGTGGGATGTTGCTGAAAAATTCTGCAAGTATGGAGCCAAATTCCAAGTGTGGACTGATAGATAACAAGCCACTGAGCCCATATTTTGATCAGTAACAAGTTAGCTGCTTCTTGTTAGAGACAAATATGACCACTATTCAGCTCTAGGTTAGCATAAACAACTGGACTGGGAAGATTAATGCATATAAACGCTTTGTCCAGGAAGTCACTGTGGTAATATACCTCCCCACCCCACAAAATAGAGAAATGCAGTTTATATGTGGCATTCAGATTGCTCAATAGCAATCAAGCTGCTAAGAAAACTCCATGCCTGCAAAGAGAATGAATTCCTGGAGCACCTTCAGGCAGGTCCTCTGGCTCAGGGGATGGTTGACAGCTCAGCCTTTCTTGCTTGCTGGTGCCACCTAGTGGTTATGTGCGTAAGACTGGAAAGGTAAGTTGGAACCAGGTTGTGAAGGGTTTCCTTTTATATTCCACGGTTTCGTGGGATTTTGTGGGGTTTTGTGGATAGACAGCTGACGTGGTGTGTGGAGAGATTGATTTGAAGCCAGAAAGACCTGGTTTTGAGTCTTTCTTCTGGCATGCTGCCTGTGTGACTTGAAGAAAATCATTTAACCTCTGAGCGCTCTAGGACACTCTTTATGATTCTAAGTTGAAGAGAAGGTGTTGATGTGCATTGGTGGAGGGAATTTCCTCCCTGAGGGACTGCCCAGACTAAGTAAATAGCAGGTCTGGTAGCTATTCTATATTTATATTTTCACAGGAGCACTCTATTCCATTATGTTCATATACTCTAATTTATAAAATCACAATTATTCAGAGGTGATGGTGCATAATAGATAAAGGGATAGCCTTGATATCTAAAAGATCCTGAGTCAAGTGTTACTCTAACACTTAGTGGCTGAGAGAACACAGACAAGTCAATTTCCCCATCAATGCCCCCAGGCAGCTCTCTACTACAATAAATTACAAAATTGTCCATCTCCATCTAAGGAAGGCTTTTCTCTCATTAGGACCTTTCCTCAGTGCTGAAATCACACATTTAGGTCAAAAAATAGTTTCAACCATTCCTCAGTTATTGAGCATATAGCATATGCTAATCATGTCATATCTTATACACTTGGTCCCCACCAATAATAAAAAAATATTACAAATAGAACTCCTATTACCATCTTTATAAACGTAGGCAATTTTCCTCATTTTATTGTGTTTTAGGACAGTACCAGAAATGGAGTCCCTGAGTCATGAGCTATGATATGTTTTGTGATTCATTTCATATCTTATTGCTCTCCAAATGCTTTCTGCAATCTCACTAATAATGTATTAGAGTAGCTATTCCCCCATTACCCTGCAAAAAATTGGATTTTGTCATTTTTAATATATTTTTATTATTCCAGTGAGCATAAGGTAGTATCTTAAGACTGTTTGACATTGTGTAATTAGAATCTGCTCCCCAGGACTCTAATTCCCAGCATCCCACTTTCCTTCTCACATTTTGTCCTTAGGTTTTGGAGATAAAGTTTTCTGGGACCTCCACCCTTCTCTCTGTTTTCCTGCAAATGCAGCTGGGAAAAGTTTTCTTTACTTAGGTTTTTACTTCTGTTCTTTTTATTTCTTTTACTTCAAGTGATTACTAATAAATCTTATAAAATATAATGCTTGGAGTTATTGGATATTAATTTTAATCTTACTGAAGTGGGGTACTTCATAACACGAGTCCAGACACCCATAAATGTAATTATTGAAACTGTTATTTATTGGTTAAAGGAGAAAAGAGAAAAAATTATTATTATTACCAGCTGGGACAGTCTTCCCTAGTGGAAGCTGTGCAGACTAACAGTACCATACAGCTTATATAGGTTTACATGATACAAGGCTATTATTCCCTTTCACATCCAGGTTCTTATTAAAACATCACAAAACATCGATAGTGATAAGTGGGTGACATTTAGGATATTTACTCTTCACATATACCTAAACACTCAACCTTAGTTAGCTATATGTTTGCCCTACATTCTATCCAGACCTATTTGTTTGTACCTAAACACTTATCCCCAGTTAACTATGAGTGTTTACCTTGTATTCAATCCTGACCCATTTGTTTGTACTGGTGTCCTTTTGATATCTGTAGGAGGAATTTATGACTATGACCCACCATTTGCCTAGGTTGCTTGGCCTCCTGGAGGGATTAGGTCAGTTTCCTAAATAATGCAGGAATGGATTAATCTACTTCAATTCTACTTTATTCTCTAACCTATTTCATTTATTCAGTCTACTTCATTACAACATGAATTTCTAGGACTAACAAAGAATTAGAGCATGTTTTAATATGATTATTAATAGTTTGTATTTCCTCTTTATAAACTGCCTTCTTTTTTTTACTTTTAATTCATTAGTGTTATTTTTAAAAATGATCAAGGCTGATATTATGAGGAAAACTAATATTTTATTTAGGCCCATGTTGATAGAATAAAATCGGACCACGCGCCTGGCTATTTTAAAAATCCTGCCTCTTACATTCCATACCTTCCTTAATCCTTTCTACGTTCCCCAGGGAGTATGCTCAGGTAGCAAAGAGGAAGGTTTTTTTGTTTTTCGTTTTTTGTTTTTTTGTTTTCGAATTGACTCATACAACCCCACAACTCAGTCATGTATCCTGAACTGATCTGGGTATTTTTTTTAAATATCCATGTCAGAGGGGATTACATTTTTATAAAATCCAAGATTTGATTTTTTGATTTTGTTCTAGAAAAATTCTCAGGGAAAGAAGCTTGCTGATTCCTTAATCTAGAGAATGAACTGTTTGCAGAGAGATGCCTGAAGAACCTACATTGAATCAAGAGATCCAGAATGAACTTTGGGGTACAATTGATTGAACTGATGGGGTTTGAGCAGTTAATTTGAATGTACATTTTATGCCAATAGGGGACTGCCTGCAATTGGTTTCTTGTCAATGTGCTTAGCAAAACATTGGTTTTGCTTTCTCTCTCTTCCATTCCCCTCTTATCTCTAACTATTGTAGTGAGAAGACCTTTGTGGGTATAAGATGATTATGTAAAATGATCACTTGGGGTGACTAGGCACCCAAAATGATCATCAGAGGGGACTGTGTAAATGGAATTAGCTCAAGCCCATTCATAGTTATAACTCTAGCCACCAGAGATAATGTCATCCCCACCTCCCTTAGTGGGGAGGGGAGATGACTTACCCACACGTGACAATAAGTAACAAATCAAGAACAAGGGACTGCCCTTTGGGCAGTCCAAATCAGTGTAGAGGCTGCCATTTGTCCACTTGAATTAGAGGTGGACCTCCAGGAAGTGACTAAAGCTGCTGTCCTTCAAATATGATGGTAACTTCCTGTTGAGGGAGTTGGCACTTTGAACTTGGTGCTGAAGGATCTCTGCTGAGACCTCAGGCAGCTTCCCCTCTGAATTGTCATGTGAGTAAGTTAGGCTGACTCCCTTTCACCTACCTTGGCGTTTCTAGTCTTTACCTCAATAAGACTTCTTTGCCTCTATAATTGCTAAGGCCTTGTGACCAGTAGCCTAGTTTAATTAGCCTTTTAACCCTCTCTTGGTCTGGACCTCTACCGGTCTGGGCCAGACTCTCCCTTTCTCTATTTCCCTACCTTCTACCTTCCCAATTGTAAATAAACTACCATAAAACCCATCCTGACGGGTCTATTTTAATTATGGAATCAATCTGAATTATTGATTCCTGGTGACCACACCTTAAAATATATATATATATATATATAATAGCTAAGTTTTCTCTCTTACATTAGGGAAAATATAGAGATGCATCAGTTCCTCATATGTTCTGGATGTCAGAGATTTATTTGTTAAATTCCCTTATTAATCTGTTACTTTCTTTTCACTTAAAGGATTTTTTTAAAATTATGGTCCAAATATTTTATCTCCATGTGGCCAAATCCATCAATTATATAATTTATTAGCTTCATTGATCAAGATGTGCTTCCTCTTTAGTTTAGACAAATATATTATTCTCTTTCTAATTTGTGATTTTAAAATATTTTAGTTTTATGTGAAGCACAGATAAAATTTTTTAAAAAGTGTTTTGCTATACTACCAATTAGTTTTCTTAACAATTTTAATTGACTAGTGATTCTGTTCGCCTATGAGGGTGAGGGTAGAGTGAGGATTAATTCAATTGAATTTCCTTCCTCCGAAACAAAATCAAAGACAAACTTTTAACTTTCAGGAGCAGGACTTTGGAGAAAACACCCTCCCTCCCTCCTTCTCTCTCTCTCTCTCTCTCTCTCTCACACACACACACACACACACACACACACACACACACACACACACACCTGCACACACTAGTTTAACCAAAACATTATGGCAGTACAATTCCTTGGACCTAAAATACCTTATTGTACAAGTATCTCCGTCATGGAAACACAGAGTTCATGGGCTGAAATAATCCCACTCAGCAAGGATGAATAATGCAATTAACTAGATCACCAGAATCAGAGGATTTCCTGATGCTATTAAATATAGTTTTAGGCTACTGCCTCCATCAGGACAGTGGCTTCTAAGAACACAATCCTAGTGATTTTCCTGGCACAACTATTCTCCTCCTGCTGTACACTCTGCAGTAATTCCTGACTTCTTTGACTGTCACTGCATGAAGGACTTTAGTCAAGCATTATTTTGCTTACTTCCTGCCCTTCACCTGCATCCAAATGCTGCAAGCCATTTATTTGTTGCCAGCTGCAAGAAACTCAAACCATGAACATCAATTGTCACAGTTTGTGTGTGATGGCATAACAGCAATGCAAAAACTATTGGATTTTGATTCAGAAAATCCTAGCTATGCCACTGATTAGCTACATGACTTTAAGCAAGTTATTTTCTGTCTTTGAGCTTTAGTTTTCTTCTCTGGATGATCACTAATGTTAAATTCAAAGGAAAAATCATGGAGGATGAGTACTGAAAAAGACTATTGAATATACTGATGAGGTTATTAGGAACCCCAGGAAGTATTTTGTGGTAGGGTTGGAAACCACTCTACAATAGGACCAGATGATCTCTGTGGCCCTTCCCAGAACTACCATTTTATATTATATGAATCTTTTTTGTTTGGTATTCTATAATGCTAGGATTCTAAGGTTTCTAAGAATTTTAATCAAATCTGATTCTATATTTGAACATAAGAGATGTTCAAAAAAAGATAGATGTTCAATAAAAATGTTTTTGCTAGTTACAGTTATCATTATTGATGGTTTTGTTATTATTATAGAATAAACCTCTAGTCCTTCCACTTTGAGTTGCATTGTTGACTTAATAAAGTTTAAACTCCTGATCCTATTGTTTAAATCCCTTTATAATCTGGTGCCATCCTGCCTTGGCAGCCTTGCATTGCTCCTTCATATGCATCCTATACTCAAGAAAAACTAGACTATCCATTTTTCTACATGCATTCTTTCCACTTTCCTGATTCTTACTTTTGCTCCCCTTGCTCCCCATTCCTTGGTGTTGTCTTCTTGTATACCATGGAATTTTTAGTTGGAAAAAATCTTATCAATCATATAATTCAACTATCTCATTTTTCAGATGAATAAAGAACCTAATAATCAGAAGGGAGAAGTGATTTGCCTAAGATCATATATATGCAGCATATAGGAGTGAAAGGATTGGAATCCAGGTTATCTGACTCAATACCTAGTGCTTTCTTCCAATTCAATTGAAAATGTTTCAATGAATCATTCCGTTATTCTTCTTTAAGAATAATGCCTGTGATACCAATGTGATTTGCAAATATATGTGTGTATATATATATACATGTATATATATATATATATATGTACTTTGGAGTTTAAAATTTGCTTTCACAGATTTTATTTCCATTGATCTTTACCATAACCCCATGATGTTGGCAGGGATAAGTATAAATCTCCATTTTTCAGATAAGGAAACTGAAGCATTACTCAAAATATTTTAATCTCTTATGAACATACTTCAATTAAACATTTATGATGCATCATCTATAAGCAGAACATTGTTCTATACACTGGGGGAGATAAAAAATTCAGATAAGACATATTCCCTACACTCATGGAATTCATAGTGTAGTAGCGGAATAAGACAAAAACTGATAGCAATAGCACACATATATCGCTGTGAGATTTACAAAATATTTTCTTCTCAGAATCTTCCAGAAGACAGATAGTTCAAGAATTATTATACACATATTACAAATGAGGAAACTAAGACTCTGAGAGGCCCAACATGGCATAAGTGGGACATACTATTCAACTCTAGCATTTGTTCCAAGTTAGAGGCAATGTTGCCTCTAAGATATAAAATTGTAAGTTCATTTTTGAAAGGTGTAGAATTGTTTTGCATTCATTCTAGCAATTTCTTGGCTGTTCCTTCATAATCTTTGTCTTAAGTATAGTCACATCCATGCCAAAGAAATGTAGAATTGGAGCAACATTCTTTTCAGACTTCTGATTTTCTCTAAAGTGCTCCATGAAGCCTAGGTAGAAGGTTAGCAAAAGGTTTTCCATCAGGGAAACCTTTTTTGGAAAAGTAACATTTGAGTTATGCTTAGGTTTAGTTTTAGGGCAGCAGCATGGCATAATGACAAGGTACCTATTCTGGGAGTAAGGAAATCCAGGTTCAAGTCTCAGCTGTGCCACAATTTACTATGCTTCCTAAAGCAAATCACTTAGATTCTCTGGGCTTCAGATATTTCATCTTATGATGATTATAGAATTATATAACCTCAAATGTCTCTTCCACTATTAACAATCTGTAACATTTGCTACATTTTAGTTTAGGTTTCAATTTTGGAATACATACTATCTCTCCCATTTGACTAAAAAATTGTGAAGGTAGCAACTATTTCTTACCTTATCTTTGTATCTCCCTCTATGATGGAGCAATATCCTCAGACCGCACCCTGTGCAAGTTAGACTTGTTTTTCCTTGAAAGATATTGAAATTGTCCTTGAAATGTAATAGAGCCAAGGAATTAAGACTCAGATTATTGACACAGCTTCTTAGATGATGCCTAGGGTTGGGGGGAACTTCTTCCCAAGGAACTCCAGCTGTTGTTCCCTGATGCTTGGCCAGTCAGAAGCTGGTAACCTAGAAGGAGGGGAGCTGAACTCAGCTAAATCAATGTAGTGTACTTGCCAAATATTCTTAGTTGAATATCCTTCCCCTTCCATGGCTAAGTAAATGTCCATTTGTTCACTCTTAAATCTTCTACAAGGGTTCTGTTTTATTCTAATATTGAACCTGAGGTACCAGATCAGCCTGGTCATCCCCAGCCTTGCCTTCTGTTCTGGATATAGTGGGCACTCAGTTGATGTTTGTGGAATCAAGTTCTTGGTACCTACAGAATAAAAAAAATCTATAAGAAGATCAGAGAGTTTTTCCCACTACAATGAGAAAGCAGCCTGGTTTAGTAGAATGATCCCTAACCAGCAGACTTGGGTTTTCATTTTAGCATTTCCACTTCACTAACTTTTTGACCTTGAGCAAGCAACTTAGTTTCTCTGAGTCTTTACAAGTTTTTATCTTTACCTTATTATCTATATGGTAAGGTTATTGTGAGGAAAGCACTTTATGAACTCTTAAGTACCCTAAAAATAGAAGCTATTGTTATTATATCAAAATTATTGAAGGTATTAGATTTGGGGGATTAAGGAATTAATTTTTCTAACTTGTGGAACCTTCCCAGAATGGACCTCTTCCTACTTTGCAGAAGGCTAGTCTCTAAAACAGGAACACCTGAATAGTATTTTTAATTATATGAGATTAAATCTAGTTCAGAGGGTGGTATATCTGACAGTCTTTATTGAGGGGAAAAGACTGGAATCAGCTTGTTCTCTAGTCATCCTGCTTGATTTTGTCCTGTCTCTAGTAGCTGGCATACACTTTAGATGAGTGTTTTATTTGAGTTTTTCCCCAAAGGACCACTTGCTACAAGCAAAATGAAAGCTATGAGATGCTTACGGAGAAGTTTTCTTTGGCATCAGAAAGGGAAGAAATCCCATCTAAATAGCTGTCTCCAGATAAACTGGAGAAAGGAATGAAATGAGCTTCCTTAGACCCAATGTGAAAAGAGTAATGTCCTTACAGTCACTAGTCTAATTTTAAACCTGCCTTTGCCACTAACTTGTGTAATATGGAATGTCAACTTTTCCTCTCAAGAACTCAGTTTCCCTACATGTTAAAAGAAAGAATCTTTACAATTCCTTTCCCTTCCAGTCCTGATGTTTTATTATCTGATCCCTTTCATTTCCAAATTCTGTGATAACAAGATGCCTTCCCACTCCAACATTCATTGGTTTCAGGATTCTAAGTAATTGTGATATTCAATGTTCTCTGATTCTAGGTCCTAAGTCTATAACATTGCATAATACTAAAATGCTAATCTTGGTACATCTATATATACTCATAGAAAAATGAGAAAGTATTTGGTGGCCTGCGAGAGGAGTTGAATTTTGGTTTTTTGCAAGGAAGAATGGTAAATTGAAATGAAAGTTCGAGTTTCCCTCTGAGAAGCAAATGAATCTTACTTAGGATTTTCTGAGTCTAATGCTCCAATGAATATCTATCAGGTTACCCTATAATCTACTGCATGAGGCCAATATGTAGAACAATTAATTAGCAATTAAATAACATTTTTTCTATATCAAAGTTGCCAGTGTGAAATCTAGGCATACATTATTTGAATGTTTTATTGTTGTATGCTTTTCAGCCATGGGTAGAAAAAATATTCAAGACTGTTCATTTGAAAATAATAGGTACTTGGATGGCATGGAGGATAGAATACCAGTCCTAGAGAAATATCCGATTTCAAATCCACCCTCTGATGCTTCCTAGATGTGTAACCATGAACAAATCATTTCTATTTGCCTCAGTTTCCTCAACTGCAAAATGGGGATAATAGCACATACTTTGAAGACTTATTGTGAAGATCAAATGAGACAATATTTGTAAAAAAGTGCTTAGCATAATACCTGGCCTGTAATAGGTGCTATATAAATGCTCATTCTCTTCCCTATCTTCCTCACTATGTCCATGACCAGGGGAAAATACTTAGCCAATTCATGGACTGAATCTCAGTTAGTCTTCTAATCATTTCAACCTATTGGGATTTTTTTTTATTTTTAATACTGCCATTATATGTTACCGGACTTGTGCTGCAATCATTGCCTCTAAAAAATTAAAATGTACTTGAATTTCAGAAGCCTTCCATTTTTCCATCAGAATTTTAGCTTCAGCTAATTCAGGTTCAGCCCTTTCATATGTGAACAGATCAAATCAAAGCAGGGGCATATACTTAAACTGTTAGCCATATTAGTGAAAGGCTAAATAAAAATTGCACTCATAAGTCTGACAAAATTTCATCAATAATAGTATTATTTGATATTAAGATTTTAGGTATGTGTTGGGGAGCTATATTTATGTCCCAGCTGACAAATCTTTGGCATTATTTTTGATCTGGTCTTCCTCTTAAAGCTTGTGAAGGTGGCATGTCCACTAAGCTTCAGAAACTGAGTCAAAGAACCAGAACCATTACTGGGAAATCTTGACTTTGTTGCTTATATACTTGCCACCAGATTGACTGAGCAAAATAATGAGAAAAAATAGTGTGCATGATAATTGTTTCATTATATCTGGTTATTCCACTTATTTCTTTTGCAATAAGTAACAATGAAACCAAGCACAAAAGTAAAGGATTGACCTTGGTGGAGCAGAGTGCTAACTTTTCCTTAAAGACTTCAGCAAAAGAGGAGAAACTAGTGAATAAAGTTAAGCAGTTTTGAGGTGTGAAGTATGGGAGAAAAGGGTGTTCCAAATATATGGTCTTTTTATTTTAATTTTTTTCATTAATATATTTTCTTTTTGTACTTCTGGATAATCCCTCATATTTTCCTTGTTTCCCTCGTAAAAAGGAAAAAAAACAAGCAAATTGATACATTGACATGAATGACAGTACGTATTCTCCCACCTCTCCAAGGGAATGTGGAAAGGTGCATTTTTTAGCTGTCTTCTGGTACCAATATCAATTCTTGGAATTACATTGCACTTAGTTTTATTTTTAATCCATTTTATATTATTATAACCATTGTGCAAATGATTTCTCTGTTTCTATTTACTTCATTCTTCATCTGTTCAAACAAGCTTTCCCATATAACTCTGAATTCCTCATATTCATTGTTGTTGGTGGGGCAAAAATATACTTCATATTCATAAATTTCTATTTGATTAGCCATTCTCCAATTGTTGAATACCAACTTTTCCCACTTTTCTACTACAAAAATAATGATGCTATGATGATTTTATTTTATAGAATACCATTCTTTGTGCCTTTGACTTTCTTGAGACTATATGCCCAGCAGTAGGATTTCTGGTTCAAAGGGAGATGAGGACAGTAGAGGCATTAATAATGTTAAAGAGAGAGAAAAGATGATATGGAATAGGCAATGTAAGGAGTGTGCTGTAAGCAAAAAAAAATACTTAAGAATTTAAGAATTGCTGAATAGGGAAGCCCTATGCAAGATTATAATCTGTGATAAACATATATAGTTCTGTGATAAATGTATATAGTATGGCTATGAAATTTCTTCTAGATGCATTCAGCAGCATACATGTATTGAAGAAGGTTGATGATTAACAATGTTAAACCATTGTTAAGGTTTGGCAAGGTATTATTGGCAAAAGAACAAAGTGACAAAAAAATCTAAGAGTAGAGCTCAGTTTAGAGTTAGATTGGTTACCTATATCATTAGGGTTGGGAAGGGATGAAAATAATATTGTAGGAATAATGAACCAGAAGTAGAAGGAAGGATGAAATGACAAAGTTTGGGGCAGGATATAGAAAAGGTTTTGGAGGGTTGAGACATAGGAAAGTTGTGTTCAGAAAGAAGAATTTCAGTCCTGGATTATGGAGACAGAGCAATTACAGGTGATAGGGAGATGAGGTATATATCCATTTCTAAATGTGGCTAAGGTAGAATGAAGATTTAAAACATTAAAGTTGAGAACATTGATAAACTTGGAATTCAGGGTGTGTGAGCAGACATAAATTTGTATAACTAATTCCCAAGTATGATTATAGAGTTGAGATATAGAAGAAGGTGCATAACTATTTCAGAAAGGAAGGAATATAACCTAGAGCCCAATCGATAACCATAATTAGAATCTACCTGCATAGGGTGATAATAGATGCATGAAATGAATTTTACAGGAAGAGAGGTTACTGAGGAGAGAGGTACACTACTAGAAATGATGTTCACATGAGTGGTGTCTTCTGCAGAGAGCTAATTGTAGGAGTGTGGAAGCCTAAGGTCTAAAACAAAGGCAAGTTTATTAACAATAGAGATTGCAGAGATCTCATTGAAGTGGAATGCTGGGGAGAATAGGAATGCCAGAGAGGGTAAGACTGAGGTGGATGGGTAAAAGAAAGTAAAGAGTTGTCGGAGAGAAGTTTTCATCTTTGCAAACAATTTCGCATCACAAGCATTGGGAGAAGAGGTGGGCATTTGCTGGCCTTGGGACAAGGATATAGGATCATTTTATGAGGATCTTACCCCATGTGTCCTGTCAGTATGAAGAGTGACTTTTGTTGGTTTATGCTCAAGCACCAGAGAAGAAAGGATATTTGGTCAGGCACCTGGATCTCTATACAAGTACCTAAGCTTCTGACTGAGACTCACATTCAGTTCTATTTCCTATGCCTCCTCCAGGGCTGATAGAGGAAGCTACTCAACTCAATATGAAGCCACACATTGAACCTGGGTTTAGAAGGTTCTAGAGGTATGCATAGTAAGTTTTGATTTCTGAGATTTGGATCCTGGGCAAGGTCTTAAAGATTAGAGAATTAAAGGTCAAGGTTCAAAGCCCAGGTCCTGAGCAGAGTTCTGGTCATGCAATGGTTCCTCCAATGGCTAGAAATAGTGGCATAGTAGATAGAGCATTGAACCTGGAATTAGGAAGACCTGAGTTTAAATCTGGCCTCAGACACTTATGCCTTGTGTGACCCTGGGTGGGTAACTTAATCTCTGTTTCAATTTCCTTAACTGTAAAATGGAGATAACAACAAATCTTTTACAAATATTATTCCATTTGATCCTTACAACAATCTTGTGAGGTAAGTACCATTATTCCCATTTTACAGTTGAGGAAACTGAAACAAAGTGCCTGGCTCATAGCAGACACTTTACAAATGCTTATTTCCTTAAGAACAAAGCAGAAATGGTCTTTAGCATGGTGGCAGTGAAAGGGAGGAAGCCTCCAAGCTCAGTCACTAATAAAGGTACTTCTAACCAGAAGATAAAAGATTGAATTCTGGTTCAGCTATTTAATAGCTAGGTGACCTTGGGGAAACTAATCCTATTTGAGATTCAGTTTCAAGCTCCATAATATGAGGGAGGAAAGAGCTGTCTAAGCTCTTTTCCACATCTATTGTTTATTCTTTGGTGAGTCTAAGTCTCTAAGATTCTAATGTTTGCCATTCTTTTTTATGCTTCTCAATATATTTTTGACTCTAATATTCTGATATTCCCTGATTTTAAGGCCCACTTAAAATTTTCTTGATCCTGTGAAATATCAGTAAATGGGATGAAATGGTGTATGCTTCATCAAGTTGGATAAATGATGGAGTATGCCCAGGTTCTGACTTGTGAAAATAAACATTTGTTTTTCTAGTTTACTAGTCTCAGACATTTCACAAAATCTAGCATTTTCAAGACTGCACTGTTTTCATCTCACTCTAGAGACTGGAAGTTCATTCCCATAATGACCATGATAATAATAATAGGGGGAGATGAAAAAAATTTCATATGCAGGCACTGTGAAATCAGTTTAAAATTTTCCTTGAGTGGCAAGATCATCTAAACTGCTTTGGTGAGAATGCTGTAGATGCTGTTGATTAGAAGCTATAGGAGCTCAGAAGGCTGCACCTTCCTTCTCCTTGGAGCAGCAGGTCACAGCATGAGAGAAGTCGTGCTAGGTGACCAGCTCCTGGCACTTTACCTTGGAAACTATTCATCATGAGGCAACCCTGGCCAGATCTGCTAGGCAAGCTGTTTCTCCAGCATTCACTAGTGAGATTGGTATTTGTACCCTCTTGCACAGAGGGGAGGCCCTTGGCATGGGCTTGTGATAAATTTTTATTCAGAAGAAAAAAATAATCAGCAAATCCTATACTAAATCTGAAAACATTGAAGTCCTTCCCTAGCGTGAAGTATTTTGGATGTGAACTTAGTAGATGTGTTCAGATACTATCTTAACCACGCTGAACTTATTTTGATCATCTGTAATATGGGAATAATTCTTATACCACTTACTTCTTAGGGTTACCCCTCCCCACCTTTGCCTCAAAGGACAAACGGAAAAGAGCGACTAAATCACTACACCCCTAACTCTTGTCCAGCAACAACAGCCCTTAGAGATGATGAAATTTATTTTTTTATCTACTACCTACTACTTCCTACTTTCTCACATTCTGTTTCTTTCTCCATTTTCCTTTTAATCAGTCACTTGTCTGCATTAGAAAAATTTGTCCCTAACCCACATCTCCAATTTCTTTATCCTTATCCTTTTCAATCTTAGCCCAACCCATATCACATTCCTGCTTTCTGCTGTGCCCTCTGGAATTCCAATTGAGTAGTGAAAAAAGTTCTTTGTCCTTGGACCTCTTCTCTCCCACTCCTTCCATCTATTAGACCTCATTACAAACTTTCTTCCTACTGATGACAATGCATCTCTTGAAAGGGAAGTCAGAATATCCTTCACTCTCCCTGAAACTTCCAGATTCTATCTTTGCCACTGTCACTAATCAACCTTTCATCCTTTGAAGTTTACAATATCAAAATTTTTCATTCAAGTACCATTCCATACCAGATCATCCTTTATTTTTCTCCAGGAATTCAAAATCTAGATCATCATAATCCTTTAATTTCCTACTTCTATTCTTGCATGTCCATTCTCTTTGTTGTTGTTGTTGTTGATTTTTATTTATTTTGCCAATTACATATAATAACAAATTTCCACATAAATTTTCCAAAGTTATATGATCCAAATTGTCTCCCTTTCTCCCTTCCCTCCCCTCTCCTGGAGCTGGCAAGCAATTCAATCTGGGTTATACATGTATTATCATGCAAAACATATTTCCATATTGTTCATTTTTTTTTAAACCCTTAACTTCGGTGTATTGTCTGATAGGTGGAAGAGTGGTAAGGGTGGGCAATGGGGGTCAAGTGACTTGCCCAGGGTCACACAGCTGGGAAGTGGCTGAGGCCGGATTTGAACCTAGGACCTCCTGTCTCTAGGCCTGACTCTCAATCCACTGAGCTACCACCGTATTGTTCATTTTTAAAAGTGAAAATCATATAAAACCAAAATCCAAATAAATAAGTAAAAATTTATATGCTTTCATCTGCATTCTGACTCCAATAGTTCTTTCTCTGAAGGTGGATAGCATTCCTTGTCATAAGTCCCTCAGAATTGCCTTGGATCATTGTATTGCTGAGAGTAAGTCTATCAGAGTTGATCATTCCACAATATTACTATTACTGTACAATGTTCTCCTGGCTAATACATCCATTCTTATGTATAATAAAAAACTTCCTGACCTCCCAATTCTTCAGTCTTGTTAAATTCTAGGACCTATTTTTTTTTTCACTTACTCTCAGCCATTCATAGGGATAGTCACCTACTAGATCTTGCCATTACCCATGAGTGTTCCACTTCCCTAATTAAAAACTGACCTTCCTTTATCTGGCCATAATATTCTATCATCCCATCTCTTTTTATACCTCTCCCAACTAAATCTTTTACATTCAAATTCCTTGACCCCTTATATTTCACTTGACATTAATCTCTTGATAAACCATAGATCCATATTACTCCCACTGAGACCTTTGTTCTTCACATACTGCTGAATGGAACTGGAGTCACACAACTATGTGGATTGGGCTCTTTATAAATACATGTTATCCAACTTTAACTGGACTCTCACTGCAGCAAGGCATTTTTTTTATTCCTTTTTAATTGATTACCTGTCTTACCACCTGTAGAAACTATTCTAAATCATTCTTCCTTTCTAAAAGTCACATATATGCACACACACACACACACACACACACACACACACACACACATACAATTTCCTGCTCCCCACCTCAACAAAGTGTAATAACATCCAGAATCAAATATAAATCTTCTGTTTGACTTTTAAAGCTATTAATAACCTAGTCCCTACATACCTAAAAAATCTTTCTATGCTTTATTCCTCTCCACATGTTCTATGACCTAGGCACATTAACTTTTTTGCTGTTCCTTACACAAGATACAACATTTCCCAATTTAGTGACTTTTACTGGTTATCTATCCTGTCTGGAATGATCTTCCTCCTTGTCTCCATCTCCCAGCTTCCTTCCTCTCAGCTCTAATCCTATCTCATACAAGAAACTTTTCCTGAGTTCCCCTAATGTTAGTGCACTCCGAGATTCCCTGCAATTGGATCTACAAATATATTTCATTATATTTATTTGTGTATACATACATGTATACATAAATGTGTATATATAATATGTATATGTATACATAGCTTTAAATATACTGAATGCTCAATAAATGCTAAACAATGATTTCTCTCACCTGAGAAGCTTGCTCTCCTTTTATTAAGAAAATGAAGACATTTAATCTGAGCTCAATCTTCTTTCCATTTCAAAATTCTTTAGCATAGTTTCCTACACTCTTCTCTTCCAGTCTCTGACAATGAAGTGACTTGCCAAGGCCAACTCTTTTCCCTGTGACTTTGATTCCATTCATTCCACTTTTCTCCAGAAGATCCAATGTACCTTTTTCTAATCATCAACCTCTCTATATATACAGATTCCTTCCCTAACTTGCTTTCAAACATGCCCAAAGCTCCTCCATTCTCAAAAAACGTTCAGTAGACTATACCATCTACTCAAACTATTATCTTATATATATATAGTCCCCTCTTTTTCTCATGCAAATTTCCTACAAAATGTTTATACTCTCTACCTCCACATTCTCTCCTCCCATTCACTTCCCAAAACTTTGGAATCTAGCTTCCAACCTCAAAACTGGATTGATATTACTCACTCCAGAGTTACCAATAATTTCATAATCACCAAATCTAATGGCTTTCTATCCTTGACTTATCTGCCTCAATTGACTTTATCAGCTATAGCCTCCACCTGAATATTCCCTCCTCTCTTGACTTCCCTAACAATACTTTCTCCTAATTTTCTTTCTACCTCTTTGTCTGCTTTTTCCTTTATACATTCATTATCCAGATCACATCTTCTAGAGTATTCCCCAAAGCTCTGTCAGAGATTCTCTACTCTTCTCTCTTTATATACACTCTTAGAAATCTCAACTGCTCCCATGTGTTTAATTATTATATCTGTGCTGATGGTTCCCATATCTATATATCAAGCCCAGAGCTTCAAAGCTCCATCACCAGTTCCCTACAGAATATTTCAGACTGGAAGTCCTAGGCACATCTTAAACTCAACATGTTAAAAAATGAACTCACCCCTCTTCCTAATTTCTCTATTTCTGGAGAATTTACCAATATTTTTGAAGTCTCCCAAATTTGTAACCTTGCCCTTTCTATCTATTTGGCTGCCAGAGATGCCCAGAACTATATTTTAACTTTGAAAGAAACAAGAAACAAGTTCACAATTATGAGGAAGATGCCTTAATCAATTTAAAAAACATAGACCTCAGGGATCAATAGTAGTGAATGGATCATTTATAAAGACCTCCACTCAATGATGCCTCCCTAATTTCTATACAAGAAAGATTGCCTCCACAGAACAGTATACTTTAGTCCAGTTTGCATAGAAGCAATTTCCAATCTTAATGGTTCTACTTGCTGCTTCAAAGGGATTATTCCACAGACTAATTGAGCTCAATGTTCATTTTTCCAGCAGCCATTCATCCAACATTTTCCTTTACTTAATTTCATCTTATTATTTCTCAGTTAAATGTTCTCACTTTGCCTCTCTCTCTCTCTCTCTCTCTCTCTCTCTCTCTCTCTCTCTCTCTCTCTCTCTCTCTCACTCTGTCCCTATATCTCTACTTTTTTGTTATCTTTCTGTATCGTTGTTTCTATCTCTGAACAAACCTGACTAACTCCTTTTTTCTGCTTGAAGTTAATTATTAAAATGTATAAAATACTTGGCCAAACTTCTAGAATGGAATGATAATAAGAACTAACCTTTCTAAGCACTTTAAGTCATATAAAACCTTTCCTTATAAAAACTCTGAAAGGCAGGTAGTACACACACTATTAATCCCGTTTAACTGAAGTGAAAACTGAGTCTCACAGAGGTGTAGTGACTTTTTCAAAATAACACAGAACTTGAACCCAAATCTTCTGACTAAAAATCTTTTGGCTGCTTCCATTATAGCAGCTCACATGAATATAGCACTTTACTATTACTATGGTTTTTTACACATTCACATTGATCTATTCAAGAAAGTAAAGTCTTCCTTATAGGGCGGCAGAATTGGAATCCCTATTCCATGTAAACTTCAATCCCCTAACCTATAGTCTACAAATGTATTAAGAACTAGGAGACCCAGATTCTAGTGCTACACCTACCACTAACTTTTTTTGTTTGGCTTTGGTCAAGGTATGGAGCTTCAGTGTCTTTATCTGTAAAGAGAGATTAGTTCAGATAATTTGAAACCTCTTCCAGCTCTAGAATCTCCTAAACCAAAGAAACTCCAACTAATACTCTGAAATTCAGAGAGAGTCATTAACTGTCAATAGAAATAAAATGAGTCATTACTTGGAAAGAACTATGCAAACCTTAAAGGGCTATATAAATGCCAGTTAGCTAATAGAGAAGAAGAAAGGCACAGTTGAGAAGGTTTGGAATCAGAAGATCTCTGTTCAAATTCTGACTCTGCCAATTGTTACATTCATGGTGTAGGATAAAATACAATCCACTTTACCCTCTGTTTCCTTATCCATCAGAGAAAAGTGTTGTATTAAACCATTGTTAATGTTCTATCCAGTTTTAAATTCTATTATTCCTTCCAGTGTGGCATAGTGAAAAGAATTCTAAGATCATTTATTTCTCTTTGTTATCATGGGTAACTCCCATCATATCTCTGAGGCTATTTCCTTATCTATAAAACAAAGACCACAGATATCTGCACTATTTCCTTCACAGGATTTTTGGAATGAAAATATTGAACTAACCATAGTGAATAGGGATTGGACCTATGATTTCATTTATGGGAGCAAGCTCCAAGAAAGAATTTCCTTTACCAGCCCACATTACCATTTCTTCCATAACTAATAGTCTTAAATAACTTGCTCAGGGTCCTACAGGTAGCACATATCAAAAATGCCCAGGGATTCTTGGATCCCAAGACAACACTCCATTGACCATGAAAGACCATGCAACCCCTCTCTCTGCCTCTTTATATGGTATGTGAAGTTCTAGAAAAATATGAGTGATGATTATTATTACTATGATCAAATGAGGCAATATTATATAGGGCACTTAGTAAAATTTAAATGACTATATGAATGTCAAATGTTTTTTACTACCAAGGTGTTTGCTGGCCGAGTGTCTCTGGGGTTTGAATTCCCATGGAAGGCTATAATTTTTGCTATATTTTGCTGGCACCTAGTCTCAGAAAAAACCTGCATCATGCTCTCTTGCTCGAAGGAAACTGGGGGCTCCTTCCAAGCCCCAATGAACTCATCAATACTAGCTCTAACTGCCAGCCAAGAGTCGCCTCCCCAATCCTTAGCCCAGTGCTTAACATCCCAGGCAAGCACATAGTAAGTATTTAATAAATGCTTATTACTAGATAAGTAAATCCCGTCCGTGCCAATATACAGGTCAATGATCCAAAAATTTATAGGCCTAGACCCAAATCTGAGGTAGCCAAAGAAAGGACCAGCCAGCACTATTAAGGGAAAATCAACTCTGAAAGATGTCAGCTTTCACTCAGCCAGTGACTGACTCAATCTGCTCTTCTTGGAATTGACAACGTGTTGCTCACCCTGGATAACAGAAAGAGCACTGGACTTGGAATCAGGAGAGCTGAGTTTGAAATCTAAACTCTTCTAGAGGACTTTTCTTTGTTAATTGGTTTCATCGTCTATAAAATGGAAATAATAAAATTAAAATCACCTTTTTTCCAGGACTGTTATGGAGAAAGCACTTTATTATTCTCAAGGTGCTTCGTGAATGGAATTCATTATTATCATAGCTATAATTAGTATTTAAGGCCCTTGTTCACATGTGGCTACTTACCAAAAAAACCTCTTCCCCTTCCCTATCCCATTCACTCAAGCCTCCAGCCATCAATACAGAGTGTTTATTCACTATAGAAGGAAAGAAAGAAAGAAAGAAAGAAAGAAAGAAAGAAAGAAAGAAAGAAAGAAAGAAAGAAAGAAAGAAAGAAAGAAAGAAAGAAAGAAAGAAAGAAAGAAAGAAAGAAAGAAAGAAAGAAAGAAAGAAAGAAAGAAAGAAAGAAAGAAAGAAAGAAAGAAAGAAAGAAAGAAAGAAAGAAAGATTAGGAGGGAAGGAGGGAAGGAGGGAAGGAAGGGAGGAATTTGGACTTCTGAAACTGAATTGAACTGAAAACCTATTATGTGCCAAGATTGCTAAGATTTTAAGAGAGATGCTTTTTTAGCCTTTGGGGACATGGATTTAATCCAAGTGAACAGTGAATGTAGCAAAGCTGAATCAAAAATAGAAAATGCACCTAAGTCAGGACCATGAACAGAGAAAGACCCAAAGCAGATAGGCAACTGCTCAAAAGCAGTGAAAAAATCCATGGAAGATGTAAGATCTCTGATTGCTTCAGGACCAATCTTGACTCCAGAAGACCGATGACAAAGCACACTTCCCACTTCATAACTGAAAAGTAATTGGCTGTACTCACATGAAACATAAGGGCAACTAGGTGGCTCAGTGCAAAGAAAGCTACATCTAGAAATGGGAGGTCCTGGTTTCAAATCTGGCCTCTGACACCTTTTATCAGTGTGACCCTGGCCAAGTCACTTAATCCCAATTGCCTAGCTCTTACCTCTTTTTTGTCTTTTAATCAATTTGTAGTATCAATGCTAAGATGGAAGGTAAGAGTGAAAAAAAAGAGACATAAATTTTTAGACACCAATATAATACAAAATAATTGCTTGATTATACTTATTTATTACAAAGAAGAATTTTTAGTGGAGGAGGGAGTATTATAGGGTAGCAATAGTGATGAAGAAAAAAGAAAAGTAATAAAAGAACATAGTGAAATTTGTAAAAATGCACAAAAGAGAGCAGAAGGTCAGAAGGGGACAGAGAAGGAAGTTTCTATTCATACTGCTATGTAAATATATCTATAAATAAATATTTTTATATATTTGTGTGTTGAATGTAAACATATATATGATAGATTCATGATTTCATATGTAGCCTTTTCTCTTAGTCCTTTGAAGGTATAAATGATTATATTTTTTATAATTATCAGACATTAAAATTTTAAGGAAGCAAAAGATGCTACTAGTCTGCCCTAGGAATCTCTAAAACTTCCTAGAGCAGTGATGGTAAAAATTTTAGAGACTGAGTGCCCAAACTACAATCCTCACACCACATATGAGCCCCTAACCTTACCCCAGACAGGGGAAGGAGGAAGCTCTCCCATTGGGCTACTGGCCAGGGGGCAGGTGATGATAGAAATGTTCTCAGGTGAAGATGGAGAGGGAGAGGGGAGCATCCCCTTCCAGCATGCTCTGGCACATGTGCCATAGGTTTGCCAACACAGCCCTAGAATATGCAGTGTTTCCTAACTTCTGCCCATACAATCCCTCTTTATTTGAGATGTGCTTCAAGCAGTACCACTATAGCAAAACTTGGCTAACTCCCCAACTACAAATCTCTTCCAGACTATTTGGTATTTAACAACTTTTCATTTATTTTTATTTGATCTTTTTATACTAATTCTGTTATGTGATTATATAGACCCATGCTGTCTCCCTGTTTGACATATAAACTCCTGGTTAAAAGGAATTGTTTCATTTCTAGTCTTTTTTATAGCAAATGCCTAGCACAGTTCTTGGCACACAGTTTGTACTTAATAAATACTTAATTTTTTGTTTTATTGAAAAGCAGTGTGGTATAAACAGGGATGACTGGAACCAATTCAAACTGGCCTCTTGAGATTATCAAATTCAGTGTACTTACATTTCAGAAATCAGTAAATGTTACAGATAAGACCTTCACTTATTGTTTGTTGATCGACTAGACCAATGATGGGCAAATTATGGCCCAGCTGCAGGCCAGATGCAGGGGGGGGGGCCTGAAATGTTCTATTTGGCCTGCGACATTATTCCCAACCTGATGAATACAATGAGTAGGATACAATACAATACAATAAAACTTCGAAAGAGTTGCCTTAGAAACAGACTGACAGATGAATATTTCCTTTCCTTTGGCCCCCCCTCTTTAAAAAGTTTGCCCATCACTGAACTTAAGAAACTGTCAATAATGAAGATTAAACTTAGAAGTTTGATATGTGTACTTTTTTCTGGAGAGATAGTTATTATACATTTACCAGCATAACACTAGGCATAGTACATGGAACCTTCAATTCAATATGGAATCAAAGCACAGAAAACTTGGATTAGAATATTAGCCTTACCATTAACTGATATGATCTTGGACAAGTCATTTGTTAAGTTATTCAAGAAAAGCTTGTTTATGTTTTATGTATGTGTAAAAGTATTGGGGATATAAAACCACAAAGGGAGCAATTCCTGTGCTCAACATACTTAAATGAAATTAGAGGAAAATTTGAGAAAGATATCACAATCTCCTGGGTAAGAGTGAGCAGGTGAACACTTTATTCAGAAGATGGCACAACTTATGTTGAAGAAAGGGAGGACATTCAATAGATGGCATTATAAAGTAGCTCCATCTCAAGTGTACTACTCTTTCTTTTTTTTTCTTTTTTCCTTTCAGACTTGCATTCATTTTGACTGGTAATTTCTCTAGAGCATTATTTAAACTACTCTTAGGGTCCTAGGGTATAAGCCTGAGTGGCAGGGTTTCTAGTATCATAGTCAATGAAAGAGGGAAAGTACAGGAAGGAGGGAGGGAGAGGAAATGAGATAGACAAATTCTCTCTTCATTCTCCAAGAGTAAATCTCTCTCATGACTTGGCTTTAATTCTCGAATGGAATCCTCTACAGGGTAATTCTTCCATCAATAGACTAGTTTGCCAAATGACTGACTCACCAGTGGACCAACAGCTGTTTTTATACAGAGTCTCAGAGGGGTATCTGATACTTTCAGTAAGTTTCAGGTTATTTCCTATGTGGCATCATCTGCCTTGCATCAAATGGTCAAAACTCTATAATCACCTCAAATTGAATTAGGGTTTATTTATATATTGTTAAAATATTTGCTTAATTGATTCAATTAGAGTGCGTGGGTCTTCCCTGATTATATTCATTTTGGTGGGAGTGTAATCCACCCTTACATAATCATGGACAAGAACTAAGGGGAAGAGATGGGATAAGATACACCAAAAAAAAGGAATAAGGAGTAATCCAGTTAATTTGGAATGCACATGACATGGAGTAATGAAGTAAGGCTTGAAGGGTTGATGGACCCAGGTTGCAAAAATTGATGAATGCTAAGATGTGGGCCTCAGTTTCCTCTTCTATAAAATGAGCAAGTTAAACTAAATCATAATTATAACTCGCATTTTTATTGAAATTTGCTACTCACAAAGTGTTTTACTTACCTATTAGAGAAATAGCATAAGTATTATCCCAGTTTTATAGTAAAAGAGATCTATATAAGTGAAGTGGCCTAAAGTCACCCAGACGGTCATTTGATTCTAAGTCTGGAGTCCTTTGGCTGTATATTCCACTGGTGAATGGAATTCATCTTCTGGCTCAATAAATGTTGCCAACAAACTTCAAAATAACCAGGTAAAATTATAACAGCTTCAGCCTTCCTAAGTGAGGTGAGGCACTCACTGACTTTATTCTTTTAAGTCTTTAAGAATCCAGAATGATTCATTTGGTTGCCAAGAAAGCTTTTGTCCTATAAATATGACTCAAGAACTCAGGTCAATCTAGTTTGTGTCATACCTTCCTAATAAATACAGAGCTTTGTTATAGTTTAAATTCCAGGACCATACTCCACATGCCACTTAAATTTATTTGCCATGAGCTCACCGCCAGACTGCTATTAAAATATGGAAGGCAATCCAGCCAATGTTATTGAGGTCACCTTCAGAAAAAGCCACAGGGAGCTTTCCTCTTTCTGATCATGATTTGGAAACATCAGAAACTTCCATGTAGCCAATGCTCTGGTCATACCAACCTGGTCCTTTTTTGAAATAGGCATTAGGAAATCAAACATGCTCTCTAAGATGTGGATTTTAAAATTAATATTCAATAACTCCAAAGTATAATATTTATAAAGATTTATTAATATTTAACTAGAGAGCTAGATAACACAGGGAACACTCACCATTCAATCCATGTGGAAAAGAGAGCAAAAGAGGTATTACTCAAAACTTATATACAATCACACAAAAGATGCAATGTAAACAGAAAGGAAAAGGAATTGTGGGTAATACAGAAAGAAATTTTGGGCAATGCAGTTCCAGGGGTTCAAGATTTTCCCACTATACATTCCCCCCTGTGATCCTTTGGGAGACCAGTCTCCCCAGTGGATCATGGAAACAGAAGTAACTTAAAACTTTAACTAGAGGTATATACAAGGGGGAGGGGGGGCAGCTGGGTAGCTCAGTGGATTGAGAGTCAGTCCTAGAGACGGGAGGTCCTAGGTTCAAATCTGGCCTCAGACACTTCCCAGCTGTGTGACCTTGGGCAAGTCACTTGACCCCCATTGCCCACCCTACTACTCTTCCACCTATGAGCCAATACACAGAAGTTAAGGTTTTAAAAAAAACCATGTAGAGGTATATACAAATATCACAGTTTTTTAAAGGGAAATTACAATAGTTTGGGGATGAGAGGAAAATAAAAGAGAAAAAGAACAAAACCAATATTGGTATTAGAACCCAAAGAAATAAAAAAAATAACTTTTGAGGGAAATATAGAATATCAAAAACATGAAAAAAATCTAGGAAAAAGATTCACAAATCACAACAGGTTCTTATAGCAATCCATGTCCCATAAACTTTGCAACAACAATCACTCACTAACCCAGTTTAGCAGCCTGGACTACAGTAAGTTGACACATCATTAAAGAAATGGAAAAAGAGATTAGATCTTGAAACAAATGGAAAATAACATACCCAGTTCAATCCCTTTCTTCACCTTCAGGGATAGTGGAGCCAGAGCAATGGATGTTGTGTACTTGATAATAGAGTGTGGTACAAGTAAGTCCTACGTCTTAAGATTTGTTAAGCACCACAACCTCGAATATCACACATGATCAAGTTCTTGCTCTCTTTTGGGCAGAATGTCATCAATCCCCGTAGGATTGGTTTGGTCTCTTTTACCTTTTTTTGCTCATTTGGCACTTTGCAGGTCAACTTCTGTGCTCCTTTGTGGTCCATTTCTCCTTGGATTAGACAAATTCTTTGAGCAAAAGTTTCATAATGTTTAAATAACTAGTGGCAGGTTGCCATAGTCCAGAGTTTTTTTAGGTATGTATTTATATGCTAGGCAAATAGGAATCTTATGTTATTCTATTGCAAAAATCAAAACATTCAAAAAATCCTTTTAATACTGGTGAGATGTGCTTCAAATGTCAAAAATGAGAGAAAAAATGAAATACTGTATGGCCATGTAGGAAGAATAGAAAAATATTAAAAATGTGTATATTTCACAATCACAGAGATAAAGTATAGAGGCTACTTTCCAAAAAATAAGATCCATTTCCTCTTTAACTTGCCATGATATGCAGTGTGAGTACAAATGATATAGATAAAGCAATGGAGTGCAAATGAGGTAGATAAAGCAATAATGCATTCAAGAAAATGCAAAAAGGATCACAAAAGGCACAAAATGTTACAAAAGGCACATCAAGTCAATGTAGGTCCCTAATATAGATATTCTGTTGTGACGTAGTATATGTGTTGTTCAAGTACAAGGATTAACCAAATAAAGTGCAACAAAATAATACAAATCCAGCAATAGGGAAATCTTACCACAATCAATAGTCAAATATAATCAGTAAAGGCAATTATAATAAGTACAGGCAATTATTAATTATCAATAGAGGGTACTTGTTTTACATGACTACAATGAATGCACAAGTGCCTCTTCCCAATTTTAATAGCTGTTGATGTAGTCAGTAGGAACCCGAATGGTCCATCATAAGCAGGTTCAGTCGGCCCAGTAGGTTTGAAATTCTTTATGTACACACTATCACCTGGGTTCAAATCATGAAGCAAGAAGTCTATGGACCCTGCTTGAACAGCAGCTCCAGAGCTGTGGAGTTCTAGCAATTTTGTTTGTAATTGCCTGATATATATATATCCCCTCCTAACAATGACGTATAGGCAGGGGTAAATGGTTGTGCCTGAAAGGTGGATGTCCAAATAGCATCTCAAATGGTGAGATGTATAAATCACCTCTGGGTCTGCTTCTGAGATAAAATAGGGCCAGAGGTAAAATTTTAGACCATTTTAAATGAGTGTCCATGCACAATTTGCCAATCATAGTTTTAAGTTCTTTATTCATTCTTTCCACTTGGCTAGAGTTCTGGGGATGATATGATATATGAAATTTAGGAGTTATCCCCAAACATGAATAAATTTGTGATAAGACCAAATCAGTAGAATGAGTTCCTTTATTTGAATCAATACGTGCTAGCAGGCCAAAATGAGGAATAATTTCTTTCAAAAGTACTTTGGCAACAAAAGCCACTGTGGCCCAAGTAGTAGGAAATGCTTCAGTCCACTGGTCAGCTGATTGACTATGACCAGACAAAATATATACTGTCCAGCTTTTGGCAGAGATAAAATCAATTTGTAAGTGCTCAAATGATATGTAATCAAGAGGACGTCCACCAAAGGCTTTTCCTCAAAAAGCATGTTGATTAAAGGCCTGGCAGGTAGGGCAAGATGTACATATTTTGGAGGCAATTGTAGTTATTCCAGGTGCTATCCATACTCTTTTAACAGAGTCTTATCAATGCCTTGGGTGCCAAAATGACTGTGTTTATAGATGAAGTGACAAATTTTGTGATAGAAAGCTGTAGGGAGCAGGGATTTGCCTTCTGATGACACCCATACTCTGTTTCACTTTAAATTTTTGCTTCCATTTTCCCACTTCCTTGTCATTATAGGAAAGGGATAGATCCAAATCATCAGTAATTGTTAGTGGCATAATTAATTCAGGTCCTTCTAAGGCTGCTAGTTTGGTTGTGATATTTGCTCAATTGTTACCCCTGGAGACAGGGTCAGTGCCACCTGTGTGAGCAGAGCAGTGAATAACAGCAATGGCTTTAGGGAGCTGGATGGCAGAAAGAAGTTCAGTAATGAGGTTTGCATTATCAATACATTTTCCAGCTGATATTAAGAATCCCCTCTGAAGCTATAGCATGCCAATGGCATGACATATGCCAAATGCATAATGGGAGTCTATGTAAATTGTGACCCTTTTATCCTTTGCAATTATATAGGCATGTTTCAAAGCTGTGAGTTCTACACCTCGTGCATTTACATGTGAGGGTAAGGAAGCTGACCATAGAGTATCCAATTCAGTAACTACCACAGCTCCTGTATAGCGCATGACATCTCTCATAAAGGGAGAGCCATCTGTAAATAATATTAAATCCAAATTATCCAAATGGGTGTCCAGTAAATTATTACAAGGCTTATCAGCAATGGGCACTTAAGATGTACAATTGTGTAAAGGTTCTCCAGAAGTTGACAAATTGGGGAGCAGGGTTACAGGATTAAGAACTCCACAGCATTTTAAAGTGATATGTTTGTTATTCGATAGGGTTTTCTCATATCTCATAATCCTTTAATTATTAAATGCCTGACTTCTATGTCTTAATAACAATGCCTCGACCTCATGTGGGCACATCATGTTCAGAGGGAATCCTAATACTAGATCAGCAGATTTGTTTACTAATAAAGCTGTGGCAGCTAATGGGTCTAGCTGGGCTAAATAATGGGATACTGGGCTTTGAGCAGGTCCCAAAAGTTGAGTTAGAACACTTGAAGCTACCCCTTTCTGTTCATGGACATATAAGGTAAATAGTTTGTCATAATTTGGGATGCCTAGAGCAGGGGCAGACAGGATAACCTGTTTTAAATTTGGAAAGAGCTCTTAAGTGTTCCGTTTCCAATTTAAGTGGTTCAGGGAGTGAGTTTTTGTGAGTGATATAAGGAGCTTAATGATTTCTCCATAGCAAGGGATCCACTGCTGATAAAATCCTGTTGCTCCAAGAATCACCCTCATTTGCTTTTTAGTGGTAGGAGCACTTAATTTTACACTTAGGAGAAATTAAACAGGACCCAGCAGTTAAAATGAAACCTAAATATTGTACTTTGGGGAGACACCACTGAACTTTGTCTATTGAGATCTTGTGGCCTCTCTTATGTAGTTTCAAAAGGAGATGCTTGCTATCCTCTTGGCATGCTTTAGCATTTGGTGAAGCCAAGAGCAAATCATCCATATATTGGATTAAACAGCTGTATTTAAATTTAATGGCAACCGTATCATCAGTTAAGAATTGTGTGAATAATGTAGGGCTGTCCATAAAACCTTGAAGCAAACAACCCCAGGTCCATTTCCAGGTGAAAGCAAAGATATGTCTGGAATCCTCATGTATAGGAATGGAAAAGAAGGCTGAGTACAAGTCTACTACTCTAAAGTATGTAGCTATGCTAGGAATAGAAGAAATAATAGTATTTATGTTGGAAACTACAGGGTGTCTCTTTATAACATGATTGTTCATGGCTCTCAAATCCTGGATGAATCGATAGAGATGCTTGTCATTGGGCCCAAATTTTGGCTTTTTAACTGGCAGTATGGGTGTATTGTATTCAGATTTACAGGGAATTATGATGTCTTGGTCAATCAGTGAATTTATCATTGGGGTGATGCCCTCTATTACCTCCTTCAAGAGAGGGTACTAAGGAATAGAAGGAGGTGGGCTAAATTTAGTTTTAATTTGGACAGGGACAGCCAATTTAGGTAGGCCAACATCAGAAGATGATGTGGCCCAGACACATTCAGGTATATCAGTTGGGATTTCAAAATTGGGAGACTCTTTAATCTCATGACTATCTGAAAGAAGTACAGGGAGCAAAGTTAAGGATTCCTCAGGCAATTCCAGTGACATAGAGCCATCTGGAGAGCAAGCTATTGTGGCTCTAAGCTTTCATAAAAGATCTCTCCCCAGAAAATTTATAAGGGAGCCAGGCATCAAGAGGAAAGAGTGCTCCACATTCATGGGTCCTACAGACACCATTCTAGGGGAAAGTTTTGAAACCTTTAGGGGTGTCCCCTGTACCCCCACTACATTTACTGATCCTATGGAATTGCAATATGAGTCAGCTATACTGGAATACAGTATACAGACCTGGAAGGTCCAGTGTCCAAAAGACAATCATAATAGGTGCTACCAACCTTTAATGTTACATGGGGCTCATCACTAAGGGGGGTGAAGTGGATAGGGAAAACAGGTAGTAAGATATCAGGGTCTGTAAAATGAAAGGTTATATCCTCTGATTCCTGTAGTTCCCTCGGTGGTTCAGGGATGAGCTCCACTCAAGATATACTGTTGCGAGTCATTTGGTATGAGTTATCAATTGCCTGATCCATATTCCTAGAATTGCTATCAGTCCTAAAGTTGAGATTCCTGAAATCATTATTGTAATCATTATTTCCATAATTATTTTTATTTCTATAATTATTTCAAAAGTTGTAATTCCTGAAGTTATTATTTCTAATTGCTTGTTTCCAATTCCTATACTTCATCATTATGTGACCACTTTTTACACAGAAGTGACATATAAAGGACTAATAGTTAAATTCTTGGAGAGGGGCAAGTGCCATTGGTTGAGTATCATGACCTCTTTGTTGTTTATCAATTTTATCATTTAAAGAGTCTAGTTTCTTTTTAAACATTTCTATTAAATTATTAGTCTCTTCCTGTTTTTCTTTATGTTGTTTAGAGACATAAACAGCAGTTTTTCTCAACTCATCCAGGTTCATCTGAGGCCACCTTGGGCAGTGAGTTTTAAAATAATCCTGGACCACTTTGCAACTGTTATAGACAAAGTGTTGCCTTATTTGCCTAATATCTCTTTCTTTAGAAAAATCAAGGTCAGGATATCTGCACCCCCAAGCTCAATGAGCCTATCCATGAATTGGGAGGGTGTTTCATCATCAGATTGTTTAAGGCTTTCAAATTTGGTCCATGCATCCATATTTTCGGAGCATTCTCACATTGCATTTATAATGGCCTCCCTACCACAATATAATTGCAAATAATCCCCAGATTTGTTATAGCCCCATTCAGGATCCTGAGATGGCCAGTATACTTCATTGCACCCTCAGACTTTATTAATATGAGAGATAATGTTATTTTTCTCACACTCTGTTAGAAAAGTCTTGAGCAAATTTTCAACATCTTTATAAGATGGATTATATTGGAAAAATATGTCAGCCCTCTTTTTCATTACCAGGTATGGTTCTTCTTCAAAGTGGGACAATTATATGTCAATACATTTATATCTTGAGGTATGAAAGGTGGATGTTGTCTTAGGTTTACCACATCTTCATTTCATCCTATTGCAAGTACTTCCCTTAAGTGGAAAAGGCCTTCATAAGAATCATTCAATGGTTGTAGTTTTTGAGAAGTTGAATGTGGGGATACTGAGGCAGCATAGGTAAGAACAGGTATAGTAGAAGGACAAGATTTCCTCAGGGCTGTGATTGGTTGTGGGGTAGGAGAAACAGGGGAGGATGGGCCATTGGGAGAAGGACCAGGAGAGGTAAGGTTAGCCAGGAGTTGCAGAGCACAAGAGATGTGGTTCAGAGTATGAGAGAGGAGGTTCTGCACCTGAGATATAGTAGCGGGGTCTTTCATCTCTATTTCAGGAGAAATAGGATATTCCTCTCTTAGTGGTTCAGAAACAGGTTTGCAAAACTCAGACATGTGTTGGAGAGAATCTTCCTTTGCCATTTGACCATGGAAGTAGCATGAAATTGTTCAATTGAATTTGCTGTTGGCCTGCATTCTCCTTTGGGAAGCTTGTTGTGACTTAACAGTCAAGAATTGAAAAAGGAAAAGTCCAAGCAACATAAGAAGAAGGAGGCAATCCAGAACCTTAAAGGTTCTATAAGAGGGGAAACTAGATATTTAAGGTATGGTCACCAGAAATCGATTAACTCAATTTCAAAATAAAATAGACCCAAGTCAGGATGACTTTTATGGTGATTTAATTACAATTAGGAAAGTTGAAGGTAGGGAAATTGAAAGAGAGAAACTCTGACCCAAACCAGAAGCCCAAACCAGATAGGAATTTAGAGGCCCCAACAGAGGGGCACAGAGGTGAATTAAACAAGGCTTCTAGCCACAAGGCCTCCTCTAAGAAGAGAGGCCTCCTTAAAGCTAGAGCCTCTAGAAATGCCAAGGGAAGAGAGAGTCAACATAACTTACTCATGTGACAATTCAAAGAGAAGCAGTCTGAGACCTCACCAGAGATCCTTCCACACCAAGTTCAAAGCACCAACCACCCCCCACAGGAAGTTACCATCATATTTAAAAGATAGCATCTTTCATCACTTCCTGCATCTATCTCCAATTTCAAGTGGACAAATGACAACCTCAACTCTATTTTAGACTGCCAGGGGGCAGTCCCTTGTTTTTGATTTGTTATTTACTATCATATGTGGGTCATAGACCTCCCCCTTCTCCACTTAATTCTAAGTTGGGTGGGGTGACATTATTTCTGGTGGCTAGAATCTATACAAATAAATGAGGGTGAGCTAATTCTATTTACACAGTTCCTAATTGGGCAAAAGCCATAAGAATTTCTTGTAGAGTACCATTCATACTGCTGAGCATTGTAATCAAAAGGGTAGATTAAAGGAAAATGGAAAAGAGAATAATTTTCAGTGTATGTATTTATTTATTTATATGTTTTTATTTTTTAATTTTTTAATTTAAAAAAATTTTTTTTATTTAGGGTAGGGGCGAGGTAAGGGGTATTTTGTCTTATATTATATGATGTTATATGATTTTGTTTGATCTTATTTGCAATTGTTTTTAAATTTATTTGTTTGTTTGGTGTTCCTGCCCTCTGGAGACAGAAAACAGCCACTACGACTCAGCAGGAAAAGGCGGGGGAAATTGAGTGCTCAATACTGGCCTCTAGTGGCTAAGAGGCGACACTACAACAAGGAGGGGTAAGGGGTGTGGTTAGGGTAGGGGTGGGAGTAAGAGGCAGGGTTAGGGTAGGGGGCGTGTTTAATGTGGTGGGTGGGATTAAGGGACATGATTCTGTCTGCCAGGAACCAAAATGGAAGATATGACTACAAAGCAGGGCAAGTTTGCTGCTCAGGGATCTAAAAGGATCTAAAAGCCACAGCAGCAGGAAACTGGGAGTTGAAGTATTTACTGTGCTTTTTGAAATTCAAGTTGGGGTAGGAAGGGAGCTAGGATGCAGGCTGGGGTGGGTGAAAAAGGTCAGGACTTCCCCCACCAAGGCAAAGAGCCCTGCAGAGATTAGGAGGTAACCAGCTGCCCTGCAAGGAGAGGGACTCCCCTTCAAGCTGGGGTTGGGGCTGGGAGAAGGAGAGGGGGTCTTTTAAACTTACCAGTCATGGAAGAATTAGCAGAAGCAGGGATGGTTGCTGCAGTGGAAGCCACGCTAGGTGGTGGGCTGGCTGCACAGGCTAGTAATGGCTGAAGGCAGTGCCTCCAGGAGGCAGCAGGAGGCCTCCAAGCCGGGTGCAGCTGCTGGGCAAATTTACAAAAGCTTGAGGCAGCAGGGGAGAGGAAATCAGCAGAAAAGCAGCAGAAGCAGGGAGCTCGGGGGATTTGGTGGGGAAAAGTCCCTCTATTAATGATGAAATAGCCAATAGCTGACCTTGGTCAACTGACTTAATCTTTGTGGACTTCAGTTTCCTCTCCTGTAAACTTCAATTCAACAAATGCCTCATGAATCTCTATTAAGTACAAGATCTAATGCTAGGTACTAAGGATAGAAAAATGGCAAATGACACATTCTCTACCATCAGGGATCTAGGGATTTAGTAGGTTGGCAGTGAGTAAAGAGAGACATATTCACAAATAATTATATTACAAGTTAAAATTCTACTAATATGGGCCCATTATAGAGGTTGTGGCCATCAAATATGGGAAGATCCAGTAGTCCTATGTCTTTGGTTTCAACACATATGCCAATCCCACATATGACTTAAGGACCACGAATGGAAAATTTGGGTGGCAGACAGATAATAGGGCACTTAAAAGGCTTTCATCCTCAGGCTTAAGAAGCAATTCCTTTGGTGGTAAGGACAAAGGATTGGACATTCACCCCAGAGAAATAGGAGTTTTGGAATTTGAAAATACTGCTGTTGGAACAAAGGGTGATCTGGGTCTAAGATGGTAAAATCCAAAATCTTATGACTTAAATTTATGTGGAGACAGTTAGGATGATGGAGTGATCAGCAGTAATAATCCATCTTGAGTCAATATTTTCCTTTCTTGGGTCATATTTATAAAGATTTGGCAAGTTTCACTGAAACACAATGTAATTCCTTTATAAACTCTTAATTTTTCATTGGTCTCTTAGCTTGCCAAGTCTCAGTCCATAGGCTTCTTATGAAATTATGTATTGCTAATTGGTGATTATCAATCACTGATAATTGCAGGTAATTGCTGATAATGTGCAATAATTGATTCATCAGATTTTAGGCAAGTTGCCAAAGGCTTACCACTTTGATGCCTGACTTAATGCTGACACTAAAGTGACTTTAACTCTATTGTTGCTCAGAACTTCCAAACTCAAAAGATTCATTAGCCTCAACCTAACTTGTAATTAGCAGGGACTACAAGCATATATCATCATGCCTTACTATCTTCCTCATATTGAATTGACTTTAGTTACCTGTTAAAAATCCAGTCTGATTATAGTAAATAATCTTTCTGATATTTCAGAGTCCATTTTTTATTTTCTTTTTTATTTCTAAAATTCTTTTATTTACTTTATTAAATATTTCCCAATTGTAGGTAAAAAAACAATTTTTAGCAATAATTTTTTAAAATTTTGAATTCTCAAATTATTTTCCTCCTGTCTGTCCCTTTCCTCTCCTTGATATGGCAAGCAACTGGATATCACTTATACATATGAGTTGTGCAAAACACATTTCCAATCATGCTGCAAAAAAAATCACAAAACAGAAAGAAATAATAAAAATACAGAAAGCTTTTTAAAAGTACATTTCAATTTGCATTCAGGGATAATCAGTTCTCTATCTGAAAGGGACAGCATTTTTTGTCATCAGTCCTTTGGAATAATCTTAGATCACTGTCTTGATCAGAGCAGTTGTCTTCTCATTTGATCACTTCAAGACACTGCTGTTAAATGAATCATGTAACCTTGGAAAGCTTATGTGTAAATTTGTTAATAGAATAAAATTTAAAAAAATTTTTTAAGATACTACTGGTGACAGCTGGGTGGCTCAGTGGATTGAGAGCCAGGCCTAGAGATGGGAGGTCCTAGGTTCAAATCTAGCCTCAAACACTTCCTAGCTGTGTGACCCTGAGCAAGTTACATAACTAACGTGTATTGCCTAGTCCAGGGGTCGGCAACCTTTTTGACCGTGAGGGCCATAAATGCCACATTTTTTAAAATGTAATTTCATGAGAGCCATACAGTGCTCACAGTGTGTGCTCCTATAACAGTGCCTGAAAAAAATTGACTTCATGGCTCCTGCAGAAAGAGCCATATCTGACCCTCAAAAGAGCCAGATATGGCTTGAGAGCCATAGGTTGCCGACCCCTGGCCTAGTCCTTACCACTCTTCTGCCTTGGAAGCACTACACAGAATTGATGTTCTCCTGATCTTGCTCACTTCACTTTAATCAGTTCATATAAGGCCTCCAGGTTTTCCTAAAGCCATCCACCTCATAATTCTTATAGTACAATAGTGAAGAGTGTTTTGTAATGCATTCATGTGATTGCTGTGTCTATTTTGGCAGGTAAATTCCCAAGTACTTTATGTTGTCTACAATTATTTTAAATAGATTATTTTCTTTCCATCTCTTCTTCCTGTGTTTTGCTGGTACTAGTGTACATATAAAATGCTCATGATTTGTGTGGGTTTGCTTCACATATGATATTGGGTTTTTATATAGTTCCTTACATTTTTCTTTGTTTTGTAGAATTAACTTGTAAATCCATCTTGTCCTATGGATTTTTTATTAGGGAGCTCATTGATGGCTTGTTCAATTTCTTTTTCTAAAATGGAATTACTTAGATAGTCTAAATCCACTTCAGTTAATCTATAATCTATTATACATTGTTTATAAGAAACACATTTGAGGCAGGGTGACACACACAAAGTAAAGGTAAGAGGCTGGAGCAAGATTTATTGTGTATTATCTAAAGTAAAAAAAGCAGGAGTAGCAATCAGACAAAGCTAAAGCAAAAAGAGATCTGATTAAAAGAGATAAGGAAGGCAATTACATCTTGCTAAAAGGTACTACTAACAATGAAGTAATACCAATATTAAACATATATGCACCAAATGATTCTTAAAGCCAGAAATTAAATTAACTTCAGGAAGAAACAGACAATAAAACTATACTATTGGGGGACCTCAACTTCCCCCTTTCAGATCTAGATAAATCAAAAAAGGAACAAGAAAGAAATAAAGGAAGTAAATGAAATCTTAGAAAAGTTACAACCAATAGATCTCTGAATTGAATGGCAAGAGAAAGAAATATGCCTTCTTTTCAACAGTATGTGGCCCCTACACAAAGATTGACCATGTATTAAGGCATAAAAACTTCACAACCAAATGCAGAAAAGCAGAAATAATAAATGCATCCTTTTCAGATCATAATGCAATAAAAATTATAATCAATAAAGCTCCATGGAAAGATAAAAAATTTATTGGAAATTAAATAATTTAATGCTAAAAGGGTGGATCAAAGAACAAATTATTGGAATAATTAATAATTTTATGCATGAGAATGACTGAGGAGGCAATGTATCATCATTTATGGGACACAGCCAAATTATGAGAAAATTTATATCTCTAAACACTTACAACAATAAAATAGAGAAAATTCAGATCAATGAATTGGGCATTCAACTAAAAAATAAAACTAAAAAAAGAACAAATTAAAAATCCTCATTTAAAGACTAAATTGGAAATTCTAAAAATTAAAGTAAAAATTAATACAATTGAAAGTAAGAGAAACATTGAACCAATAAATAAGAGTACGGGGTTGGTTTTATGGGGAAAAACAGATAAAATAGACAAATTGGTTAATTTGATTAAAAAAGGAAAGAAGAAAATTTAAAAATCAGCATCAAAAATAAGAAGGATGGATTCACCATCAATGAAAAGGAAATTAAAGCAATCATTAGGAGCTATTTTGCCTAAATATATATCAATAAGTCTAACAATCTAAGTGAAATAAATTAATATTTACAAAAATATGAGTTGCTTCAGATTAGCAAAAAAAGTAAATAGAATACTTAAATAATCCCATATCAATAAAAGAAACTGAACAAGTCACCAATGAACTCCCTAAGAAAAAATCCCCAGAGCCAGATGGATTCACAAGTGAATCCTATCAAACATTTAAAGAACAATTAATCCCAATACTACATAAACTATTTGGGAAAATAAGCAGAGAAGGAATCCTACCAAATTCTTTTTTATGAAACAAATACAGTACTGTTATCTAAGCCAGGAAGAACAAAAACAGAGAAAGAAAATTATAGGCCAATTTCATTAATGATTATAGATGCAAAATTTTTAAATAAGATACTAGCAAGGAGAATATAGCAATATATCACAAGTATCATTTGCTATGATCAGGAGGAATTACATCAGGAATGCAGGGCTACAATATTAGGAAAACTATCTGTGTAATTGACCATATCAATAACCAAACTAACAGAAATCACATGATTACCTCAATAGATGCAGAAAAAGCCTCCAACAAAACACACCATTTATTCCTGTTAAAAACACTAGAAAGCATAGAAATAAAATGGCCATTCCTTAAAATAAGTAGTATATAAAACTAAAATCTTCAGCAAATATCACCTGCAATGGGGATAAGTTAGAAGCCTTCCCAGTAAGATCAGGGATGAAGCAAGGATGCCCATTATCATCACTATTATTTAATGCTGTATTAGAAATATTAGCTTTAGCAATAAGGAAAGAAAAAGAAATTACAGGAAATAAAGTAGGCATTGAGGAAATTAAACTATCACTCTTCTCAAATGATATGATGGCATACTTAGAGAATCTTAGAGAATAAACTAAAAAACTTGTTAAAATGATTAATAACTTTAATAAAGTTGCAGGATACAAAACAAATCCACATAAGTCATCAGCATTTCTACATATTACCAACAAAGTCCAACAGCAAGAGTTAGAAAGAGCAATTCCATTTAAAATCACTCTAAACATAGAAAATACCTGGGAGTCTCTTTGCCAAGGCAAAGAGAGGAATTATGTGAACACAATTACAAAACATTTTCCACACAAATAAAGTCAGATCTAAACAAAATATTAATTGCTCATGGGTAGGCTGAACTAATATAATAAAAATGACAATTATATCTAAATTTATTTATTTATTCAGTGTCATAACAATCAAACAACCAAATAATGATTTTGTAGAACTAGAAAAAATAATAGCAAAATTCATCTGGAAGAACAAAAGGTCAAGAATATCAAGGGAACTAGTAAAAAATGTGAAGGAAGGAGGCCTAGCAGTACTAGATCTCAAACAGTTCTGTAAAGCAGCATTCATCAAAACAATCTGGTACTAGCTAAGGAATAGAGTGGTAGATCAATGGAGTAGATTTGATACATATACAGGGGTAAATGACCTTAGCAACCTTATGTTTGATAAACCCAAAGATTCCACCTTTGGGAATAAGAACTCATACTTTAACAAAAACTGCTGGGAAAAGCAGAAAACAGTATAGCTATATATAGACCAATTTCTCACACCTGTTAAAAAGAAAAGAGAGGACATACTTCTCTGGAGATATATATCAACTGATCTTTCTTATATTTCTTTGTATCTCCTCTTACTATTACTATATCCTTATAGATCTTCCTTCTAGATCTTAGAGGATGTCTGGTATGTAGATCTTAGGGATAGTATGGATGAAGGAGGGATCAGGGTCCCAAGGCCTAAGCCAGCTGTAGTTGGTGGAGGAACACCCACTCCTCCCACAATAGCTGTTGTTGTAATCTATCCCTCTTCTCCCTGACAGGCTTTGTTGGTTAAACCTATCAGTAACTTCTTTCTAACAGTTGCCCAGGTTGGGACCTCTTGAGAGTTTAGGTAGATGGTTAACCTCTCTAGGTTCAACCTGAGGTTGGGTTAATTGTTAATAGGCCATTGATTGGCTTTGGAAATGATTGGTATCTGACTGCATATTGGTTCTCCCTTCCTAAGGGCTATGATAGAATAACCACTCAGGAAGGTACTTGTTGGTAAAACACTGTATTATCTATTGATGGGGAAAGGATAACAAGGTTTGGAGATTGGAAACCCTATTGCTATGGTTTGACTACTAAGCTAATCTTTGATCAGGACTGGAGACTGCTAGGCTGGTAGAGGCTTGAGGTCTTCACCCTCTCACTATCTCTGACCTGACCTGGCCACAGCCAAGTCAGAGAATAGGGAAGGCTATTGATGTAGATATTGATTGATGGTCTGTATATTCTCTCAGCTCTACTACCAATAATATTGATGGATCAGTCGCTCTCCCTCAGTCAAGCACAGGGTACAGATTCAGGTTCAGGCCTACCCTCTTCTTCTTCTACCACCCTTCACCCTTCACCTCCCTCTTTGTCCCAGTTCTTGCTCCAAGAGAAGTTTGCTCAAGTCCAAGCTCTGAGTTCTGAGCCCTCAACTGTAGTTCTTAGGGGGTGGGTCCAACTGACTTTTGCCCCTGGCTCATGGCACCTGGAAACATTCCAAATCTTTCAACTGCCATCCCTGTCAGTCAAGGTAGCATCCAACTTATCCCAGATAATGATTTCAACACACCCTATACCAAGATAAGCTCAAAATGGGTATATATGATTTAAATATAAAAAGAGCGATACCATAACTAAATAAGGGGAACACAAATAATTTACCTGACAGATCTTTGGAGAAGGGAAGAATTTATGACCAAACAAGAGATAGAGAGCATTATAAGATGTAAAATGCATAATTTTTATTATATTAAATTTAAAAACTTTTATACCAACAAAACTAATCTAACCAAGATTAGAAAGGAAACAAATTGGGGAGAAAATTTTATAACAAATATCTCTGATAAAGGTCTACTTTCTCAAATTTATAAAGAACTAAGTCAAATTTATATGAGTCATTCCCCAATCGATAAATGGTCAAATGATATGAACAACCAATTTTCAGATGTAGAAATCAAAGCCATCAATAATCATATGAAAAATTGTTCTAAATCACTCTTGATTAGAGAAATGCAAATGAAACAACACTGAGATACCACCTCATACCTATCAGATTGGCCAATATGGCAGTAAAGAAAAGGGTAAATATTGAAGGGCATGTGGCAAAATTGGGACAGTTATACATTTTTGGTGGAATCGTGAACCAATCCAAGCTTTCTGGAGGGCAATTTGGAACTATACCCAAAGGGCTCTAATATTGTGCATATCTTTTGATCCGGTAATGTCACTACTGGTTCTGTACATCCCAAAGAGATAATAATAATAAAAAAAGAAAGGACCTACTTGTACAAAAATATTTATAGCTGCTCTTTTTGTGGTGACAAAGAATTGGAAATTGAGGAGATGTCTATCAGTTGGGGAATGGCTGAATAAATGTTGGTAATGAAATACTATTGTGCTATAAGAAATGATAAGCAAGATAATTTCAGAAAAAGCTAGAAAGATCTGCAGGAACTGATTAAAGCAAAATAAGCAGAACAGGGAGAACATTTTACAAAATAACAGCAATATTGGATGATGATTATTTGTGAAAATTTGGCTGCTTTCACCAATGCAATTATCTGGGACAATCCTGAAAGATTTAGGACAGGGAATGCTATCCACTTCCAGAGAAAGAACTGTTGAAATCATCTTTCGCATCAGTGTATTTTGTTTTTATTTTGGTGTGTTGACATGGAATCTAGAGACCCCAAACTTGTGGCCTAGTGATATCTGATGAACCCCAAGTTTTAGGAATAGCTTGTAGGTTGGAGACCCCCAAAGCTTTGTTCCCTGTTCCTGTGAGAATCCACCCTAAAGGGAATCCCAGACAAGCAGTTGCAGACTGAATAATGGACCCTAGGGTAAAAGCTAAGTGATTCTTTTACCTTAGAAGCTTCTCCCATTGTACGACATCCCCCTTTCAGGTATCAAACTAACTCAGCACCTTCAGCTTACAAGACTGACATGCTGACTACTGCTCTAAAGAGTCACTTAGCTTTTATCCTAGAGTCCATTATTCAGTCTGCAACTGCTAGTCTGGGATTCCCTTCAGGGTGGATTCTCACAGGAACAGGGAACAGATTACAAGCTTTGGGTGTCTCCAACCTACAAGCTATTCCAAAAACTTGGGGTTCATCAGATCTCACTAGGCCACAAGTTTGGGGTCTCTAGATTCCACATCAACAGGTATTTTGGTTATGTATGAATGTGCTCTTACAATGATGACCAATATGTTCTGTATGACAATAAAAAATGAAAAACAAAATAAAATGGAATTACTTAGATATTCTAAATCCTCTTCTGTTAATCCAGGAAGTTTATTTTTGTAATTTTTTTGGTAAATATTGATTCATTTTACTTAGATTGTCAGTTTTATATATATTTATATATAAATTGTATAAATGTATATATATATGTATATATTTATATACACATATAATTACATAAAATAACTTCTAATAATTGCTTTAATTTCATCTTCTTTGGTGGTACATTCATCCTTTTCATTTTCAATACTAATAATTATATTTTCTTCTTTTTGTTAATCAAAGTAACCAATGATTTATAAATTTTATTTTTTAAAACAAACCCTAGTTTAATTTATGAGTTCAATTTTATTAATTGTTTCTATTTTCAGGATTTACATTTTGGTGTTTAATTGGGGATTTTTAATTTGTCCTTTTTCTAGTTTTTTTAGTTCTATTACTAATTCATTGATCTACTCTTTCTCTCTTTTGTTGATGTACACATTTAGAGATATAATTTTCCCCTAAGTACTGCTTTGGATGCATCCCACAAATTTTGTAATGTTGTCTCATTGTTGTCATTCTCCCTAATGAAGTTCTTGTTTCTGTGATTTATTCTCTGATCCACTCATTCTCTAGAATTGGATGATTCAGTGTGCAATTAATTTTTAATCTATGTTTCCATGGCACTTTAACATATGTAATTTCAATCACAATATGGTCTGAAAGGCTATGTTTAATATTTCTGCTTTTTTGCATTTGATTATGAGGTTTTTATACCCTAATACAGGGTTGATTTTTGTGAGGGTAACATGTACAGCTGAGAAAAAGACATACTCCTTTCTATTCCCATTCCATTTTCTCTATAGGGCTATCATAACTAACTTTTCAAAGATTCTATTCATCTTTTTGATTCTTTCTTATTTATTTTATGGTTAGATTAAGCTAGCTCTGAGAGTAGAAAATTACAATCCCCACTAGTATAGTTTTACTGTCTATTTCCTCCTATGAGTCATTTAACTTTTCTTTTAAGAATTTTGTTGCTATGCCATCTGGTGTAATATGTTGAGTATTGATATTACTTCATTGTTGAAGGTACATTTTAGTATGATTTAGTTTCGCTGCTTATTCCTTTTAATTATGCCTAGTTTGCTTTTTCTTAGTCTGAGATCATGATTATTACCCCTGCCTTTTTTTTTAACACTTACCTTCTAAGAATCAGTACTATATATTGTTTCCAAGGCAGAAGTGTGGTAAGGCCCAGGCAATATGGATTAAATTAATTGCCCAGTATCACACAACTAGGAAGTGTCTGAGGTCTGTTTGAAGCCAGAACTTCCCATCTTTAGGTCTGGCTCTCAACCCACTGAGCCACTGTCCCCAAACCCTACCTTTTTTACTTCAGCTAAAGCATAATAGATCCTTCTCCAGCCACTTTAACTTTGAATGTGTCTATAGTGTATATTTTGTAACCAATATATTGTTGGATTCTAGTTTCTAATCCATTTGGCTATCTGCTTCCATTTTGTGGGTAAATTCATTCCATTCACATTCACACATAGGATTACTAACTGTGCGTTTCCCTCTATTCTATTTTCTTCTGTTTATCCTTTTCTTTCTCTATCTCTTTTTCTCTCTATCTCTCTGCCTCTGTCTCCGTCTGTCTGTTTCTCTCCCCATCCCCATTCTTTCTCAAAAATCTGTTTTGCTTCTGAACACTGCCTTCTTTTCTCTTCCGTCCCTTTTAACACTTCCCCTTTCTCTTACTCTTTTCCCCTCTTCCTTCCTTACTTATTTTTCATGACTATTTTTCATCATGGAAGGAACCTAAAGCAGTCCCTTCTAATTATTTTAGCTTATACAAAATAAGAATATGTTATTCTTTAAAATCATTTTTCATAGAATTCACTTGTAAATCCATCTGATCTTGGAATTTTTTCTTTGTGATTTTATTAATGGATTGTTTGATTCCTTTTTTATTATGTTGTGCTATTTAAAGAATCTATTTTTTTCTTTTATTAAACTGGGTATTTTATGACTTTTTAAACATTATTCCGTTTACACTAAATAATTAGTTTCGTTAGCATTTAATTGAGCAAAATAGTTTCTGAAAATTTCTGTTCCCCTTTAATTATTATGAATTCATTTTTATTTAACTGTGAACAGTTTGGTTTTATTCCCTCTTTTTAAATATTGGATTATCTCATCTATTTTTTTTGTTTGCCTTCTTCAAAAAGAAAAGAAAAGAAAATCCAGCTCCCCATTTTATTTATCAATTGGAGGAGGTGGACTGCCTTTAAATTTATTACTCTTCTTTAAATTTCAGAATTTCTATTTTGTTGCTGAGGGATTTTTATTGTCATATTTTTAGTTCATGCTAAATTTATTGGGTTTTTTCGCTTTCTCCTTTTTTTAAGTGAAAATATCTAGTGACATCAATTTTCTTCTGAGAACTGCTTTAGCTACATCTAATAAGTTTTGGCTTGTTTTCTTATTACTAAAATTTTCTTTGATGAATTTTTCTATTGTTTCCATAATTGGTTCTTTGACCCACGAGTTCTTTAGAATTATTCATTGTAATTATTTCTTTAATTATCCTTTAATGAGTACAACTTTTTTGCATTATGCTCAGTACACTATATGTTTAGTATTTCTGCTTTTCTGTACTTTTGGTGAGATATTTATTGTTTTATAACATGACAATTGTTTCTAAAATTGCAAAAAGTGTCAGAAAAATCTTTTTCTTTCTATTATCATCACCCATTTTTCAAGAAACTTGATTCATGCCTTTAAGTTATTTCTTATTTATATTTTTGTTTGATGTGTATAAGTCTGAAAGGGGACTGCCTTCATTCTTCCTTAACTATTTTTATGTAATTTATTAACATTTCTTCTAAATATTTAACTGCTATCCTATTTGATTAATATATATGAAGTTTTTATTTTGACTAATTTTCATGCCTTTAAGCATTACATCTTGGCATATCTATATTTTTATCATGAATTTACTCACTATTGCCTTACATTAAATAATGATAACTACACCTTTTTTGTTTTCTTTTGTTTTACTTCAGCTAAAATATAGGAGGTTTTGTTACAGCTCCTTATTTTAATTCTATGTAAATCTTCATGTTTTAAGCTTCTTTCTTGAAAATAGCATATAGTTGGATTCCTCTTTCTATACCATTCAATTCTCTTCTATGTGAGGATGAATTTATCCATTTCACAATCATGATTATAAATCTTATTTTTTTCTTTCATCCTGTCCTCTTTTACTTTTTCCTTTCTTCGTTCCCATCTCTCTTTAAAACTAGTGTGTTAGTAAAAGAGAAGATGTTTATCTAACTCTTACAGTCTATAATTAGTCTGTTTCCATTCTGTTCTCTTTTCTCTTTCTCTTTTCCTGCCCCTGATCTCAGGTTTTTATTCTTTTTACCTTTCCAATTAATCTCTACATATTGGAGTTTATTTTACTTATGGTCATTCTTTTATCTATCCTTCTTTACTTTTTAAAACTCTCTCTTTATCTCCCCTTTCCCTATTTTTTCCTATTTCCTTTCTGACTCTAATGTATCTCTATACAGCCATCTTTATATGCATGTTGGTGTAGGGGAGGAAGAAGTAAGGAAAGAGGTGTAATTGTTTTCAACACTCCTTTGCTTCATACAACAAGCTTCATGAGATGCCTGTTCCCTTGCTTCTTTTTCTATGTTTGAATATTCTCTATCTTCCACATCTCTATTATTTAATAGTGATTTCTTCCCCTTGCTAACCCTTCCATCTCTTGTAAGGTCACTTGTACCTTCCATTTTTATTTTCTTCTTATACCATCAAAATAGAATATAATCACCCTGACCCTCTGTATTATTGATCTTTCTCTGTGTTCCTTGAAGATATTAGGATTCTGAAAAAATTATTTCTTACACCTCTCTACATAGTCCCTTCTCATTGAGTAAGTTTATATACTGTTCCATTTCTCTTGATACCTTAGATTTCCATTTAAATTTTCTACTCATTTATGGACTTTTCATGAGAAATGTTTTATGCCTTCCATTTCTCCCCTCTCTTTACCCCTATATGATTAAACCTGGTTTTGTCATACAGATCATTCTTAGTGTTAAGCCTTTAACTTTTACCATCTGGAATATCATATGCCAAGGTCACCTCTTCTTTTAGAGACAATTGGCACATTGTGGATGAGCCTGACTATAGCTTCTTGATATTTGAAACTATTCTTCTTGGCTGTCAGCAACATTATTTTTCCCTTTGACCTACAAGCTCAGGATTTTGGTTATACCACTAAAGAGAATTCTCATTTTGAGCTTCTGGAATGATCTGTCAATTCTCTGTATTTCCAATTTGCCCTCTGGTTCTAAGAAATCTGGGCAGGTTTTGTTTTCTTTTGTTGTTGTTGTTTTTTTGGTTTTGTGTGTGTGTGTGTTTTATTGAAATATGGCATCCAAACTTTTATTTTTTTGTTGTGATTTTTCAATCATCTAGTAATTCTTAGATTACCTCTCTTTTCCTTGCTTTCCAGATTGATTGGTTTTGGTATTATATTCCTTATATTATTTTAAAAAATATTTCTTGTTACCTATTGAGTCCACAACTATTCTTTGGAGTTGTTATCTCATTGAGCCCAGAAAAAAATAACCCTTACTTTCCATCTTAGAATCAATACTGTGTATTGGTTCCAAGGCAGAAGTGTGGTAAGGGCTAGGTGATGAGGGTTAAGTGACTTGACCAGGAATACATAGCTAGAAAGTGTCTGAGGCCAGACTACTATTACATTTTTAATGGGAAATCTGGGTTCCTAAATCTTGTTTTATTTTTTCAAAGTAATCTTGTAATCCCTATATCTAAGGCATTTTTCTCTAAGTCTCTACTTGGACTTATTGTAGAGTATAATGGTAATATGTATGTTAACTTAGCACTGAGCAGCTCCATTTTGTTTTAAATCTCCAATTTATAATTAAGTAGTTGTTATGCAGGAGCAACTTCATTTCCTGATTAAATAGTTTGAATGTAATTTGTGATTTTTACTCTAATAAGATAAGCCCTTGTGTACAAATTGGCAATGATTTATGTGACCCCACCCCTCAATCTGATAAACAACTGATAAGCACCTGCTAATGATATTAAAAACTTAGGTTTTCCTTTCATTACAAGATTAGGTAATCAATCACCAATCAGAACTTAGTTGTAATACATAAAGACCCTTAACCAAAAACATAAAAATATAAAAATATAAAAAAAAATACTAGAGGGCTCAGACATTTCTTTGCTTCTTTGTTCTCAAAGGAACAAAAGCTGATGTATTACTGTTTGTTTTATTGAACAAATTATTGCATAATGTCAAAAAAAAGAGTGATTACAGCCATTGATGAGTGTAAGTCAGTTTAAATATTTCTGTCACACTAATCAGAATATATATACATATATGTATATTTGTATATATATATATATGTGTGGTAAATTGAATTCTCCATATAGTTATATGAGTTTACTTTCTTCTTCAGCTTATTCCTTGCGTGTCTCCTAGTCAAAGATCTTTCTTCACTCTGTTCTGTGTTTCTTTGGTTTATTCATCACAAGCCTCAGTGTTTGGGTTGGGGGCTTGTTCTTGCATTAGACTTCATGCCTATACTCCTGGTATTGGTATTGATAAACTGTATTTGGCCTTGAGAATGGTGGCCAAGATTAGGCTCTACATTTTATAGGAGCTGATGGACTTATCTCCTACTATGGTTCAGAACTAGAATGCCAGGTTGCCTAAAACGATCAGGGTTTTTCTTCTACTGGTGCTAGGGGTCTAGAGGAGCCCTGCCATTAAGACCTTTTTCTCTTTTGGTCATAGGATTCTGACAGCACCCTCTACACTTACTTCTCCTGATCTGTCATGCCACAAAGCTTCAGAAATCCTTCCTGGAGGGGCTCTTTGAGTACTTTCTCCCCCCTTCTCTTGACCTAAGACTTACACCTATCCCCTGCTAGGCTATTCTCTGGATGTTTCTCCTATGCTGAAGGGCTAAGAATAGGGATGTTGTTTTATACTTCCACCTATCCTGACTTTAATTATATGTTAAATTTCTGCAGGATTCTGGCAGTCTTTTTTCTGTAACCCTGGGTGGGATAGAGAAGTTTACAGCCGATTCTGCTTATTTTTCTTTTTCTTATCCCTTTTCAAAGGTTTACCAGGATGTTTGTGGGGGATCTGAGTTCCTATGCTTCCTACCATTCTATCATTGTTCCACAGCCCTTCTAAAATTGGGATTCTTCTGAGATGGTGTACAATTGTTCCCAGGTGACTTTTAAAACATTTTTCATAGTATATTAGAGCTAGAGGGGGCCTTTATCACACAGAATGTTAAGAGTTAAGAGAGATCTCAGCTATGATCCACTGCAACTTTCTGTTTTTAGAAATGAATAAATTGATACCAGGAGATGAGAAGTAATTTGCCCAAGAATAGCTACTCCTTTAGTAGCAGAACAGGGACTAATAATAATAATACAGACAAAAACAATAACATATGAAAGTGGAGGGAGCATTTCAAGGTTTCCAGAATACTTTCCTTTCACTGGCCTTTTGAAGTAATGTTAATACTATTGTCCCCATTTTTCAAATGAAGAAAATGAGTTTGAGAGGAGTAAAGTGACTAGCTCAGGGTAACACTGTTAATACAAGTATCAGATTAACAATTTAAATTCAAGTGTTCTAAATCCTAGTCTAGGACATTTAATGTCTGATCGATATCTCCAGCAAGATGGAAATGCACTCTCCAGTAGAATCTAATTGCACACCCCTTCCTGAATTGAAATTTCACCTGAGTAAGGAGTTCAGCAATATACCCACTGACAGCACCAAACACTTTGAAAGCAAAAAGAGCCAAAGGCATATTTTTGTTGTGTGCTGTAAGCAAGTGACAAATGCAAGGGGGGGGGGAAGTTGAATCTGAGCCAGCTAATGCACAGGAATATACTGAAATCCATCTCCATGTGGTGCTCTATCTCGCTTTCCAGTCTCATGGAGTTATTAAGTGCTTAAGAGGAGGCAGTGTTTAAAAATTTTTTTCCTCAGCATTTATTTCCACATCTTTTGCCAAAGTCTCAGGGGTATGTTAGGTATATTCTGAAATTTGGCTGGAATTCAATTCAATTTAACAAACATTTAGTAAGCAAAGATGCAAATATTTATATTTGAAGACTTGCATTCTTAGAATAGCCACTGCTCAAGTTCAGTAAGGGGATCCATATTTGGCCTAACCCTCCCTAAATTAAATGGCAAAGTATTTTATTATACCATTAATAAATAAAAGATAAAAATCAGGTAATCAAAGCATTCTCCATTATACCTTCCATACACAAATGGGTATAATCTTCAGCAGAATCTTGTATGAGTGACAAAGGGAATAGGGAATGCATACTTCAAGGTAAGAAAAATTTGCTTTTTAATTGGAATATTTATGTAGTCGGAATTCACATGGCTCTAACTTCTGACAACTGACTGTGTCTCACAGCTTCCTATCTCCTCTAGCAACCTCCTTCATCTCTGAAGCTGCTATTCAGTGCTGCTTTCTAAAGCTGTTGCTGCCATTTGTAATAGTTATCCTTTGCTTCTACAGCTTATTACCTCTTCCTTCATAATCTAGCAACTCCTACCAAATATATCCAGTCCTAAACTCTCTCCTGAGTTTCAGTCTCACATAATCAATTGCCTATTAGACATTTGAAACTGGCTGTCCCAAAGACATCTCAAACTCATTATGTTCAAAATAGAATTGTCTTTTCCCCATAAATCCCATTCCAAACTTATTCATCTTTAATTGAGGATATAATCATTCTTTCAGTCTTCCTGGTTTGGAATGTCAGCATTATCCTGAATTTCACATTGTCATTTACCTTACATATCCAATCAGTTGTTAAATCTTATTACCTTTAATGCCACAGCTTTTACAAATCTTTTATTCTCTTTATTCATAGTCACCATCTTAGTTCAAGTTCTCTTTTCCTCTCCTTCTCCCTCTCTCTCTCTCTCTCTCTCTCTCTCTCTCTCTCTCTCTGTCTTTCTCTCTCTCTCTCTCTTCCTCACTCTCACTCTCTCTCTCTCCCATCATATTTCCTTTATACATGCCTTTGTATTGCCTGTGTCCTATGTGTGAAAGTGATTGCTTCTTCATCCTTGCTTTAAAGAATCTCTTCTCTAAAACTAACTTCAACATGAAGCTTAAAAAAAAAACCAACTTACCTTAAATCTTAGAATTGATACTAAATATCAGTTCCAATGCATCTAGAAAATCTCTGAAGTTAGATTTGATCCTAAGACCTCCCATTTCCAAGCATTGTCTCTATATTGACTGAGCCACCTAGTTTCTCCTAATTAAGCTTTTCTTTATGTCCCCCAACCATTAGTGCTCTCCCACAAAATTACTTTATACTAAACTTATTTATTTATGTCTATATGTATTATTTATATTTTTATTTATTTATTATTATGTTTATATTTATTGTATATGCGCTAATCCATGTACATGTCTTCCACTATATATATGTATATATATATATAATTATTATTTATTATTAGTGATATTGTTTCCTTTGTATTTTATCCCCAGTGCCCAGAACAGTTCCTGGCGCAAAGTAGATACTTATTGATTGCTTGATTGACCCCAGAGAATTATGTCTGGAAATGACTCTAGATTATCTGTTTCAGAGACGTCATATTCCACTTGTTGAAAATAAGACCCAGAGATGCAATGTGTTCTGCTAAAGGATACTTGTCAAGTCATAGTGCTGACTCTTACTCCAGAGTTCTTTTGACTATACCATTAAGTATCTCTCCCCAAACCCTATCCCTTTTCTTGAATCCTCTCATTCTCAGCTCCTCAGCTGAATTATTTGATAATTCAGCTTCCTGGCTAGAGATTGTTTTACATTAGACAAATGGATGAATCTTCAGCTGGATGTGGACAAGCTCAGGGAGTTTATAACTTGTGTGTTCCTTTTTTATATTCTATCATAGAACATGCAGGGAGTGTAATGACCACTTCAACAAGATCTTCTCTCTGCAATCATCTCCAACTTAATTTCCTCCTTTCCATCTGGTGTTTATTTTCATAATGCCATTGGCTTCCGAGAAGCCTCGTATCTTGCCAAACCTTCATTATCTAGTGCCCCATTCTAAATGCTGATACCCAGAATTCTTTACTGTCAATTACAATGTGTGTTTAACAGCTCATTGGAGCTGACAAACAGGTTGTATATTTTGGCTCAATGCCCTTCTAATACTAACTCTTCTGGGCCCACAAGAACTCAAATTCCCAGGCTAACACGGGAACAATAAAAACAAAGAGAAAGCCCCAAACCATTTACTCTGTAGGCAAACAAAGCACCAGAGATGAGTGTGTGAAGAAGTCAATGGTGCCCTGCACTGTGTCAAGAGATCTGAATTATGGTGTCATCTTTTTTTGTGTGAACTAGCTATGTGCCTTTGGGAATTTGCTTCTTTGTCTCCAAATTTCCTATTTATAAAATTAAGAGAGTTAGAGATTGGGTTAGAATTTTCAAAATAAAAAAAAATCTAAGAGAAGAGAAACCTTAAAAATAATACATATGAGCAATTGGAAGAAGTCTAATGATGATCAAGTGCCTATATTCAAATGGGCGGAAGAGAGATAATTGTTCCTTCAGAGAGCTACCATCTTCAAGTCTCACAGATAAAAATAAAGAAAAGGAAAAAACAAGCAGGATAAGAGATGATTTTACTCTGTTCTGAGAATTTTCAAAGGAGGAAAGAAGAGAGAAGAGAAAGAGATAACAATAAGGAAGAATGACGTGGAAATTATTATTTCTCAAAATTGAGATATACCAGAAGAAGATATAAACATGGTGGAGAGGATGAGGGAATAATAATTGGGCCTAGATGAAGAGAAGAGGGGAAGAAGAGTGTCATCAGGCTACTTCAATTATAATTTGCCCCCATAATCTTTTTTACTCACCTTCTTTTGTTTTGGAAAGAAAGGAGAAATGACAAAGAGAGGAAAAATTAGAAGAGGATGTGACAGAGGGGAAAACACAATTAACAGTCATTACTATGAATGTCAGTGGAATGAACTCATCCATAAAACAGAGGGAGGCAGAATGGGTCAGAAAGTAGAATCCTATAATAGGTTGTTTATAATAAACACATTTAAAACATAAAGATTTACCAAGTTAAAATAAGAAGCTGGAACAGAATTTATTATGCCTCAGGTGAACTTTTCAAAAAAAGCAGGTTTAGAAATCATATTCTCCAACAAAGCTCTATACTTCCTCTTGTGATATCAGGAATTTGTGATATCCATCAAGTAAAAGTCAAGACTGTCAGAACAAGAGCATTCAAATGAATAAGTGGAAATATATGAATTTTTAATTTAATGATATTAGTGAAATACACCCAGATGAATATATATACCCACAAACATGTGTATACGTATACATATACATGTGTACATGTATACACATATACATATGTATGTTTATATCATGTTTTATATCAGAAATTTAACAATTTCATGTTAAAGGTCATCTCTTTAAAATATTTATTTTCTTCTATATTCATAAACTCAATCCATTTTTAAAGACTGATTAGATTTTTTTTTGCATTTTCTTGGAACAAAAACCATGGAGTGTGAAGTTTATCATCAGAAACTAGGTTAGGGTTATAATGTGAATAGCTGATTGAATTAATTCTAATTTTTTATAAATAATTATATCTTACCTGAGATTTTACTAATATAATGAAGTTCCCTCAAAGACTAGACTAACTGTTATTTATTTCCTGTTTAATAGGCATGTACTTATGTCTTAATTGTGATGTTCTAAGAATGGCAGAGGTATTATCTATTACTTCCTCTTTATTTTTTTATCAGATTGCTAGCATTCAATAGTTTGAACAATCCTGAAACAGTTAAATTCTGTTTTTAAGCATCCTGGGGGAATATATGTGTTTCTTCTTTTTGCTAGTGCTTATAATGTGTTGTATCCTGTTTTCTAGATTTTGCTGAGAAAAGAAAAACAAGAATTTCTATTATTTTGTAGAGCAATGGGGATCAAGGAATCAAATTCTCTATATGATAGTTCAGACTCAGTCAATAAGGAAGGAGGAATCATCTCAGAAATGCCTAGTTTCAACAACCCGAATTGGTTTCTTATTAATAGGTGGCAGTTATCATATTGCTATTTGTTGTTTTTCTTGGTATTTGTGGATTTCAGCAATTGAAAATACAATTAAGTTGTTGCTAATATGTAATGGCATCAATCTTTTGCTTTAAGGTCCTTAATCACTCCTTCAATTTGCCACCAGATTCTTTAAGACTAAAAATTGGGGCAGCTGGGTAGCTCAGTGAATAGAGAGCCAAGCCCAGAGATGGGAGGTCCTGGGTCCAAATCTAGCCTCAGATACTTCCTAGCTGTGTGACCCTGGGCAAGTCATTTAACCCCCGCTGCTTAAACTTTATCACTCTTCTGCCTTGGAACCAATACATAATATTGATTCCAAGATGGAAGGTAAGGGCTTTAGGGAAGGGGAGGGGGAAAGGCTAAAAATTGAGACTCCTATCATAGAAATGCCAATGTCCATACCACTTTTTAGACCCTTGAAACTTAAACACACTTTTCAAAAGAGTAGTTATTCAAATCAAAGCTACCTGTTATGAACCACTGTTTATATGTTAGAGAACTCTTTAGAGTTATAAATCTCTGCACATCTAGAATAATTGTATACTTACCGTATTACAAACCAGCTAAGGTGACTTGCTCTGGGACTTGGGAAATGTTACAATCTCAGGTGCTGAATGTATCACTCAGTTCACCTGGATTTCCACAGAGGAAAAACAAAGAACAAAAAGGTTAAGGGAGCCATTTATTTTCCTGAGAAAGACATAAGATTAAATGCTGAGACAGTTAGGTGAATCAGAGATTCTTTTTACTTCTAACCCCAAAATTCTTCCTACTAGACCAAGAGTCCCTCTCTTATAAAATCATGAAATAGAAAAAAGGAAAGAGTTCCTATCTATTCAACCACAGAGTTCTAATAATGTCCCTTGTATTCCAGCATGTTAAATATGGCTTTCAATTGACATGTTTGACATCTTTGTTCACATTGCAAAGAAAATGACATCATAGTCCTGGCTCTCTGGGAAGACATACACTCAATTCCCATACTCTTCCCAGCCTCATTCATTTAGGACAGGTGACAGGTGTTATGTAAAAGACAGGTAAAAGAAAAACTAATACATTTCTTAAACCTCTTACTTTACCTAGTGATCTAAAAATTCTGTTCATTCCGGGAAACATCCACTGACTTCACCTAAAACAAACACATTAATCTCAACGCTCTTATATAATGAAAATTTCTCATCTGATTTACTAGTTAAATATCTTGCTAATCTCAGTATCCTGCTATACTGATACTACTTACTTTTTCATTTAAATCGAGATTCTAAGAGATCAGCCAGATACATAGCTTGTCTGGTACAAATCTGAGCAAATTTTGATAGATATAGGAAGTTTCTCACTGAAAAACCTCATAGAGACTTTACTAAACTGTCATCTTATGTCTAATAAATTGGGCCTATAAAGTTCAATGAAGAAAAATCTGTACCAATATCAGCCTCTATTGGAAATCAATCTGAATTCAAATCACCCATGCCATTAAAGCAAATACACTGAGTCATTCTGTGTTTTGCTTGGTGATTAAATCTATTGGAAATAATATTTAAAAGTAATATCATTCAATAGTTTGGAGAATGGCTTCCTGACAAAGAGGTTCCTCTTTTATCAATCAAGTGTCCTTATTTTAGCTCAAGAAGTTTGATCTTGTAGTTAGACTTCCAAAATGTTTTAGACAATCCCTCATATAGGATTTACATTAAAGTTGGAAATCAAGAACGGAGTGCTTATCAAATTAGAAAGAAAAAAAATCAAAGATACAGTTTGTGATGTTTTGTTTTGTTTTTTTTTTTTATCCTGGGACTCCATTCTAGGAGCATAGGGCCACAACCAGTAGGCAATGGGTCGCTCAGGGTCCCAGCTAGGAAGTGTCTGAGCCCAGATTTGAACCTAGGACCTTTCGTCTCTAGGCCTGGCTCTCAATCCACTGAGCTAGCCCAGCTGCCCCTACTTTAGGTTGCAGTTTCTTTAGCAGATGTAGTTTTTACAGGGTGGGGTTGCTAGCCCCACGCCCAACCCTCCTCCTTTTTCATCCGGGCTAGGGACCGTCCTTAGCCCAGGAGTGGTAAGGGTGGGCGATAGGGGTCAAGTGACTTGCCCAAGGTCACACAGCTGGAAGTGTCCAAGGCTGGACTTGAACCTAGGACCTCCAGTCTCTAAGCCTGGCTCTCAATCCACTGAGCCACCCAGCTGCCCCTTTTGTGATGTTAGATCACTACAATCAATGTAGATTCAAGCCTTCTAGGATAAGATAATAGTACTTCAAGTCCAAACATCCAAACAGTAATAATTTATGAGAAAAGATCACTTGATCTGGTCATATAAAAAGAATAGAAAAGTAGGTAGCAAGAGCTGGTCTTGAGGCCAAGAGAAACTAGAATCAAATCTTAGTACTCTGGGCAACTTTCTAAGACTATCAGTAGCAGAGATGATAGCAGTCTGCAGTAGAAGACGTTTCCTCTTCTAGGAGTTCCATATGCCAACAAAACCACAAATTCCATACCTATCTCATATTTTTTTATATTAGTGTTTTCTGATATCCTATAGTATATGCAAGCATTTGTTAGTAGACTATTTTTGTCTTGATCAGTATTTATTAGCTTTAAAAATGTAAGACTTAACAAATTTAGGTAAGCCTTATGCCTTACTTATATAATCAGCAGATCTTGCTGTGAGGCAAGGTTTATTTGGGCACTGGCTCTTCTTACCTTTTCCTTCCCACAGGTAAATGAGCAGGAAGAGAATCTTTCCAGATCATGCATTTCTCCTCCTACAGGGTGGCCCAGTGTGATATGACCCTCCTTTTGGCCACCTTTCTGGCCACCTTTCTTTCCCACCTCTCACTGTAGATGAGAGATTTGCATTCTATGAAACCAGAGCTAATCATACCTCACTTTCTAGCCTAGGACAAAGAGACCACCAATACCCCATTCTGATTAGTTTCCCTCTCTCTCTCTCTCTCTCTCTCTCTCTCTCTCTCTCTCTCTCTCTCTCTCTCTCTCTCTCTCTCTCTCTCTCTTTCTCTCCCTCTACCTTTCTCTCTCTCTTTTTTTGCAAGTTCATAAAACAAATTACTTAAAAATCATTACCATAAGATCTTCTCACATATAGAGCTCATGATAGCCATGATTAGGAAGAAACCTTAACATTTTAGTCAGAAATTTAAAACTCTGACCTGGTTGAATTGCATGCATTTCACTCTACTCATTCCCATTCTTCCTTTGCACATGTCTCTGCACAGAAATAATATGTGTGGGTACATCACAAAGTTATGACCAACCACAGTTATTTTTATATGTAATATCATAAAATACAAAAAGTTTACTGAAACAGAGAAAAAATAAAAACACTCAAATTGCCCATCAAAAAGCAGGCACTAGAAAGAGACTAGAGGAAAAATAAATTTTTTTTAAAAGCCTTACCTTGACTTCTGGGTTAAGATGGCTACAGAGTAGAAGCAGGGTGCTTAACTCTCCTAACCAACCTATACATGATACCTCAAAAGAACACAAAAACCAAATCCTGATGAACAAAGGGACCCCACAATAGGGTGCCACATTGAAGGTACATGGGATTTAGGCATTTCCATGCTATAAAGGGATGAAATAGCTCCCAATAAAATGTGAATGAATCAACCCTCCCCCACCCCACCTACAGTGCCAGTGTCAGCTCACAAGAGTTAAAGCAAATGTGGGCATTCTTTAAGTTCTTGGCAGCTAACTGGGACCACCAAGGGCTTGCTCTAGAGCAGCAAGACTTAAGACCCAAGAGACTAAAGAAAGTGGACTTTGAGCTTGAGTGCACCTTGGGCCTGCAGACCTAGAGCAGTAGGGTGAAAGACAGTGGAATCAGCAATTGCTGAGACTCGTAAAGGAGTCTTGGGCAGAGGAGCAAGCAAGGGGGTCCTGGCAGCTGACTGGGACCACCAAGAGAATTGACCTTGAGAACAGCAAGACTTGAGACCCCAGGAACCTAAAGAGCTCAGACCTTAGGCGTGAGGATATAGCTGAGAGGGGCAGCACTGCACTGTGGCTCATAAAGTAGCCTCAGGCAAAAACTGCTCCACAGCTCTATACAGAGAGAGTATGCCCATCTCACCCAGACTTCTGACTGAGAAGGAAAAACCAGCATAATAATGGCAAGCAATGCCCAAGAACTAACCAATAGAAAGAACACTCAATAACTTTTAGGCAGAAAAAATCCAGAAAACAGAGCAGAAAGCAGAGAAGGACAAACAAGTAAACATATCTAAACCTTCCCAAAAAAATGAAAATTGGTTACAAGATCTTGAAAAGTTCAAATCTGAGATCATGAGAAAGATGGAAGAGATTTGGCAAGAAAAATGGGAAATAGTTCAAAAGGAAATTAACAGGAAGACAGAAACTCCCAATTGGAGAAAGATGCCCAAAAAATCAAACAAAATGATAAGCAAATTGGACACCAAATTAAACTGCAGGAAAACAAGATAGAGCAAATTGAAAAGGAAAAGGAAAAGATTATAGCAGAAAACCAGTCTCTAAAAACCAAAATCAGGCAAGTAGAAGGCAATGATCCTGCAAGACAGCAAGAACTAATAAAACAAAGTCAAAAGAATGACAAAATAGAAGGAAACATGAAATATCTCACTGAAAGAATGACAGATAAAAAAAACAGGTTTAGAAGAGAAAATTTGAGAATCATTGGTCTTCCTGAAAAATCAGAAATTAATAGAAATTTGAACACCATACTACAAGAAATTATCCAAGAAAACTTCCCTGATGTTCTTCAACAAGGGGGCAAAATAGACATTGATCACCCTCTGCACTAAACCCTCCAAAGTCAACCCCCAGGAATATAATTGCCAAATTCAAGAGTTTCCAAGTAAAGGGAAAAATATTACAAGAAACCAGGAAGAGAAAATTCAGATATCAAGGAAAACTAATCAGGATTAAACAGGATCTGGCAGCCTTCACACTAAAAGAACACAAGGCTTGGAATATGATATTCAGAAAGGCAAGAAAACTGGGTCTCCAATAAAGGATCACATCCCATCAAAACTGAATATATACTTCCAGGGGAAAGTATGGGTATTCAACAAGATAGGAGATTTCCAAGTATTTGTAAAGAAGAGACCAGAACTAAATGGAAATTTGATATCCAACCACAAAAATCAAGAGAAATATGAAAAGGTAAATAAGAAACAGAGGGTAAAGAAAGAAAACTATTTTTAAATGTGCATCTTTAAGGACTTCAATAAGATCAAATTATTTGTATTCCTATATGGAGAAATGTTATATGTAATTCTCAAAATTTGTATTCACTATTATACTAATTAAAACAATTATTCATAGGAATAGGTTGGAGTACTAAATGGTCTATGGGAAAAAAGGGTGGGGAATAGAAGATGGCACCAAGAGAAACATGAAGGAATAAGAAAACTATGATAAACTATACCACACAAAGAGGGCATGGGAAGGGGAAGGGATGAATACTATTATAAAAAGGAGAAGAAGAGAGCATTAATAGGCAATACGTAAACCTTACTCTCAGCAGAATTAATCCTGAGAGGGAAGAATAGCTAGATTCATTGAGATATCGAATTCTATCTTACCCTATAGAGAAAGTCAGAAGAGATAAACCAAGGGGGTAAGGGAGTTGGGGAGTTCAAAAAGGGAGGGGAAGAGAAGGGGTGGGAATTCATTAGGCCTTAAAAAATAATAAGAGGGGAACAAAAAGGGAGGGGATAGAAAGGGAAGTAAACTAAGGGAGGGGATAAAGGGTACTGATTTAAAACAAACCACTTGTTTAAAAGAAAATATCTTAAGAACAAGAGGCAGGACAAGAAGAGGGAATCAAAATGTGAATACACAGTTGATAATTATCACTCTGAATGTGAATGGGATGAACTCACCCATAAAACAGAAGCAAATTGCAGAGTGTATTAGAAACCAAACTCCTACCATATGTTGTCTACAAAAAACACACATGAGACAGGCAGACATACATAGAGTAAAAATAAAAGGCTAGAGCAAAATTTATTGGGCATCAACTGAGAAGAAGGAGGCAGGCATTGCAATCATGATTTCTGACAGAGCCAAAGTAAAAATAGATCTGGTTAAAAGAGATAGGGAAGGTAATTATATCCTAATAAAAGGCAGTATAAATAATGAAGAAATAGCAGTACTCCACATGTATGCACCAATGGTATAGCATCCAAATTTCTAAAGGAGAAACTGGCAGAGCACAAGGAGGAAATAGATAGTAAAATTATACTAGTGGGAGATCTAAATATTCCTCTTTCAGATCTAGATAAATCAAACCAAAAAATATATAAGAAATAGATAAGAGAGGTGAATGAAATCCTACAAAAATTAGAGTTAATAGATATGTGGAGAAAAATAAATAGGGACAAAAAGGATGCACTTTTCAGCTGCACAGGTACATTCACAAAGATTGACCATGTACTAGGACTAGAAATATGGCAAACAATTGCAAAATAGCAGAAATAATAAATGTAACTTTCTTAGATCATAATGAAATAATAATATTTAGTAAGGGCACATGGATGGGCAAATCAAAAATTAATTGGAAATTAAATAATGACTCCAAAATCAGTTAGGTAAAGAACAAATCATAGAAACAATTGATAATTTCATAGAAGAGAATGACAATGATGAGAAATCCTACCAAAATCTCTGGGATGCAGCTAAAGCAGTACTCATGGGGGGAATTTATATCTTTGAGTGCATATATTAACAAATTAGGAAGGGCAAAGATCAATGAACTGGGCAGGCAAATCAAAAAACTAGAAAGGGAACAAATTAAAAATCCCCAGTTAAATACTAAATTAAAGATTTAAAAAAATTAAAGGAGAAATTAATAAAATTGAAAGTAAAAGAACTATTGAATTAAATAAGACTAGAAGCTGGTACTTTGAAAAAACAAATAAAATTGACAAAGTACTGGTCGATCTAATTAAAAAAAGGAAAGAAGAAAACCAAATTATCAGTCTCAAAGATGAAAAGGTATACCTTACCTCTAATGAAGAGAAAATCAAAGCAATCATTAAAAACTATTTTACCAAATCATATGGCAATGAATACAGAAACCTAGGTGATGTGGATAAATATTTTCAAAAAAATATAAATTGCCTATATTGACAGCAGAAGAAATAGAATACTTAAATAATCCCATATCAGAAAAAGAAATTGAACAAGCCATCAAAAAACTCCCCAAGAAAAAATCCCTAGGACCAAATGGAATCACAAGTGAATTCTATCAAACCTTCAAAGAACAAGTAATCCCAATACTATACAAACTATTTGACATAATAAGCAAATAAGGAGTTCTACCAAACTCCTTTTATGAAACAAATATGATACTGATCCCAAAGCCAGGTAGAACAAAAACAGAGAAAGAAAACTATAGACCAATTGCCTTAATGAATATAGATGCAAAAATCATAAACAGAATACTAGCAAAAAGACTCCAGCAAGTGATCACAAGGGTTATTCATTATGATCAGGTGGGATTTATATCAAGAATGCAAGGATGGTTCAATATTAGAAAAGCATTCACATAATTGACCATATCAACAAGCAAACCAACAAAAATCAAGTGATTATCTCAATAGATGATGAAAAAACCTTTGACAAAATACAACACCCATTCCTACTGAAAACACTAGAAAGTATAGGAATAGAAGAGCCTTTCCTAAAAAATAATAAACAGTATATATCTAAAACCATCAAAAAACATCATCTGCAATGGGGATAAATTAGAAGCATTCCCAATAAGATCAGGAATAAAACAAGGATGCCCATTATCACCTCTATTATTTAACATTGTATTAGAAACACTAGCAGTTGCAATTAGAGAAGAAAAAGAAATTGAAGGTATTGAAACAGGGAGTGAGGAGAATAAGCTATCACTCTTTGAAGATGATATGATGGTCTACTTAAAAAATCCTAGAGAATCAACTAAAAAGTTAGTGGAAATAATCAACAACTTTAGCAAAGTTGCAGGATACAAAAGAGACTCGCATAAATCATCAGCATTTTTATATATTTCCCACACATTGCAGCAGCAAGATTTAGAAAGAGCTATTAAAATTAAAATCACCCTAGACAATATAAAATGCTTAGGAATCTATCTACCAAAACAAAGACAGGAATTATATGAACACAACTACAAAACACTTTCCAAAAAATTAAAACTAGAACTAAACAATTGGAAAAACATTGATTGCTCATGGGTAGGATGAGCTAACATAATAAAAATGACCATTCTACCCAGATTAATTTACCTATTTAGTGCCATACCTATCAAACTACCAAAACACTTTTTTACTGAATTAGAAAAAACTATAACAAAGTTCATTTGGAAGAACAAAAGATCAAGAATATCAAGGGAAATAATGAAAAAAGATGTGAAGGAAGGGGGCCTAGCAGTACCAGATATTAAACTACACTATAAAGCAGCGGTCATCAAAACAGTATGGTACTGGCTAAGAGACAGAAGGGAGGATCAGTGGAATAGACTTGGAGGAAGTGACGTCAGCAAGACAGTGTATGATAAACCCAAAGAGCCCAAGTTTGGGGACAAAAATCCACTATTTGACAAAAACTGTTGGGAAAATTGGAAAACAATATGGGAGAGATTAGGTTTAGATCAACATCTCATACTCTACACCAAGATAAATTCAGAATGGGTGAATGACTTGAATTTAAAGAAGGAAACTATAGCTGAACATAGAATAGCATACCTGTCAGATCTATGGGAAAGGGAAAAATTTTAAACCAAGCAAGAGTTAGAAAAAATTACAAAATTTAAAATAAATACTTTTGATGATATTAAATTAAAAAGGGTTTGTACAAAAAAACACAATGCAACCAAAATCAGAAGGGAAACAACAAACTGGGAAGAAATCTTTGTAACAAAAAACTCTGACAGAGGTCTAATTACTCAAATATACAAGGAGTTAAATCAAATTGTATAAAAAAATCAAGCCATTCCCCAACTGATAAATGGGCAAGGGACATGAATAGGCAATTTTCAGATAAAGAAATCAAAACTATCAATAATGAGAAAGTGTTCTAAATCTCTAATAATTAGAGAAATACAAATCAAAACAACTCTGAGGTACCACCTCACAGCTGGCAGATTGGCTAAAATGATAGCAGGCGAGAGTAATAAATGTTGGAGGAGATGTGGCAAAATTGGGACATTAATGCATTGCTGGTGGAGTTGTGAACTGATCCAACCATTCTGGATGGCAATTTGGAACTATGCCCAAAGAGCTCTAAATCTGTTATCCAAATAATTCTGCTATGAACATTTTAGTATACATGGGTATAATCCTGCTATAACTAGCTTCCCTGAAATAGAGTCTGATGAGTGTAGTCTACAGTTCGAAGGGTTTGAGTGATTTCATAACATTTCTTGTGTAATTTGAAGTTATTTTCTACAATGGATGAACCAATTCACAAATCTATCATCAGGAAATTATCATGCTTCTCTTCGCCCATTTAACAATGTTTTTTCATATCTTTTCTAACTTATGAGCTTGGGGTAGCACATCAGATTGTTTTCATTTGCATTTGTCTGATTATTAGTAATTTTGGACATTTTAAAGTAATTAGAAGTGTTTTTATTGGGGAATGCTTTTAATCTCATATTTGTGTTAATTCCTTACAGGTTTTAGATATCAGACTTTTACCAGAGATTTTTGGATTCAAAGATTTCTTCTAAGATTCTCTTCTTACTCTAACTGCATTGATTTTACTTGTCCAAAATAGTACACATTTTATATAATATCATTAGTAATTTTTCTTTTATTATCACTTATGTTCCTTCTATAATTATGATTTATTCAATAATATAATCAAAAAAGATTGTTATGAAGCAACCACAGAATATATTAGAAGTAGAATCTTCAAGATGTCCAAAGAATCTTCATAAAAAATGTTTGATTTTTTTTTTACACATGGTTCAAGGGGGATATGACTGGGGATGTAGACTCTAAATGATCATTTTATTGCAAATATTAATAATATGGAAATAGGTCTTTATCAATGATACATGTAAAACTCAGTGGAATTGCTTGTTGGCTACTGGAGGTGGATGAGAGGAGGGGAAGGAAAGAACATGATTCATGTAACCATGGAAAAAATTCAGTATTACTTAATTAATTTAATTAACTTTTAAAAAATGTGATCCATGACCAAGAACCAAAGCACTTGAATATCTTAGACTGGCTATAGTTTTTTAAAAACTTCTTGAAAATCACTCTTTTTGGTTTGAACTAACCCAGTGATTATGTGAATTTTACTTTGCTATCTCAATTTTAATCTGTCAGTATAAGAATTTGACTTTTCTCTTAGTCCTTACAAAATCAGTAGATGGTCCTCAGCTCCATGCAATTCGTGCTACCAATACATCTGTATAGGACAGTCTTTATTTCACTGAATAGAAAATATAAAACAAAAAAGACTCATAGCTGAGTCAACTAATAGTCAAATTCCCCTTTCTAGTAAACCTGTATTTCTCCAGGATGGGAGATAGAGAAAGAATAGTCATTGGTGTTACACATTGCTTCCCCGCTTCTAGGAGAAAGCACTCAGGGTCACTATTTTCCTTCTCTCTTTCAAGTGAGTCCATTCGTCAAGTTATACAATCTCTTCTAGATTATAATACTACCCTGATTGTAGGGTATAATAATATCCTACAAAAGGGAATTCAATAGAGTAAATCCTTGTCTAAACTTTCACAGTCCACACAACTAATAATACTAATAGAAATAAAAGTCTTGATTTTTTCTCCAAACCTTGATCCCTAATACTTCTCTTGATTGACTTCTGATTATTCCTGCAACTTCTCTGCTTTGCCAAAAGAGTCATTAAATATTCAGGAATTCCTCTTTTGTATCAGGGGGCTTAGTCACAGAATTCCTTTCTTTGTCAAAGAACCTCTTCTTTACTCAACCATTCTGCCTTAGCTGTCAACTGCCATGCCTCCAACTCTTTGATTGACCCCAAAATTCTTCACCACTCTGTTACTGCCTCTAGCCTCTGTCTTCTCTGTGGTCACATGGTCTCTTAGTATGGTGTCATTCCCTAGAAGATCATTGCAAAGAGAAAATTCACACATGCCAAAAATCATTCCTTAATGGATAAGTGACTAAAAGGTATGACAACCAAAAAGGTCCCAATAGATGAATTGCAAATCATGAGAAGTCATAAGAAAGATTGTTCAAATTATATAATATATAATAATATAATAATAAAAGAAATTAAAATTAAGGTAATCCTGAGCTTTCATCTCACTCCTGGTAAATTAGAAAAATGACAAAAGATGGTAGTCATTGTTGGATGGGGCTATTAAAAGATAGTTATATTGATTTTTTTATTGGTCAGCGAACATTTATTAAGCATCTACAGAGTGCCACGCACTGTTCTAGGTATTGAAATGACTTTGGAAAAATATAATACTCTAGTAGGACAAAAATATCTCCTAAATTTCTAGAATTCATCTGTTGAACTGCATACTACATATATGTCTACTTAATATTGTTTGAATATTTCATGGAGATAGCTCACTTCCTAATGATATCAAATATCTTTGTTGATTAGTGGGGAAAGTATTGTATTTCTATTCAGAAGACCTGAGTTTCAACTCTGGCTCTACTATTTACTAGCTTTTGGGACCTTGGATAAGTTTTTTCATTTCTCTAGAATTCAATTTCATCAGAAGGAGATTGGATTAGATAACCCCTTTGACAGTCTGATAAAGCCTATGAACCTATCTCAAAATGTGTTTTAATGGAAAGAAATGCTATATTTTGATTAGGAGTTAGTGAAAATAAAGTTGTAATTTACCATCCAAGTTCTTATTGAAGCCTATGGGCCCTCTCTCAGAAAAATGGAGGATTTTTTTTTGTTAGGTCATTTTTTTTTATTAATTGAAAAAGATGCTAAATTTTAGCTAGGGGGTAGTAAAAGTAAAGATATAATTTTCCTCATTCAAGTTCACAGATCCCCTGAAATCTTTGGGGTCCATGAGTCCTTGGTTAAAAACAACTGTATTATGTGATCTCTATGTTTTCTTCCAGCTCTATATCCCATGACCCTAAAAATTAGCTTTGATAAATCAAACTGCCAAAATAATTAGATAGTTGCTGAAGTAGTTGCACAATCCCCAAGGAAGGAAGTATAAAAATAAAGGACTGCCTGACTAGGTACACTATGTACCTTCTTCAGAGGAAACCAGCCTCTGCAGATTTTGAAGAATATGTGTCAAGGGTGCATCTTTTATAGAGAAAGATGATGAAGTTGAAGTTTCATGACTAGTGTCCACAATTAGCTCAGTTTCAATCCCCTTCAGCCTCCCAACAGAAAGTCAGAACTGCAGTAAAACTGCTATTCCTCCCAAGATTAGTTGTGCTATGCTTTACTCATGCCTTTCCCCCTCACAGGTGCCCCCTAAACTTCCTGCCCCTTTCCTATTATTTTAAGCCATTAATAGACTCTGCTCAGTTAGAAAGTCATTTATAGGATTTTATAGTGGAATCTAATGAGATACCAGGCTAGAGTATCATAAAACAACCTGCCTTGCTTTATATTCTATTAGAGAATGGTATGCTAGTCATTAGATATACTCAGGTTCACTTCAGCTTCTGAGTAGTCCAGTCAAGCCAAATAGCTAATTGTTTTGTGTATTTGACTCCCCTTGTTATTGTAATCATGAGACCCTCAGTTCTTGATTGGATTTAATGAGAGAAAAACGATGTTAGAACTGGAAGAGACTTAAAAACAGTAGAACAAGGAGAATTTGGATCTAAACTTGAAAGGATTTAAGAACATAGAAATGCTTAGAGAGAAAACAACAGATAGAGTATAAGGGGATTGGGATACATAATGTTAAGATATAGAAATTCAAATAATGGAGATGTATTGAGAGAATATGTCTAGTTCAGTTGCTCCATTTTAGGTGTGAGAAAACTGAGGAGAGGGGAAGTGACTTGTCCAAGGTCACACAACTAACTAGTTGCTCTAAGAACTTGTTAGCCGCTTCATTAAATTTTCAGCTAACATATTTTTTCCACAATGAAGCACATAATACATTAGAAAAAGTCTTCTCCACACAAAATTCTGCTTCTTCTCTACCCTCTCCAACCCAACCCACCTTAATAAAAAATGCTTTTGTCCTAGGAAATTGTTGGAATGACCAGTAGAGAGCAAATGCTGCCTTATATTTGTGCATTTATAATCATAATATGAAGTCTAACCCTATAAAAACTGAAATTTTCTGAGTATTATCCTCTTAGAATTATAGATTATTAGCGCTGGAATAGGCCTCGGAATAACAAAACAGATTTCAGAGCTCAAAGAGGATTAATTGATGGTATGAACAAAGAATAAAACAGGAAAGGACTTGAGAGATTGTTAGCCCAACTCTTTCATTTTGTAAAAAAAAAAAAAAAAAAAAAAAAAAAAAAAAAAAAAGGAAACTAAGGCTTAGAGAAGAGAAATTACTTACCTAAGGTCTTACGTATTAAGAAGGTGAATTGTCTGCTTAGATGTTATCCCTATAATAGAGATCAGTATAGGACAAAGACAGTCTCTCTTGACAAAGAAGCTCTTTTCATATTTTAAACATTTGCGAAGCAATCCTAATATTTAACATATTTTTGTATGTCTGTTCACTAATATGAAGTTAAGTACTGGAGTATAATGGAGAGAGGAATGGGATAGAAATCAAGAGACCTGGTTTCTAGATATGGTTCTGTCACTTAAAACAATGCCAGACACTGAGCAAAAGCTTAATAAATGTTAGTTGATGGACTAATTGACCAACCTAGTAACTATGTGATCTTTGAAAAGTCTATTATTCCATCTTCTTGACCTTGTTCTCTCCTCTGTAAAAGGAAGTTGGATTTTGATAACCCCGAAGATCTCTTGGAGTTCTCATGTTCTGTATGTATAATCCAAGGTTCAGTGGATATTCTGTCATTACTATATAAGGCTCCTTCCAACCTTAGTATTCCAGCTCTAGAAACCTCTTGTTCTTCAGTTATTTGAATGAGCAAAATGCATGAGCCACAGACTATATCCTGAAAAAAAAAAAGGTTACCAATAAGTTGGGTCTTATATAACAGATAAAATAAATAAATAAAAGAGTGTGGCTGCCAAGGTGCTCTTATGGATGTACCGTGTCAAAAAGCAGAGGTCAGCATTAATCTTCAGATTAATGTTGGTGGAATGGAAGAGGTTATCAAGTGTAAAAATATAATCCACCCTGAATGAAGGTAGTTATGCTAGAAAAATGAAATTTTAAGAAAGTATTAGATACTATTGAAAATTCTGAGTTTATCTTAAAGCCCCAATTCAGCAAATTTCATGACCACTGGAAAACAGCATAGTTGCTTTCTTCCTGCCATCTGGTTAACTCTTAAAAAAGCCAAGGAATTCTCATGTATGTAACATATGCATATTTGATGCATTTTAAACATCAAGCCATGAAAACAAATTTCAATTTCCTGAGCAATACAAGTTCTGTCAAATGTATAATTCCCATAGGTAAAAAAATATGTTATATTTGTTGGATTTTCATATATCTAACATTAAATGTATCCTCTACTCTTTCTACCTTAAAAATGCATAGTATATTATAATTGGAATATTCTATAGATTTGGGGCCTCTTTTCTTCCATAATGCTGTATCAGAATTTTCAACATATCTTTCACTTTCTCTTTGTGCTCACCAATACATTGAAATGGCTGAGTATCAAGGCATATAATGATGGTCTGGAAGACTGATTGTCAAATTCTTAAGAATTTCTCTTTTTTGGTTTCTTAAGAGGTATTTGCTCATAAGCTGCAATTATTTTCTAGTAATCTTTTATCTAGTAATCATGACTAATAGTCATGAGTATATGTAATGAACTGTAAGGTGGAACTCATGAGTGAAAGCAGTGGTCATTTCTCCTTCAAACACAGCTCTGAGCTCTGAAAATTTTGGACACTTACAGTCCCATTAGAGGCCATCTCCTCGATAAGAGATTTCTAGCTCAAACCCATGTTAAAGACAAGTCTTTGCTCCTCTCTAGGACTGAACTACTTTTTCAGAATTTATTTTTAGATCTTACCCTATGGGCAAGTAGAAGGGGAAAGAGATAAGAGAAGGCAGTGAGGTTGAAAGAAAAAAGAGGCAAAACTGGGGCAGGTGGAGGACAGAAACTAAAAAGAGGGAAATAGGATGGAAAGTAATACCCAGTCATCATAATGGTGTGAAATGTTTTTACAAGTTTCTAATAAAGATGTCATTTCTCAAATATATAGAGAAATGAGTTGAATATATAAGAATATAAGTCATTTCCCGAATGATAAATGGTCAAAAGATATGGAAAGGCAATTCTTAGATAAAGAAATCAAAGCTCTCCATAGTCATGCAAAAAAAATGTTCTCAATCACTATTATTTAGAGAAATGCAAATTAAAACAACTTTGAGGTTTTACTCTATACCTAAAAGATGGGCCATTATGACAGAAAAGGAAAATAATAAAACTTGGAGGGAATGTGGTTTTATTTTGAGAGATAAGATGGTGGATGTTTCTTAATGGTATCTGTTTGTCAGAAGTCCAGAGCCTTGACATCAGCAATCAGACCCCTTAAGTGCAGTCATAACAAACTCTCTGTTGAGGCTGTAGGTATTCCTAGCTAAGCAATGAGAATGTTTGACCATCCTTTTCAGGACCTGAGGTGAACAGCAGCCAGCTCTGCAAAAGCAATGGTAGTTCAGACATTCCCTTGATGATGTTCAGGAACCTGGCCTAATTTTATGCTTTGCAATTTGAATTCATAAAATTCTAGTGTCCCTAAGTGGCTCAATTAGGCAGCTTGCCTTGTTCAACAAGACTATTGAAAATGATTGTGTATTAGCATGTAGCACTCAAAGAGGTCAATGAGGATTGGAGAAGTTTAAGAAAGTATCTTCTGGTTCTTGGAGCTATTAGAGAAGGTGATAAAGCACCTCTTTAAAGAAAAAAGTAAGGGCTTTTTGAAGGCAGCAGACGATGGAAACCCTGTAGCAATGCACCACTAGTAGGGGACAAGAATTCAAGCCAGGGTCATAGTCCTTATTTTTCTAAATCAAAGAACTGCTGTTTCTCTTTTCAAACCAAGAGGAACTCTCAGTCCTGGAGGAACAATCCAGAGATTTTTAGAGCCCATCAGAAAAGGAGCAATGACTATCTGCTGGCAAAATTAGCTTGGAGTCTTTTTGGAGCTAGTCTGGGGATAGAGAACTATTCCATTTATAACCATTCTTATTTACTTTCACTAAGTTCCTGCTTCTAATGTCCCAAAAGACAAAAAATGGGAAAGGAAAAAATCATGAATCTCCTTTCTTCTTTCAGCTGCAGGAAGTGACTAAAAATTAAATAACATTTTGGACTTTTTGTTTTTTTATTTGAAACTTTATTAAAAACCAGACAGTTGTAAAATCTGTGCCAGCTCTACTTACTTGAATACATGTGGTGATATTGAGGAGAACACAATAACCCAGAAGGGCAGAGATTTGAATTATTTTTGAAGTTGGAAATTTCAAAGATGAAAGATAGGAATAGTCAGTGTTGTAGGCTGTATTAATATGGGCATACTAGTCCATTGTAGGCTTCTAAGAAGAAAGAACCAACTGCTTCCCAAGGCAGCCAATTCCACTTTGGGAAGACTAATTTCTAAAATAAATTAATAAATGGATCTAAAAAATATAGATTTTTTCCTGATTAAAGACTACATTTCCTTCTTTGCAACCTTCCCATTGTTCCAGGTCCTGTCCTTTTAAATCAAACAAAAGAAGTCCAATCTTCCATGATAGACCTTTAGAGATTTGACAAAAGCTAGCATTACTCCCCACTCTGCCTCCACTTCCTGAGACTTTTCTTTGTCAAACTAAATATCATCTAGTTCCTTCTACTAATCATTATTGAATGAAACCAAGGCCCTTCATAACCTGGTTGCCACTATCTAGATATACTTTAGTTTCTCAAAGTCCATCTGTCCTAAACTCTGGTCCCCAGAACTAGGAATGAAGTAAGTAAAAAAGCATTTATTAGACACTTACTATGTGCTAGACCCTGAGCTAAGTGCTGGAAATACAAAGGAAAATAAGTCAAAGCCTATCGTCTAGGAGATGATAGTCAAATAGGTGTCAATCTCATTAAATGTATTTAATTAATCTAGATGCATTCTGACCAGGCTCCTTTTAATTCCTGGAAGTCGTGCTCCTTTTAATGAAGCTCTAGGTACCAATATAGTTTTTTTGTTTTGTTTTGGTAGCCGCATTATACTGTTGACTGATATTGAACCTCCATTCCATTAAATATCTCAGATATTTGCAGAAAAAGTACTATCTATGCTCTGTTTTGTACCCATCGATTTGATTGTTGGAACCTAAGTAAAAGATACTTTTACTTTTACTTATACATTTATCCTTATTGCATTTCATTTTATTAGATTTAACCCAGTGCTCTAACCTATCAAGATCTTTTCATTTCCCTGAGTTTATCTACTTATACTATTTATTCTTTCTAGTTTTGTGTCATTATAAATTTGATAGACATACCTCACATTAATATTAGGTAGAGTCTTTTCTAGGAAATGGCAATGTAGATATACTTTGTCTTATTGCATTTTGCTTTATTGTGCTTCACAGATATTGTATTATTTGCAAATTAAAAGTTTGGGCAATCCTGCATTGAGCAAGTCTATCAACACTATTTTTCCAAATGCACGTTCATACCATGTCTCTTTGTCATGTTTTGATAATTCTCAAAATATTTCTAATTTTTTACTATAATTATATCTGTTACGGTAATCTGTGATGCTACTATTGTTATTGTTTGTGGAAATCACGAACAACACCCATATAATATGACAAACAATTGATTCTGACTGTTCCACTGACCAGTCCCCATCTCTCTCTCTATCCTCAGTCCCCCTTACTCCCTAATACACAACAATACTGAAATTAGGCCATATAATAATGCTACAATGGCCTATCAGTGTTCAAGTGAAAGGAAGAGTGAATCCATGTGGCAAACTTCAGTGTTATTTTATTTTATTTTATTAATTTTACATTTTAATATTTTATTTTTTCTCGATTACATATAAAAACAATTTTAACAATTTTTTAAAATTCTGAGTTCCAAATTCTCTTCTTCTTTTCCCTGACTCCCCTCTCCATGAAGCAACAAACAATTTGATATAGGCTATGCAATCATGTGAAATACATTTCTATTTTAGTCATTCATTTAAAAAATTATAAAGAAAAACAAACAAAAAGTTTTTTAAAAGTATCTTTTATCTGTACTCAGATGCCATCAGTTTTTCCTCTGGAACTGGATAACATTTCATCGATTATCTTCAATCACTGTATTACTTAGAATAATGAAATCATTTATAAATTGGTCATTGTATAATATTGCTGTTACTACAAACAGTGCTCTCTTGGTTTTGTTCCTTTTACTTTTTTCCATTTAAGTAACTTTTTTCAAGTTTCTCTCAGAACTTCCAGCTCATCATTTTCTATAGCATAATAGTATTCCATCCCAACCATACATCACAACTCATTTCCAATTTTTTGCCATCGTGAAAAGAGCTATAAATATTTTTATTCAAATAGGTTTTTTCTGTTTAGTTTTTTATTTCTTTGGTATACAGACCTAGTAGTGGTATTGCTGAGTCAAAAGTTGTACATAATTTTATTGTTATGATGTAAATCTATTGTAAAAAAAGCTGAGGTACAAAAGTTCAAGCATATTTTTTGGCAAGACTAGCAATAATCAATAATAGAGGTTAATGGCCCCTCAGCAGCCAGAGACCCCTGTAGCAAAGAGAAGTTTTTTTATAGAGTTGAAAAGGTAACAGGTTATATAAGATAAAAAACAGTTCAGTAATGCAAATTAAACTAACTATGATTGGCCTATAATTATGCAGTCTTGTAGGAGAGGTCTTCCAGAGTCCATGACAACACATGGAGTACATAATTAATTAACATCCTCTGTAACATCTTTTCATAAGTCCCCAACTCATCATTCCCTATACCAGGAGAGCTCAGTGCTAAGAAAAACACAACCAGATTGAATCATCCTTCATCCATCTTCTTTATCTCCCTCAAGTGAAATAATCGCTATTGAGTTACATTAATGGGCACCTAGCAAGAATCATTCTATCAACTCTACATGAAATAGCTTTGAATCTAAATTTTGGGAAATTTGTTATAATGGCTACTGCTCTGATAATGAAAACTCTTAACTATTAATCAATCAAAAGCAATCAATAAAAAGTAATCATAATCAATTCATATTATAGTCCTTTTGTTATAGTTTCAAATCACTCTCCAGATTAGTTGAATCAGTTCACAATCTGATAGTGCTTTAATATGTCAATTTTCCTACAATCCTTCCAAAAATCTGTCATTTTCCTTTTCTGTCATATTAGCCAATCTGATAAGTGTGGAATGGGACCTTAGAATTGTTTTAATTTGAATTTTTCTAATGAATAGTAACTTAGAGCATTTTCCACAGGACTATAGCTTTGATTATTTCATTTGAAAACTGCTTATTGACATAACCACTTATCAATTGGGGAATTACTTGTATTCTCATAAATTTGACTCAGTTCTCTATATATTTGAGAAATGAGGCCTTTATAAGAGGCTGTAAATATTTTTCACATTTATGAATACTATGTATTTCCATTTATGCTATTTTCCCCTATTTATCCTACTTTCTCTACTTTCACCCTGTCCTATCTTTAAAAATGTTTTGTTTATGACCACCACCTCCCCTAATTTGTTCTTTCTTCTATCAGCTCCCCACTTCTCTCATCTCCTTCCTCTTCTACTTTCCTATAGGGTAAAATAGATTTCTATACCTGAGTGTAGATATCATTCCCTCTTTGAGGCAATTTCAATTAGTAAGGTTCAAGTGCTCCCCACCACCACTCTCTCTCTCATCTTCTCCTCCACTGAAAAAGTACTGTTGTGCTTCTTTTAAATAAGATAATATATCAGATTCTACCTCTCTCTTCCCCTTCTCCCAGGAAATTCATCTTTCTCCATCCTTAATTTTTTAAAAGATTATCCCATCATATTCAACTCCTACCTATGCCTTCTTTTTATATAAACTCCTTCTAACTGCCATAATAATGATGTTCTTTTTTCTATTTTTATTTATTTTTTCAAATATTTTATTTTCCCAATTACATGTAATAACAATTTTCAACATATATTTTCTGAAATTATAAGATCCTAATTGTCCTCCCTTTCTTCCCTTCCCAATCTCAGAAAGGGCAAGCAATTTGATCTGGCTTATACATGTATTAACATTAAAAATATACTTCTATATTGGCCATTATTATAAGAAAATATTCATATAAAACCAAAGTCCAAGATAAAAGCATAAATAAACTAATATGAAAAATATTATGCTTTGATCTGCATTCTGACTGCAACAGTTCTTTCTCTGGAGGTCAATAGCATTCTTTTTTTCAGAATTGTCTTGGATCATTGTATTGTTGAAAGTAGCTGCCTTTCACAGTTGATCATCATACAATATTGCTGTTACTGTGTACAATGTTGCTGCTTATTTTTTTGCATTAGTTCATATAGGTCTTTCCAATTTTTTCTGAAAGCATCTTGATCATCATTTTTTTAAAAACTCTTACCTTCCATCTTGGAGTCAATACTGTGTATTGGCTCCAAGGCAGAAGAGTGGTAAGGGCTAAGCAATGGGGGTTAAGTGACTTGCCCAGGGTCACACAGCTGGGAAGTGTCTGAGGCCATATTTGAACCTAGCACCTCCTGTCTCTAGGTCTGGCTCTCAATCCATTGAGCTATCCAGCTGCCCCCCTTGGTCATCATTTCTTATAACACAATAGTATTTCATCACCATCATAAACCACAATCTCAGCCATTTCCAAACTGATGGATATCTCCTCAATTTCCAATTTTTGACACCACAAAAATGGCTGCTAAAAATATTTTTATTCAAGTAGGTCTTTCCCCCTATTTTATGATCTCTTTGGGATTCAGACCTAGTTTCAAATAGACCTCCAGAATATTTGGATTAATTCACAACTCCATTAACAATACATTAGTGTCCCAATGTTGCCACATTCCTCTCCAACATTTATCACTTTCCTTTACTGTTATATTGGCCAATCTGATGGGTGTGAGGTTGTATCTCAGAGTTGTTTTCATTTGCATTTCTCTAAACAAAAGGATTTAGAACATTTTTTCACATGATTATTGTTAGCTTTGATTTATTCATCTGAAAATCGCTTGTTCATATCCTTTGACCATTTATCAATTGGAGAATGGCTTATATTCTTATAAATTTGACTTAGTTCTTTATAAATTTTAAATTAAACCTTTATCAGAGAAATTTGCTATAGAAATTGTTTTTATTGTTTCTCTTCTAATCTTGGTTATATTGGCTTTATTTGTACTAAACCTTTTTAATTTTATATAATCAAAATTATTCATTTTATATCTTCTAATGTTCTCTGTCTCTTATTTGGTAATAAATTCTTCCCTTCTTCATAGATCTGACAAGTAAACTATTCTATATTCCCCAGTTTATTTCTAGTATCACCCTTTATGTATAAATCTTAAATCCATTTTGACCTTACCTTGATATAAAGTGTGAGTAACTGGTTCTGCCATACTGCTTTCCAGTTTTCCCAGCAGTTTTTGTCAAATAGTGAGTTCTTATCCCAAAATTTGGTATCTTTGGGTTTATCAAACACTAAATTGCTACAATCATTTACCCCTCTATACTATGTATCTAATTTATTCCATTCATCTACTATTCTATTTGTTAGCCAGTACCAGACTGTTTTGATGATTGCTGCTTTATAGTATGGTTTGGAATCTAGTACTACTAGGCCACCTTCTTTCATTAATCATTTTTCATTAATTCCCTTGATATTTTGACCTTTTCTCCTTCTAGATAAATTTTGTTATTATCTTTTCTAGATTTATGAAATAATTTTTTGTGATTTGATTGGGGTACTGAATAAATTAATTAATTTAGGTACAATTATAATTTTATTGTATTAGCTTGGCCTATCAATGAGCAATTAATATTTTTCCAATTATTTAGATCTGACTTTATTTGTGTGAAAAATATTTTGTAATTGTGTACATATAATTCCTGTGTTTGTCTTGGCAAAGAGATGACCAAATATTTTATATGATCTAGAGTTATTTTAAGACAACTTTCTTTCTATTTCTTGCTGTTGTGCTTTGTTGGTAATATACAGAAGTGATAATAATTTGTGTAGGTTGAGAGAGAGAGAGAGAGAGAGAAAAGAGAGAAAGGAAGAAAGAAATGAGTTTACAAACAGATGGGTTTGCAAACTCAAACTGGTCTCGTGCACAGAACTTTTTAGACCCCATTCTGGAATTGGAGGACTGCTTAAAAAGTGACACATGGAAACCATTGGGGTCCGTTGTTCCTGTTCGTCAGGAAGAAAGAACTTCCCATGGATGGAATCGATCTTTGTCTAAGTGAAGTTTACTGACCAGTCCCTGAGAGCAGGAGGTTGGTGTGTTTCAGTCATCCAAAGATCCATAGATCCTGTCCATCCCTGCCTCCAATTCCCACCTCCCTGTGGTCCTGTAAACTTCTAGTTCCTGAGAGTATCCTGACCGTGTGTGTGTGTGTGTGTGTGTGTGTGTGTGTGTGTGTGTGTGTGTGTGTGTGTTAGAGATCCAATACCCAGAGAAACCTCTCTGTGAAGAAGAGGCTTTAGCCATCTTGGGCATCTGCCTAATAGGCTGGGCTCATCAAGATTTCAAACCCTTTCAATTCTGATGAATTTTTAACTTGGCTATAATTAGTTTGAGGACCAGTTAGCACAGATTAGCTAGTTAGTCTGGATTTATAGTGAGTCAGAGTAGTGAAGTGTAGCTTGAAGATCTTTGAAGATGGTTCGATGAGGAATCAGTAGGAGTTAGGTGAAGAATCTAGATTTTAAGATTAGGGATTCCTTTTCCCTGCTCCTCCTCCTTCCTCTTTTACTCTGAAATAAAATAAACCTCAGTTACTGTTTTTACCAAGGTTTAAGAGAGTCGGATAGCATTTTGGCCTACAAGCTGATACTCGGGCCTACTGTTATAGGGAATTAGCAAAGTGAAGGTGAATGATAGGCAGAGAAAAAAGGATTCCAGAACTTTGAGTGGGTGACTGGCTTAGTGTCAGTTACTCTCTGAACTTTCCCTTGGATGAGGATAGCTGGATTTTCTCTCTGTGTATCCTGCTTTGGGTAAAATCAACAACCATCAAAGATCTTTGGCAGGAGTTTGGTTGAGTTATAGATGAGACTCACAGTGGTTGACACTTGTGTCAAAATCCTTACTCCCTCGCCAAAATTTGGATTTTACTGGCTGTTATCATCTGAATTCCTGTGGACCCTGTTTGAGGACAACATACATGAGACCCCATTCTATTAAGTTGGACCTGTTTACCTTACAGTTTTCCTTTATTGAATATCTCAATAGGAACTCTGGTTAGGTTCAAGTTAGGCAGCTGAGGAATTTTTAGTGTGGTTAGTGTAGTCACTACACTGTAGTGTCACCTTGTTGGAACTTGGAAGGAGGGAATCCAAATTGTGTTTAAGTTAGTTAATCCCACTCCCTTCCCTACCTGTACAAGTTTGTTAATAGACTGTCTTATGTTATCCACCAGACTCTCCTTGAACATCCTTACCCAGATCTGGTGATTTGGCATATCACTAACAGTTAAAAACCCATTTTGATACCCCAGCAAGCTACTCTAGTGATACTTCATTTACCCTTATTTATACTATTCTAACAACCCCCTTTTATTTATTTTTTCACTACTCAGGTCTGTAGAGCTTAGTCACTCAGCTAAATACCAGCAAGAAGTCTACAAACCTTTCCATCTATATTATTGACATATTTCAGGATTTATTTTGGATCCCTTAACTTCCTAAAGTTATTGATTATTTCCATTAGTTTTTTAGTTGATTCTCTAGGATTCCCTAAGTATATCATCATAGCATCTCCAAAGAGTGATAGTTTAATTTCTTCACTGCCTACTTTAATTCCTTAATTTTTTTTCTTCTTTTATTGCTAAAACTAGTATTTCTAATACAGTATTAAATAATAACGGTGATAATGGGCATCCTTTCTTTACTCCTGATCTTATAAGGCAAGATAGGTTTGTAAACTCAAATGAGTATGGTTGTTATTCCCTCTGTGGCAATTCTACTGAGAATAAGGTTTAAGTATTGCCATTCACAAACCTCATTCTGTCCTCCACTGTAAGAGTCTTTTTGCACCTTTTTAGGTAAAATCATTTACCCGATTCTACCTTTCCCTTCCCTTTTCTCTCAGTGAGATCCTATTTTTTCATCATTTTATTTTATTTTATTTTATTTTTGCATATTATGTCATCCTAATCAGCTTATTCTTGTACCTTCTGTCTATGTATACTCCTTCTAACAGCTCTAAAACTAACAAAATATTTCAAGACCTGCAAATATCATGTTTCCATGTATTAATAGAAATAGTTTGACCTTATCAAATGCATTAAATTTTTTTCTTTCTTGTTTACCCCTTTATTCTTCTCTTAAATCTTGTATTTGAGCATCAAATTTTCTGTTTAGGTCCAGTCTTTTCATCAGGAATGCTTAGAAATCTTCTATTTTATTAAGTGACCATTTTTCCCCCTGAAAGAATATACCTAGTTTTGATGAGTAGGTGATACTGGGTAATAAACCTAGTTCTTTTGTCTTCTTAAATATCATATTCCAAGCCTTTTGATCCTTTAATATGGAAGTTGCTAAGTCCTGTGTAAGCTTGATTGTGGCTCCATGGTATTTGAATTTTTTTCTGGCTACTTGTAGCATTTTCTCCTTCATCTGGGAGCTCTTGAATTTGGCTATGATATTTTTCAGAATAGTCATTTGGGAATTCCTTTCAGGAGGTGATTGGTAGATTCTTTCTATTTCTATTTTGTCCTTTTATTCAGAAACATCAGGGAAATCTTCTTTGATAATTTCTTGTAATATTATGTCTAGATTTTTTTATCATGGCTTTCAGGTAGTCCAATAATTCTTTTTTTATTTAAAATATTTTTCATGGTTACATGATTCATGATTTTTCCCACCTCTCTTCCCTCCTGAAAAACAATTCCACTGGGTTATACATGTATCATTGGTCAAAACCATTTTCCATGTTATTCATATTTGCAATAAAATGATCTTTTAACATCAAAAACCTAATCATATCCCCATCAAACCATGTGATCAATCATATGTTTTCCTTCTGTGTTTCTTTCCCCACAGTATTTTCTCTGTGTGTGGATAGCATTCTTTCTTATAAGTTCTTCTGGATCATCCTAGGTCATTGCATTGCTGCTAGTAGAAAAGTCTATTACATTTCATTGTGCCATAATGTATCAGTCTCTGTGTACAATGTTCTCCTGGTTCTGCTCCTTTCGCTCTGCATCAATTCCTGGAAGTCTTTCCAGTTCACATAGAAACTCTCCAGTTCATTATTCGTTTCAGTACAATAGTATTCCATAACTATCAGATATTACAATTTGTTCAGCCATTCCCAATTGAGGGTCACACCCTCATTTTCTAATTTTTTTCCACCACAAAGAGTGCAGTTATAAATATTTGTGTACAAGTCTTTTTCCTTATTATCTCTTTGAGGTACAAACCCAGCAGTGGTATGGCTGGGTCAAAGGGTAGGCATTCTTTTAAAGCCCTTTGCACATAATTCCAAATTGCCTGCCAGAATGGTTGGACCAATTCACAACTCCACCAGCAGTATATTAGTGTCCCAATTTTGCCACATCCCCTCTAACATTTATCACTTACCTTTGCTGCCATATTGGTCAGTCTGTATGTGTGAGATGGTACCTCAGAGTTGTTTTAATTTGCATTTCTCCTATCAGGTAGGATTTAGAACACTTTTTCATGTGCTCTTTGATAGTTTTGATTTCGTCATGTGAAAAATGCCTATTCATGTTCCTTGACCATTTGTCGACTGGGGAATGACTTGATATTTTGTACAATTGATTTAGCTCCTTATAAATTTGGGATATTGTACCTTTGTCAGAGAGTTTCGTTATAAAAAATTTTTGCCAGTTTGTTGCTTTCCTTCTAATTTTGGTTGCATTGGTTTTGTTTGTACAAAAACTTTTAAATTTGATGTAACCAAAGTCGTTCATTTTACATTTTGTAATGTTCTCTATCTCTTGCTTACTCTTAAATTCCATCCTTTTCCACAGATCTGACAGATATACAATTCTATGTTCACTTAATTTATTTATGGTTTCACTTTTTATATTTAAGTCATTTACACATTTTGAATTTATCTTGGTATAGGGTGTAAGATGTTGATCTAAACCTAATTTTTCCTCATACTATTTTCCAATTTTCCCAACAGTTTCTGTCAATTAGTGAGTTCTTGTCCCAAAAGCTGCAATCTTTGAGTTTATCAAACACGAGTTTGCTGAAGTCATTTACCCCCCAGTCCATTGAAGGACAAACTATGGCCCATGGGCCAGATGCAGCCCCCTGAAATGTTCTATCCGGCCACATGACATTATTCCTAATCTGACAAATACAATGAGTAGGATACAATACAATGAAATTTCAAAAGAGTTGCCTTAGAAACAGACTAACAAATGAGCATTTCCTTTCCTTTGGCCCTCTCTTTAAAAAGTTTGCTCATCACTGCCCTAGTCTATTACATTGATCCACTCTTCTGTCTCTTAGCCAGTACCATGTTGTTTTGATAACCACTGCTTTATAGTATAATTTAAGATTTGGTACTGCTAGGCCCCCATCATTCACTTTTTTTCATTATTCCCTTGATATTCTTAATCTTTTGTTCTTCCAGATGAACTTTGTTATAATTTTTCCTAATTCTTTAAAAAAAGTTTTTTGATAGTTTGATAGGCATGGCATTGAATAAGTAGATTAATTGGGTAGGATTGTCATTTTAATCATATTAACTCATCCTACCCATGAGCAATTAATGTTTTTTCCAATTATTTAGATCTAGTTTTTATTGTGTGAAAATTGTTTTGTAGTTGTGTTCATGTGATTCGTGTGTTTGTGTTGGCAGATAGAGTTCTAAATATTTTATATCGTCTAGAGTGATTTTAAATAGTTTCTCTTTCTAACTCATGCTACTGAGTTTTGTTGGAAATGTATAGAAATGCTGATGATTTATGTGGGTTTATTTTGTACCCTGCAACTTTGCTAAAGTTGTTACTTACACTAGCCTTTTAATTGATTTTCTAGGATTCTTTAAGTAGGCTATCACATCACCTGCAAAGAATGATAGTTTAGTCTCCTCATTGCCTACTTTAATCCCTTCAATTTCTTTTTTCTTCTCTAATTGCTATTGCTAGCAATATCAAATAATAGAGGTGATAGTGGGCATCCTTGCTTTAGTCCAACAATTCTTAAATTGTCTCTCCTATTTTCCAATCTTTTCAAATCTTCAGTTGTTCTTTATTATCTACCATGTAAATAATGCAAACTATTTTGCCTGACATCCAAAAATCTCCAAAATCTCATGCCACCTTATATTTCTAGCACTTTGATGAAGTATTTGGGTCTTAATGTTGCATTTGGAAAAGTACCCTTGGGACCAGATCTCTAGAGATAAGATTCATGATACATGGGGAGTTAATCCACTTAGCTCTAGAACACTGCCCCAGGATTTAGCTTTCATATTGGTGAGTGTGTAGGTGTCACTTTTTAGTTGTTATTGCTTGTTTGATATAAATTTATCATTATCTGGGAGTGAGCAATTGAAGCTAGATTTTAAAACTTATTATTTTTCAAGCCTTATTCTGCTTCTCATGACACCAAAACCTTTTTTTATCCAAGGAATGGAACTGAAAAAAAAGGTTCAGAATCCTGCTCTGGTTTGAATTTTTTTACAGTGTCTGTATTATAAAAAGCAAGGCCTATATCCCTTCATGCCTACTTTTTCATCTATGAAATGAAGAAATCGTATTGGATGGTCTCTAAGGTCCCTTCGTGCTCTAATATATCTGTGTTCTAAAGTCTATTCCAATTCCAATAACCTATGATTCTACATTTTATCCACTGAACCAGAAACAATGAAATCGCAGGCAGGAAAAACTGGCAGGAAAATTTTAAGTAAAATTAAACTATAAGTAGGACTATATTCTGTTGTAACAATAGCCATTAACATTGAATCTAGAATCAAAAAACCTGAGTTCTCCAACTTATGCTACACATTATCCATATTGCTTTGTTTCCTTTTGTTTCTTTTTTTGAGCATAGGTTAGTGAGCAGAGATTCCAAGGTAAAGAGTTCTGTTCTAGAAGCAATCTTCTCAGTTTCAAAGATTGGGAAACCCAAGGTCTTTTGTCAGTACCATCTTCACTTTGGTGGGAGCCCCTAGCAATATGCCAGTGCCTCTTGGACAATGATCCACACACTAGCCAGGCTTACTAGAAGACACAGATCTGGAAAGAATTGTTTATATAGTGCACAACTGAGGTCAAATGTGAAATGACAATTTAGCAATCTAATAAACTACTTTATGTTTTTATATTAGAGATTTTGATTAGAGGTTTCTTAATTTCCTGGGGAAGTATAATAAATAGTAGTTACAAATAACTACAACAACTACTTGTTTATGTTTTTTCTGACAATTTGTGCTTTTGAGTGTTTTATGTTTAACAGTTCTTCTGTGAGTGAGGGAAATAGTTATCCGAAACTTGATTACATTGTATATTGAGGGCCTTCCTATTGAGAAGACATTGGGCATGAGTAACATTTAAGCTTCAAAAAAATTGTCCATAATGCTCTGGAGTGGGAGTATAGTGAGCCAGAAATGAGATAAAAGAGCCTGATCCTTCCTTCTCTCTGCAGGTCAGGTTCCTGAATGTTTAGACCTGTTGATTATGTGCGTAAGCTGAGAGGTTCATGAGAGGAGAGGGAGAGGCAAGTGCTTGTCTACCTTTAACAGTTCTTACTATTAACCTAGGGGACCTTATCTAGAATCTGAGAAACTGATTCAACTCTGCCCTTAGCACTTAATCCTTTCAATTGAGCCTGGAATTTCTTTGAGGTTCATATGAATTTGTTTGCCTTCTTTTTAAATTAAGCTAGCTTCTCTTAATATTAGGGAAGTTCAAACTCCTTTTGGATTTCTTTATGTGGAAATTTTCAGTGCTCTAAATGTTATGTTAATCCAGAGGAAATGTTTTGTCTAGCTCTCCAGTTGGATTGCTCTCTGTGCAGCAGGGTCCCATAGATATTTGAACCCAATATAGCTTGATTTCTCATCTAAGTCTGTGGGGCTGGCAGACTTCCACTCAAGTCCAAGTCACTTATTCATGGGAGTAAAGCCCTCTGTGTTTGGAGAGTCCATTTCAGAGAAGAGTTTTCTTCTGACACAGGAAGCTTAAGATTTTGCTTTTTCTTTATTCTCTCTTGCACTTCGGTTCAACTATTACAATAGCCTTTTAAGTTATCTCCCTGCCTCAATTGTTCTTCAATTTATTCCATCTTTCATTCTTCTGCCAGAGTGATTTTTCTAAAGCATCACTCCACTACTCAATAAATTCCATTAGTTCTTTATTATCTCCAGTATTATGTGTAGAAAGCTCTGTTTAGCATTTAGTTTATCACAACCTAGCCCATCCCTGTCTTTTCAATTTTCTTATACTTTGCTTCCCAATGCAGTGATGCTATTCTCCTTTCTGCTCTCCTCCACACAATACTCCACCACTTAACCTGGAATATTCTTTTATCTCTTTTCTTAACTTTTTGGGCTTTTCATAATTCAACTCAAATCCTATCTTCAGCAGGAGGCTTTTGTTTTGCCTTTCTCATTATACTTTTGAGAATCCAGAATATTTTTTCTTCCAAATTTATTCTGTTCTTATTTTATATAAAAAGAAATATAGAAAAGCAGCTGCTTAACCTCTTCTAACCGAAACATATAGGACTCCTCAAGAAGACATAAAAACAAATCCAGAGGAACAAAGGGACCCCACAACAGGGCACAGCATTGGAGGTATGTGGAATTGGGGCATTTCCATGCTATAAAGGGGTGAAACAGCTCTCACTAAAACATGAGCTGAGCAACCCCCACACACACACGCACACACCAACTACAGTGCCAAAGCCAGCGCACAAGAGTTAGAGCAAGTTTGGGGCATGCATTAAGTCCTTGGCAGCTACTGGGGTCCTGAGAGCAGCAAGACTTAAGACCCCAAGAGGCTAAATAACGCACATGGACTTTGAACACAGACCTTGAGCACAGGCACGAGTGTGGGAGAGGACATAAGCGCCAATATGGATCCTGAACGCAGGTACGGAACTTGAGTGGGGACCCAATGCAGAGGAGTGTATGACTGTGGAAGCAGTGCCCTGAGACTGTTAAAGGAGCCTCGGGCAGAGGAATAAGCAAGGGGACCACCAGGAGGCTTGAACCTGAAAACAACTAGACCTGAGACCTCAGGAGCCTAAAGAGCGCAGACAGACCCTGAGTGTGAGGATAAACCTGAGAGAGCTCAGGGCTAACAATGGCAAGCTAGAGACAAGAACCCCAAAAGAGAAAGATCATCAAGAAGAAATCTGTAACACTCAACAACTTTTACACAGATAAAATCCAGACAAAAGAGCAAACAGCAGAGGAGAACAAACAAGTAATCATATCCAAACCTTCCCAAAATAATGAAAACTGGCCACAAGCTATTCAAATCTGAGATGATGAGAAAGATGGAAGAGATTTGGCGAGAGAAATGGGAAATAGCTCAAAAAGAAATTAACAGGTCAGAAGACAGAAACTCCCAATTGGAGAAAGATGCCCCCAAAAAATCAAACAAAATGATAAGCAAATTGGATACTAAATTATATTATAGTAATTAGAAGAATTATTCATAGGGAGAGGTTGGAATACTAAATGATCTAAGATGATATGGGGGTGGGAAAGAGGGGGGTGAATAGTAGAGGACACCAAAAGAAACTTGAATGAATAAGAAAAATAGGATATTCTATTACACACATGAGGGCGTGGGAAGGGGAAGGGATGAATGCTATTATAAGGAGAGGAAGAGAGCATTAAGAGGTAATATTTAAACCTTACTCTCAGTGTAATTAACCCTGAGAGAGAAGAGTAGCTATATCCATTGGGACATAAAACTCTATCTAACCCTACTGAGAAAGTCAGAAGGGATAAACCAAGGGGAGCAGGGGAGTGAGGAGGTCAAAAAAGGGAGGGGAGAAGAAGGAGGAGGGTGGGAATTCATTAGGCCTTAAAAATAAAAAGAGGGGAATAATAAGGGAGGGGGTAGAAAGGGAAGTAAATCAAGGAAGGGGACAAGGGTTACTGGCATAAAGCAAACGACTGGTTTAAAAGGAAATAGTGTAAAGAAGGAGTAGAACTAGGAGAGGATACCAAAATGTTGGGGAATACACAACTGATAATTATAACTCTGAATGTGATTGGGATGAACTCACCCATAAAAAGGAAGCAAATAGCAGAGTGGATTAGAAACCAAAACCCTACCATATGTTGTCTACAAGAAACACATATGAAGAACTACAGGAGTGGAAACAGAAGAAAAACAACTGCTTGAACACATGGGTTGAGGCGGATATGATTGGGGATGTAGATTCGAAATTACCACACCAATGCAACAATTTGGAAATAGGTCTTGATCAATGACACATGTTAAAACCAGTGTAAATAACGTATCAGCCATGGGGGAAGGGGGAGCTCAGGGGTGAAAGGGAAAGTAAGAGTATGAATTATGTAACCATGTTAACTTTTCTAAAAAATAAATATTAATAAATGTTTTTTTTAAAGTATGTTAGGGGGCAGCTAGGTGATTCAGTAGATTAAGCCAGACCTGGAGATGGGAGAACCCAGTTCCTGAGTTCAAATTTAACCTCAGCTACTTCCTGTGTGACCCTAGGCAAATTACTTAAACCTCATTTCCTAGGCTTTGCCACTCTTTGCCCTTAGAACTATTACATACTATTGATTCTAAGATGGAAAGTAAGGGTTTTTTTTTAAGAATTAAGAATGATAGGCTTGTTTTGTAGAAGCCATTTTTTATTAATTTAAGTTGATGGGAGGAAAGCATTTATTAACTGCCTACTTTGTGCCAGGTATTGTGTAAAGTGCTTTATAAATATTTCATTTGATCCAAACAACAACCCTGTTGGGTAGGTGCTATTTTTATCCCCACTTTGCAGTCTTAAGGCCAGATATGAACTGTTTCCCTGACTACAGACCAACACTTTATCTACTGTGCCACCTAGCTACCTAAATGTTTGTATTAATGAAAATTTATCCCAAAGACCATATGTTTATAAGACATCATTAAATATCTTTCTTCACATTTAAAAAAAAAAGAAAGAAATATATTCTGGATTCTCAAAAGTATGAGAAAATGTACAAATGAAAAGGATGTAGGATTATCGTATATAAATTATATTATAGTACAATAGTTACCCAAAACCAGTCAAGTCAAAGAAAATGTATTATGTGCTTACTCTGTACCAGGCTCTATAATGAGGACTAGGAAACAAATGCCCTCAAGGAACTAATATTCTAATGAGAATAGCAACACATAAAAGGAGGTTGAAAAGTGGGGATAAGAGGAAGAAGGTAAGCCTTGTGAGGGAGGGAGAGAGGTGGAGAAAGAGAGCTAGAGAGTTTGAAGTGGAGCCAGGTCATAAATGAAGGAATAAATATGGCACTTTAAAATGGAAGTTCCAGAAGAAACTGACCAAACAGAGGAAGAAGCTGCAAGTGTGGAGTGAACTTCCATGGTGAGAAGGCTTGATAGAATGGAGAACTCTTGATTTAAAAAAAAAAAAAAAAACAGAGGGACTTCCAGTTAAGATGGCGGCAGAGTAAGGAGCAGCTGCTCGATCTCTCCTAACCAAAGCATACAGGACTCCTCAAGGGGACATAAAAACGAATCCAGACGAATGAAGGAACCCCACAATAGGGTGCAGCATTGAAGGTACGAGGAATCGGGGCATTTCCACGTTATAAAGGGATGAAACAGCTCTCACTAAAACGCGAGAGGAAGAAGCCCCTCCACCCCACACATACACCACGCAGAGCGCCAAGGCCAATGCATAAGAGTGAAAGCAGGATTGGGGCAACCAGTAAATCACTAGCAGCCCCAGGGCTTGTACCTAAGAGTTGCAAGACGTGGGACCCCAAGTGGCTGGGGGGCACGCACGGACTTTCCCAGAGCATCTGCGTGGGTGAAAACATTGCCCTAGGCATGGACAAAGATCTCAAACGCAGGGACTTTCCCAAGCATCTGCACGGGTGAAAACATTGCCCTAGGCGTGGACAAAGATCTTGAAAGCAGGGACTTTCCAGAGCATCTGCACAGGTGAAGGCAGTGCCCTAGACACGGACAAAGATCTTGAGGGCAGGCTTGGACCTCGAGTGGGGACCCGGTGCAGATGGGAGCGCGGCTGTGGAAACAGCCCCTGAGACTACTGAAGGAACCTCAGGCAGAGGGACAGACTGGGGATTACCAGGAGGCTTGACCCCGAGGACAAGGAGACTGGAGTCCTCGGGAGCTTAGAAAGCACAGGCAGACCCTGAGTGTGAAGACAAAGCTGAAAAGGGGTGGGGCTAACAATGGCAAGCCGAGAACCCCAGAAGAAAAAGATTATCAAGAAAAACTCTGGAACAATAGACAACTTTTACACAAAGAAAATCCAGACAACAGAGGAGGACAAACAAGTATCCAAACCTTCCCAAAACAATGAAAACTGGTCACAAGCTATTGAAGAGTTCAAAAATGAGATGTTGAGGAAGATGGAAGAGATCTGGCAAGAAAATAACAGCTTAAAAGGCAGAATTTCACAATTGGAAAGTGAGGCAAGTCAACTGAAGACCAGAAATGACCAGATTGAAAAGGAAAACCAGTCCCTAAAGGCTAGAATTGAGCAATTAGAAGCCAATGATCTCTCAAGACAACAAGAACAAACAAAACAAAGTCAAAAGACTGATAAAATAGAAGGAAACATGAAATATCTCAATGAGAAAGTGACAGACCAAGAAAACCGGTCTAGAAGAGACAATTTGAGAATCATTGGTCTTCCAGAAAAAAAGCAGAAATTAATATAAACTTGGACTCCATACTAAAAGAAATTATTCAGCAAAATTGCCCTGAAGTTCTACAACAAGAGGGCAATATAGACATTGAAAGGATCCATAGATCACCCTCTACACTGGACCCAGAAAAGTCAACACCCAGGAATATAATAGTCAAATTCAAGAGCTTTCAAGTAAAAGAAAAAAATCTTACAAGAAGCCAGAAAGAGACAATTCAAATATCAAGGAGCACCAATCAGGATCACATGGATCTGGCAGCCTCCACGCTAAAAGACCACAAGGCTTGGAATACGATATTCAGAAAGGCAAGAGAGCTGGGCCTTCAGCCACGGATCAACTACCCATCGAAACTGACTATATACTTCCAGGGGAAAGTATGGGCATTCAACAAAATTGAAGATTTCCAAGTTTTTGCACAAAAGAGACTAGGACTAAGTGGAAAGTTTGATACCCAACCACAAAAATCAAGAGAAACATGAAAAGGTAAAAAAGAAACAGAGGGAAAAGAAAGAAAACTCATAATTTTTTAAATTTGACTCTTTAAGGGCTTAAATAAGATCTAATTATCTGTTTTACTATGTGGAGAAATGCTATGTATAATTCTCTGTAGTGAACTCTATTCACTATTAAAATATTCACTATTATAGCAACCATGATTCTTCTACGCCCTGGATCATGATCAATAGAGGAGATAGCTTTGTATAGTAGATAGAACAATAGAGTTAATAGAGTGATAATAGTTAATAAAGTGAATTATTACTTTGGGTAATTACAAAGGACACTTTTGGTCTTTTCTGTGTGGTTCTGAGCAGCTAAATGGAAAATAGAGTGAAGTGAACAACTTGAAAGAGGGAGATCAATTAGAAGGCTATTGTAATAATCCAGAGAACCAGCAATGGTGGAAGAGAGAGAAAAGGAAAAGCAAAACCTTAAATTTCTTGTCTCAGCCAATTTCTTCATTTTTACATAACACCTCTCTGAGCTGCACCTTCCACCTACATTTACATTGCAGTTGCCTCCCCAGAGGAGAGGTGCCTATTCTCAGGTTTCTACAATGTCTTGTGGGTGACAAGTAAAAGTATAGTTCATAAGCTCCTACGAGTTTGCTTCACCCTTAACAGTGCACCACTAGATACAAGTACCTCAAAGGAACAATATTTACTAAGAGTGTATTAAAAACTTTAGCTAAAAAATATTCTCCCCATAAACTTGGGTGCAGTTTCCCACATAAATTCACAGAATCTAGAAGAACAGTGGGCACAAGCTTAAGTACAGTAGTAATGAAGCACATTGAGATGGAATACATGTGACCAAGGCAATTCATTCTTCGAATGTTACAAGTCCCCTAAGTTATTTCCTTTTTCTGAGGATCTTCATGAAGTTCTCCCTTTAAGGGCATCCCCTCTGCTATGAAGGTAACGTAGCTGGGTTTCCAGGGTTTGCTTTTCTACTCAAGTCAACTCTCTGTTGTCAAGGCTTGCTTTCATTTTAGTCTCTTTTTTGATACCAGAGGTCCTGTTCCTTGAAACTACTTGAACATTGTCCCTCTGTACCTGTGTCTCTTTGGAAATCAGTGTGCCTGCTTTACCTCTCAGCTATCCCTCAAACTGTCTCAAACTGACACACTCTCAAATTTGTGGGTAGGATTTCTCCAAGTGAATGAGTAATTTTACAGCCCAAGGCCTTAGCTGATGTTCTAAATATAATCATTCATTTGGGATTGTTTTGTCCTGGAAAACACACACACACACACACACACACACACACACACATCTGTAGCGTTTTTAGACCAGGTTTTTTCTACCCAACAGGCTATCTCTACCTTCCTTATGCTCAGTACTCTTGCCAGGACCCTCAGCTATATCTTTCTCACCAGTCTCTGTTATCTATTATTCCTTGAACCTTTTAAACTGGAAACCTCAAACAGCTTTGCTGGTTTCTACCTCCATGCCTGCCTGGGAAAACCAATCAGACCACTTGAGTAAGACTCTATCACTCCCTGTAAAACTATCTGGTCTCTTTCAACCATACATGTAATGTAGATGAATTAAGAAGTCCCTCCCACAGAACTGGTGAGAGTTTTGCAAAGAGGTGTACCCAGTTCTGAGAGAAGCCTTCGACAAAACAATCATAGACACCTTTCTCCTGCATGAACTCCATAGTGGCTGTCTGTTGATACCCTTCTTTCTATCTCTCCCCTGACCTCTCTGTCCTGCTTTGGAGGTATCAATCCCTGACCAATGTAGGAGGCATCATGGCATGCTGACTTGATTTGGAGGTTGCTGGTGCTGCTTCATTATCCCCCTCTGTTCCTCCTGCCTTCCTTCCCATAGTGCTCCCTGTGTATCTCCAAATAGCCTTCCATTAAAGAAACTAAATGAGAAGTCTCTTGCTTTTAGGATTGACTGACTTGTCTGATTCTTCAGCAAGATCCCTCCAAGTCTTAATAATGGTTATTAATAAAGTCATTGATTAAAGGTACAAAAACATACTCAAAAGATTCAATTTATTCCTCAAAGATCCATTTCATCAGTGCAGAATTTGCCTCCATCAAAGGATGGAAAAGAATAATAGATTTTCATCTAGAAAAGATCTTGGAGCCCTTCTAATCCAACACTTTCATTCTACAGATGAGGAAACTGTGGACCAAAGTGCGAGAAAGACTTGTCCAAGATGATACAGGTAGCTAAATGGCAGAGGTAGGATTTGAACTCTGATCCTCTGACTCATGATGATGATGATGATTGATGATAGCATTTATATAGTGCTTGAAGGTTTGCAGAGTATTTACAAATATCTCATTTTATCTTCAGAACAACACAGGGATTTGATTACTGTTATTATTCTTGTTTTAGAGATGATGAAACTGAGAACAACAGGGTTAAGTGACTTGCCCAGGATCACACAGTGTAACAATAAAAATGTCAGTTAGGGATGTTTCATAGAAGGGAGAAAGGGAAAGTCTATGTTGGGTCTCTCTTCCAGCTCTCCCCTGGGGCTGAATATACACTGGGAGACTTTAAGGGGGTGTCACCCAAAACTGGGTGACCTGGATGGTCATGTCACCCCACAGGAGTTGGAGGCATGACTTCCCTATAAGGCAAGGTATGTGGTACCCCAATCAAATTCTGAATAAGGACAGGGTTCGTACAAACCTCTCCTCAATCAGTTAATTTCACAGCAGGTGGTCTGGCTTCAAGGTGGAGGCAGCCAGACCAAGCTGTGGTTCCCCTTTCCCTTGATGTCTCTCAGGCACTCTGGAACACTGACTGATGAATGGCTTTTATTATTCACAATTCAAGGATTGCAGAAAGGGGTGAAGGGCAGAGGGATTTTGGGGTGCCCTCTTCTCTCTTTCTATGGGGTCTGTCACTTAGGAGGGAACCTTTAGGGTTCCCACTCCTAAACTTCTTCCCCCGCCCCTTCTCCTATTTCTGTTTCTATCCTTTTCTATAATTGTAAGTTTTAACTGAAAGGAGGTCTCTCAGCAAAGTTGGGTAATGGGAGAAGAAGACTAAGAGATTGCTCCCAAAATGGAGTCCAGAAACTTAACTAACTCTATGGCTGAAGTCTTTTTTTTTTTAAACCCTTAACTTCTGTGTATTGGCTCCTTGGTGGAAGAGTGGAAGAGTGGGCAATGGGGATCAAGTGACTTGCCCAGGGTCACACAGCTGGGAAGTGTCTGAGGCTGGATTTGAACCTATGACCTCCCATCTCTAGGCCTGACTCTCAATCCACTGAGCTACCCAGCTGCCCCCCATGGCTGAAATCTTGATGGGTGAGATGCTGATGGAATGGCTTTGACCAGGGAATCAGGGTTTCAATTTCCAAAGAAAGAGCCTCAGGAAGCCCTCAGGACTGGATTATCCTCCTCCTCCCTCTTCCCAGTCCTCTACCTGAAGACCTCTCCTCTTCCTCCTTCCTCCAGAGAATCGCTCAGAATCCTCTTGGTCTCAGCTGTCAGCAACTGTCAGCAGCTGCCTTCTCTGGCTCCTTTGGTCCCATTACCCTGGCACAAATCTCATCCTTACAACAGCTAGTAAGTTTCTGAGGCTAAATTTGAATTTGAATTCAGGTCTATTCAACTCCAGGTCCAATATTTTATCAGCTATACCAATTAAATGTCTAGCACTCTCTTTATTACACCACAATAGGAGAGAGTTTCACGTTCTATTGCTGCCAAAAATATTTTTCCATCTTTTTCCAGTTTCCACCTTCCTGGGAATGAGCTTATGTGCACCATACAAGGCTGGTCCTTGGTCGACAGAAACACAGTTAACCTTGGCTCACAAAATTTTTCTTGCATTTTTGGATCTGCCAAGAGCTTATGCTTCACTGGCTTAGGCTATGAGACCCTGGGACAGAAAATATATATAAATAAATTTAACATATGTATGCATATATAATATATGTGACAACTATACACGTGTGTAACATACATGTATTGTTATGTGATATATTCAGGTACTTTACATACATTTGTATGTGTTAGCTCCTTGAACACATTATGGAAAAATCACTTAAAAGTCACTTATCCTTTAACCTCACCTATCCAGAACACAACCAAGAAATACGATGAAGCAAAAAAAAAAAAAAAATCAAACAAATTTGTCCTCTAAAACTCATATACATTTTTAATGATCTTTCTTAGCAGCTCATTCAGAGCCTATTCATTCATACTTCATGCACAATTTTTATAAAACTAGTGATTCATCTTTCCTGGTTTACATTAAGACTAAAAGCAGTCAATTAGGTAGTGAAGGTAGATTTGGGGGTTTTAAAGGCAGTTATATTGATAGCCTGAAAGAGGAGATTAATGAAAACAAACAAAAAAAATCATAGAATTGAGACATTATTTAGTATGGTTTTAGAGAGGCCACATGCAACTATTTTTCAAGACATATAATTTGGATTCAAATGTGCCTTTTGCCTCTTACTGCTTATGTGATCATGGGTAAGTCATTTATCTGTACTTCAGTTGTCAATCAGTTGTTTTTTTCAATACTGTCCTATTCTTTGTGACCCCATTTGGGGTTTTGTTGACAAAGATACTAGAGTGGTTTGCTTTTTCTTTCTCCAGTTCATTTTACAGATGAGGAAACTGAGGCAAACAATTAAGTGACCTGCCCAGGGACACAGGGCTATTAAGTGTCTGAGGCCAAATCAGAACTCAATAAGATAATCTTCCTGACATCAGGCCTGGTGGTCTATCCATTGTGTCACCAAATACCTCAAATTACTCTGTCTACAATGAAAGGGTTAGGTTAAATGACATCCAAGCATCTTTCCAGTCCAAAATAGTTCAATACAATTAGAGATGAACATAATGAGGATGTTGAATTTTAAATTAAAAGCTTAAATTATATTTATCTTCTTTGGAAGGAGGCAGAGATGAATGGGATGCCTTATCAAATGACTTCTATGCAAAAGAGTTAAAATAGTAATTATTTGACCACTTGATATGACAAACTTTGGATATCAAGAAAATTTACTTGTATAATAGAATGCCTTCTTCAATGATGCCAAAAAAGGGAGGAATCATGTCCTGTTTACTGATATGAACAATCAACATTCTGGGATTGTTGATTTGGTTGCATACATGCTCTGTAGTTCCCAGATGTCCTAGAGAACAGAATATTAAGTACACATACTTAGCTCTACTGCTTTTCTGTAAAATGGCATCTGCCTCTGGCATCAAATCAGCTTCTTATACCTTCCATGACCCATCTCTGAGACCCCAAAAGTCTTAAGAAAAAGTTCCAGAGTCTCTGAATAAGATGAATTGAATAATTTCCATTTGGATTGCATTTAGCCTGACTTTTTGGTAGAAAAAAAGTAAATAACAATATACCTTCAAAACAGCTGCTTCCAGTTGAGTCGAATATGTTGTGATTTAATAAAGGCAGCCATCTGTTACCAAGTAAAATCCCAATTAAGCAATATATGAATCAGAACAAAATTACCCATAATGTCATTAGTGTTTTATAACTGCTGGAAAGAACATAGAATCATCGCAACGTGAGGGTAAAAACACCTTTCTTACTAATGTTAGAGATATAAAATCACATTTAGCATGCTGAGAAAGCCTTTTTTCCCTCAGCAGAAAGTGTAGAAATCAAAATTGAAGACAATCCTCTAGGCCCAGAACTGCCATATTGGTCAGACCCATGTGGGGATGGAGAATCCTCATTGGAACAGAACCATCCAATCACTCTGGCTCTTGTGTCACTATGCCTCATCATTTTGCTTTCCTTAGAATAATGGATATAAAACTCAAATCATCTTAAAAATCACAAAGAGAGGCAGTATGGTAGAGTGGAAGGAATGTTCCAACTATGGTCAGGAGGCCAGAGTTAGAATCTTTATTCTAACACATAGTAGTTGTTGGACCATGGGTAAGTCATGTTACTTCTAAGTCCTTCGTTTCCTTCTCTGTTAAAAGGACATGGTGATACTTATATTAGACTTTAAGTTTCTTGAAAACAGGGACTATTTACACTTTTTCTTTGTATCCCCAGGACTTAGTATGATGATGGGCACATGGTAAATATCTAATAAATTCTTACTGATTGAGTTTATGACTTGTGCATTATGTTCCTTAATCCTATGAGACAGCAGTGTGTCAATATATTAGTAATACATATATTAATTAATAAATAAATAAAGCACAAAGAAGGCAGTATCTGATTTGTATACCATGTAGTATGTTCCATGAGCTATTAGGTGGATGCCCATCTCAGTTCCTCTCTAAAGCATGCGCCATAATCTTATCACTCCAAATCATCCTCCACTAAAGTCACTAAAGTGATTTTCCTAAATTGCAATTCTGATCATGTCAATATCCTGATCAGTAAAGTCCAGTGGCTTCTTATTGCCTCTAAGAGAAAACTCAAAATGCTCTGTTTGACATTCAGAGTCATAACATTGCCCTCTCCCACCTTTCCTAACTTCTTGCATCTTATTCCTCAACACAACTGTTCAATTTAGTGACACTGTCCTCCTAGCTATTCTGCCAACAAGACATCCCATCTCTTGACTCTAGGCATTTTCTCTGACTGTCCCCCATTCCTGAAATGTTATTCTCTCCTCCTCTCTGACTACTGGCCCCCCTGGCTTCCTTTAAGTCACAACTAAAATCCTGACTTTTCTTAATCCCAGTTGCCTCCCTCTATTAATTATCTCCAATTTGTCCTGTATATAGCTTTGTAGATTTTTTTGTATCATCTCTCTTATTAGAATGTAAGATCCATGAGGGCAGGGACTGTCTTTTTGTCTCTTTTTGTATCTCCAGCACTTAGCACAGTACCTGGCACATAATAGGTACAGAATAAACATTTAATGATTGTTAATTTTAATGTTTAATTTAATGATTGTTGATTTTAATATTGATTGATCCACATTCCCAGGACACTGGTACTCAGTATAACAAAGCAACATAGTGAACTGAAAAATGAAAAGGAAAGAAAAACTTTAAAATGTTCCTCCACAGAGTCCTGTGCTTACAACCACCTCTTTTAAAACCTCCTTCCACTTGACCTTCACATTTTTGGATCAGACCTAAACCACCTATTCTGCCAGGTCATGGAAAGGAGAAGATAAAAGATAAAGAGAAGATAAGAGTTGTACAGGGACCTCATCTCAGGATCAGGATGTATATAAACAAGAGGGGAGAAAAGGAAGTCCTGTAGGAGAAAGCTGTTTGCTCCTGCATTTCACCAGCCTATAGGATTTTTACTATCTATCTTCCATCCCTGGTCATCATGGTCTTGTTTCCTCTCCAGGAGTTGATTTGCCTCTTACTGTTATGGATTTTCTTGGCTTCTGATCAGTTCTTCTGCTTTTGATCCCATTGACAAATAAAGTCTAGATTCAAAGTAGCTTATAGCTGCCATAGCCTAGTAGTACCACTCAACTGCCATTCACTCACATGTTCATCAGCAACTCTCCTTTAATGGCAGCCAATGATTCCTGCCATTCTGTAAGTAGTTCTAAATTGCAAATAAAGTATAAGGGAAAGAATTCCAGCTACACAGAGCAGTGTGATTTCCTAATATCTCAGAAATACTGTTTTCCCTTTAGAAACACCTAATACCAAAAAAGGTAATATTTCTCTTTTTTGCAGGGAGTGGGGTTGGGGTAGGTCAAGGTAGGAAAAAAGCAGCTAACATAGAGGAAAATTTGGAAAGGTCTTATGGAGGAGATGATTGAGCTTTGAAGAAAGCAAAGGATTCTAAGAAGTAGTGAATAAGAAAAATATAGGCTAAGCATAGGAGACAGATATCTTGTTCAAAGGCATAAAGATGGAATTGAGAGATGAAATGTTGTGTATGAGAAACAGTAAATGAGCCAGTTTGACTGAACTGCAAAGTACTATACAATAAACCCAGAAAGGTGGCCTGGAACCAAATTGCAGAGGGTTTTAAAATCAAGTAGAGGAGATTACATTTTATCCTAGAGGTTACTGTGAATTACTAGAGTTTTGAGATTAAGGAAGTATTATCATCAAACCACTGCTTTAGGACCAACACTTTAATAATAGTGTGGAGGATAGGTTGGGAAAAAGGCACAGACATTCTGAATTCCATTCTATTCATCTAGACCATGTGATGAGGAGACAGGTCATTGATTGGTGGCATGTATAAAGCTGAGGTACTTTCAAAAAGCCAAGGGTCTCTTAGCTTTGCCTCTTTCCAAAATAGTTGGGACTGAATAAAGAGAATCAGATATTGTATTTCTAGGTAGGAGATATGCTCCCTTATGGTCTCTCTCATCCAGAGTCAGAACAATATTGCTCCTGTCTCTGTTGTGCCTATTTCCTGCTTTTAGGTGAAGAAGATTATAGAGAATTATGATCTTACAAGCTTTGAAATGTCAGGAAAGTGAGCCATCAGAAGATCTAGAAATGGCCAACTAGACCAGCAGCAAGACCCAACAGAATAATAACAATAATAACTAAGAAAAAGCTATTGTTTATATAGTACTTCCTTTGTGCCAAGCACTTATCATTTTATCTGATTCTCGCAACACTCAGGATTAGGTGCCATTACTATCTCAGTTTTACAGATGAGGAGACTGAGGCACACAGTGGTTAAGTAATGTACCCGGGGTCACACAGTTTGTTGTTCAGTCAATCAGTAGTGTCCAACTCTTCATGATGCCTGGGACCATACAAAGCACACCAATACTGTCCGTGGGTTTTTCTTGGCAAAGACACTAGAATGGTTTGCCATTTCCTTCTCTAGTGGATTAAGGTAAACAGAGGCTAAATGACTTTGTCCAGGGTCACACAAGCAAATAAGTGTCTAAGGTCAGATTTGAAATCAGCTCTTCCTGACTCCAGACCTAGTACTCTACCCATTGAGCCACCTAGCTGCCTCTAGTCACACAGCTAATCCCTAAGATTGGATTTGAACTCTTTTTTTTTCTTGCTCTAGGCCTGGTGCTCTATCCATTGTACCACTGAGAAACACAACTCAGCAGAGACAAGGGTTTATGTAGCATCAATAATGCATTTGGAAGTGAACCTGGAAGTGCTAAAACTGTGTAGAATCTGCATTAAGTCTTTGCCCATTCTTCCCTGTGACCACGGTGTAATTCTTGGCCCAACGGGCCAAATACATGAGACTCTCTTCTTAATAGTGGAGACTGATTACTCATAGAGAGATGGACAAATAGAGTCGTGAGGTCAGGAGAAAAGAGCAATATACTCTTTCTGGCTTCTAGCTTTCAGGAAAAAAGATATCTAATTTCAACTCCTCCTCAGTTCCATATAGAGAGAAAGATTCTGGGAGAAGCTGGAAGTCTCTTTGTCACTAACTAGCTCAAGCTTGCTACCCTAAACATTTTACAGAATTTCTCCTTAGGTGAGATCAGGAATATTCTCTCTTGGTTGAACTGAGTTATCTTATTCTTAATGGGAGCACTCATCTACTCTGTGTGTTGTAGGAAATTTCTCTGATTTCTGTTTTCCTATCAACTTGAATAAATGGATTTTTTGCCATTTGTTGTATTCATTTGCCATTGTATTCATTGTACCACTGGCTTCTATTGGGAAAAGGGGTCAAGCCTTGGATATATAACCCAGCGCACTCTCTCCCCATTAAGGTTCAGTGATCAGAACTTTAACTTGAACCTAAAAATTACTTCCTCTGAATAATAATATTTAAAGGAGTGAGGAGATAAAATTATAGGTCAGTCTCTGCTCTCTGAGGAAAGTAGAGAGTGGCCAACATTGATTCTAAGCTCTTGCTTCCTTCCTTTCCTGGCAGAAATCAGTCTCCTTTGGAGAAGAGTGAGAAGAGGAAACACAAAATATTTCTTTCCTTCCCACTGTGAGCCACCTCTAGATAAATCTAAATGGACAGATATTATCTACATGGGCAAAACCTAAACAGCATACCCCTCCACCCTTATAATAGTTATACAAGAGAGAGTATGTCCCCAAGAATTGGGGCAAAATGTTCATAACAATTGTTCATCCTTTATCTTTGCAATCAGTAGTTCTTTGTAAAAGCTAATTTATGCTGATAGGTTAAAGGAAAATGGCACTAATCACTGAAGAGAACACACTAGAATGAAAGCTCAGTCCAAAGTCATTAGAGAAATCCTTGATCCCTTAGGAGTATCCCTAAAATCCTAAGGGGATGGTATAGCTGGCCTTACTTTGGAAGAGGCAGTGCAGAATTTGGCTACATTTATTAAGGAAAATAAATTGAAAGGAAATAAAAAAGTTTATTTGGATTGTCAATGGCCTGGAAGTTACATGGTCAGGAGTTTTCACCCATGACTTCTCTCCTTGATGAAAAGTGGGAGGGGGGACAGAAAGTAGATGTTTTATATAATTATATAATTTATATAATTAATTGAGGTCTGTACTTTCATTGAGATAGGAAAAAGGTAGAAAGAAATATGTCAGGAGCTCAAAGTGTGTTTCATTAGTCCTCTCACTCAGTTTTGCACATTTATTCTGGTTTACCTCCTTGGCCCCAATCCTTTACAACTTGTTAGCAGACCATGGTAGGATGGAGGGGAACATGCCCAGTGCCAAAACATATGACCCTAGCATTCCAACCCTCACTTCTATCTGGCTCCATAAGATTGATTCTATTCTTTTTCCAGTCATACTTCTATTTTTCTCTTTACCTCCAACCCTTTCAAAAATCAAAAATCACAGGAGGCTCTGAAACTTGAGTATCGAGGTACACTGACTGCCCCAGACTTCTCTCTATCCTGTGAAAGTGGCCAGAGGCAGGTCATGGTTGAGATGTCATTTCAGTCATGTTCAACTCTTTGTGACCTCATTTGGATTGTTTTTGGGTTTGTTTGTTTTTTTGGCAAAGATACTGAAGTGGTTTGCCATGTCTTTTTCCAGTTCTACTTATAGATGAGGAATCTAAGACAAACAGGGTTAAGTGACTTGCACAGGGTCACATAGCTAATAAGTTTTTGAGTTCAGATTTAAACTCATGAAAATGAGTCTTCTTGATTCCAAATCCTGTGCTCTATCCACTGTGCAACCTAGCTGCCCCAGAGACAGGTTACATGAATTTAACATTTGCTGACTGAAAGAATGAATGAAAAGAACACACCATGAATTAAATTCAAACCAAGGTCTAAATGACTGATATCAAATCTTTTTTACAGAGCAAGTTTGAAAGTGGAAGTTCTCTGGGTATATCAATGGGGAGCAGAACATCAAATAGGAAGCTCCCAATTTTTCCTATGCACAGTATTAAGGGTGGAGGAATGCTAGCAAATGTTTTTGCATGTATATCTATGTGTAGACATATGTAACATGACCATAATATAATGTATGTTTTGCTATAAATATATGATAAATTATAATCAATATGCTTATATAAGAGAAACAAAATCATGTTAGTTATATTTGAAAATCTATTTCATACTTTTTTCCTTCCCTCCTACCCCTCCATCCTCCCTCAAAAGGCAAGTAATATGATATGGGCTGTATATATATTATCATATGACACATATTTACTTGATCATCATGATGTGAAACAAGATACATATTGCTTACACTAGAGAAAATTTCACAGAGGAAAAAAGTGAAGCTTGGTATATTTCAATCATGCTGGGACTCCATCTGTTCCTTCAAGGGCATTGAATATCCTTTTTTGTCATGAGCCCCTTGGAGTTATCCTGGGTCCTTGCCTCATTGATAATAGTTGTCATTCACAGTTGATCATCATATATTATTGTTGTAACTGTGTACAGTTTTCTCCTGGTTCTGCTCACTTCACTTTACATCCCTTTCATATAAGTCTTTCCAGGATGTTTTTGTGATCATCTTGTTTGTCATTTCTTATGGCACAATAGTATTCCATTGCAATCATATAACAACTAGCTCTCTAAAAATGAATGCCACACTTTAAATTTTATCTGCATCACTAACATTTTATCACTTTCTTAAATCTAGATAATCAATGAAATAATAAATCAAGACTAATACATAGCATTTGTCCATTTTCGAGGCATGAATACTCACAATTTAAATTTTAAAAATAGCTCTCCTGCACCTCTCTGAGCTGGCCCTAGTGCAGCTCTGAGTAAGTGCTAAAAAATTGCTCACGACATAGCTTTGTCCAGGATGATATGGAAATTAATATAAAAACATTATTTTTTCTTATTAATTTCCTTATCTATTATATGGCGAGGGAAGGAGAAGGATAATGACCTCTAAAGTCATTTACAACTTTGAATCTATGTTCAAACAAGCAATGAATTTATTATTCACATAGTGCTTTGTATACATTATAAAATTTGAAACTCTAAGAACTTAGTGAATGAGGTGAGTACTATAGGTATTATTACCATTCCCATTTTACAGATGAAAAAACTGAAGCTCAAAAAAAAAGGTGAAGTGAAATTCTCAGGATCATGTATCTAATAACTATTAGAGCTAGGTCTACCTGACTCCACTCCTCTTCACCATATTCCTCTTCACCATATTCCCTCAATAAGTTTTGCCTAAAACCAAAACACCCAAAGAATTGTGCAAAAAATATAGGGGTTTCTGGAGTTCCTGTAACAACTTCCATTCTTCATAGCAGTCAGCTTCTCATTTTAATAGCATTCCATTCTATGTACTAGGAACCATTACCTTAATTTAGGACCTCACTTCCTCTCACCTGGAGTAGTATAAGGAGACCCCCAAAGATTCATCCTAAGAGGTAAAAAGCCTTTCCTAACTATCCATCATCAACACTCACTCAACAGCTCAAATTAATGATAGAAACAGCTGTACAACAATATTTGTTTCCATTTTGAGGAATTCATTTCCTCTGGGTGCCCAAAATAAGTCTTCATGGAGTGAGAATGATGTCACAGATGAAAAGTGCATTCTTCTTAGTCATATCTGAGTCAGTTGAGGACATGTGACTGAATGTCAACATAGCCAGTGAGTTTGCCTTTGTGAAGGACTCTAAAACCTTTCAGCCTGTGCCAAAGACAACTGACTAGATGGTTTTTAGTGATATGGCAACAGCTATGACCACCAGGTTCCTGGGACAATTGTAAATATGGCATTCTTTCTGGGATCATTGACCCAATTTGAATTGGCACTGGTAAGTCATGTCATGAGCAGGGCAGCTGCTCAAGTTCTAGAGGTAACTATGGTTGGCTATCTTCCTAATAATACACAGCTCACAACCTCCATCCTCAACTCCCCACCAATAAATAGGTTCATTCAGCTATTAGCAAAGACATTTATTCAAAAGACAGAGCAAGCACGGTAGTTCCAAACCTTCCCCTCAAAACTCTGGAACACACTCCTACAATAAACACACGGTCTAATGGAAGAAGAATAGGTGTAAGCTTTAATGATGCAATGATAGTAAAGCACATAAATTGGGGGGGCTGTGGTTAAGGCAACTCACAACTTTGGAACTACAGGACCTTAATATTCTTTCTCTCTCTGAGCAACCCAAATAAAGTTCATTGGAGGACAGGGCATCAGTGATGGCTCAGTTGGGATTGTTTCTCACATTTCTGCTAGTTAAATCTACTGCAGAAATAGACCAGGAAAGTGAGCTGCCTAACTGGATTGGTTTCTCACCTTGCTCTGTGTCTACCAGGCTCAGCCATTCAAATAGCAAGGCATCTAAGCATGGTTCTACAAAGGGTAGGGTGTCTCTGCTTCAAAAATCCGACTCCTAGAGTACCTGGGTTCACTCTCTGATGGGCAAATGCAGCCTCCACCACAACTAGCCTTTGGCTTACATGGTGTTGCTGGGAGATGCTTACTGAGGTGTTACAGTATTACTTTCGGCAGTTTGTATGCTTTCAAAAAGACAAAGAATCTTAGCTTATTATTGGCAAAGGCTTCACCTCCGATTTCATCGATGCCTCATCTTTAAGGTTTGTCACTTCCCTGACAAGCTGAGAGAATGGGATAGCCTCTACTGTTTTGATGATTCTTCTTGGTTCAGAGCAATTCTCACTTAAGGTGACTGGTTATTTTCATTTCCCAGAGTCTTTTGGGGGATTCAAAACAACACAGTTTGTGTTCTAGGGTAAGCTCATTTGCTTTTCTGGGCATTTTATATGCAACTGAATTATACAAAGCCTCAAAAACTTTTCAAGGTATAAAATGCTTCCTTTAAACCTGAAAGTATCTTAACTTTATATTTCATCATCTTGGGACCCTTCTGATCTTTAAAATCACTGAAGTCTAAATAAGGCACAATGTAACAGAGAAGTTAGAATTTGGCTGGGTCACCTTTTACCTCCCTTCTCTAATTCAGCAAATTGGTGACCAGTTCTGTCTGACAGCCTAACCAAGATTGCCCAGATCATAATTTAAAACTGGAAAGGACCTAAGTGATCATTTAGTACAATCTTTTTACTTTCTAGTATTCAGAGAAATCTGAAATGCAAAGGAATCAACTTCTTTGATCCTGTTATATGGAGGAAATTTCAAAGGTCATGGAATCCAGCAAGAATCCCTGTTCTAAAAATTCTCCCTACTCTTATATTTCAACAACTAAAAATTAATCAGTCATCAAACTTTTTTTTGGAAAGAGAAATATCTCTGGGAAGATCCATTAATAAGTGCTCAATCTGTGTGTCAACCTCCAGGCACTGATGATGCAAATAAAAAAAAAAATTTAAAAATAAACAGAAACAAGGCCCCTTCCTTCAAGGAGCTAACACTCTAATGAGGGGATACAATATGCAAACAAGTTTTTAGGTACAAGATAGTAAAGTATAAAGGTTAAGTAATCTCAGTAATTCCATAGGGAAGGCACTAGCTAGCAGTAGAAAGTGGGAATGGAAAGTGGCAGAGAAAAAATATGTCTTGCAGAAAGTGAGACTTGAGTTGTGTTAAAGGAAGCCAAAGAAGTGCGGAGAGGGAGATAAGGAGAGGGAGAATTCAAAGATGAGGGACAAAGACAATGAAAAGACCCACAATCAGGTGGTAGAGTGTCCTATTTAATGCAAGGATGCAACAGTGGCTTTTGTTCTTGCTAGAGCCAACTGTAAACTTCCTGGCAGTTAGAAGTCTTAGAATATTCACAGAAAGTCTGTTGGAACCTGAGGCTTGAGGAGAGCTGAAGTTCTAATTGAGTCTCTGCTTTTGGCTTTCGGCTTTGCTTTGTCCTGTGCTTTTGTCTCTGGACAATTTGAACCTAGCTGATTTCTCTGAACCTCTCCCTGACCTCTCCTTATTATACCCCTGTTATCTTCCCTAAAATTCCCTTTGGGCTCTGGAAGGAAGGGTGGTTTGGGGTTTGGTTTAGACTTTGTGGGTTTTAGTTTTCTGTAGGCAAGTAGGACATCCTTAAATCAAGTTATCCCTTATTTTATTGATCTAGTAAATACTTTAAGGCAGCCAAATCTTCCTGACTGGGAGAGCAGACTCTCTCTCAGTCTAACCCTCCTGTGACCCTTCCCCCACCTGCAGTTTTCTCCCTAGCAGCTGTTACAAAACCCTAAACCCCTCTCTCCTTCTGATTAATCCTGATATTAATAAATCCCCTTTTGTTACTTACTCAAACGCTCTGGTGAATCATTGAATTGAAGATTAAAGCAAGGGCTGAAGAGGGAAGGAATTATTTCTTTTATTTCTTGAGGTACTGCAGACATCCATCTTGGCAGGAAGTCTTTACCCGAGACTTCCTCCTGTCATCAGTTTGGCTGACAGGGAGGGGCCCTTTGACTCCTCCCTCAAGGGACTTTAGAAACTAACAGGAGAAGCCCTCAAGGCAGATTTAAACATTTCCGACTGGCCCGACTTCTTTGTATCTATAGAGACACCTTCCTCACCTTGAAGGGTTCAGCCTATCTCCCCAATATCCTCTGTCTCTAGCCTCAGTGTCTAGCCTGTTTTAAGCTGCCTCTCCTGAATACCCCCATTTATTCCCTTACCATCCAATATATCACCTCATTCTTTCCTTCCCTACATTCAGCCATCCCCTTTCATTCCTCCTCCCCATATCACCTCATCACCTTTATCCCTCCTTTTAACCAAAGATGAAGATTTACCTTATTTCTTTATAACACCTATTCAGGAACAGCAAGAAGACAGTGTCATTGGATCATAAAGTACAGATCTATTAATATATAAAAGTATATAAAAGCTAGGTAGCTCAGTGGATAGAGAGCCAGACCTAGAGACAGGGGGTTCTGGATTCAAATCTAGCCTCAGACGCTTCCTAGCCATGTGACTCTAGGCAAGTCACCTAATCTCCATTGCCTACCTCTTACCTCTCTTTAGCCTTAGAGTCAATATATAGTATTAATTATAAGATGGAAGGTAAGGGGTAAAAAATAATTTAAGTATATAGATGTGAGTCAAGTGAAGAAGACTACTGTGAATTATTTTAAAGGAGTAATAAATTGCTTATCTACTACACTTTCCACTGTCAACCAGAACATTTATTAAATGCCTTCTATGAGCCAGGCACTGTGCTAAGATTTCACTAACTATAGTTGTACAAACCCTCTCCTCTTCCTAATTCTTTCCTGTTTCTGTTGAAAGTTCAATAATACTTCCAATTCACCTAGTTCATTAGCCTCTGAGTCATCTTTCACAATCACTCACCCTTCACATCCAGTCAGATGCCAAATTTTGTTTTGACTTCCCCTAAAGATCTCCACTCATAGCTGTTACTTTAGTCCTTCAACAATCACCCTAGTCTGTACCTTCATCACCTTGTAGATAGAACTATTGTAATAGCTTACTGATTGGTGTTGGTGCCACCAATCTCTTCCCAGTTTAATCAATCCTTCCCTCAGCTACCAAATTGATTGATTGATAAATGGCAGTCCCCTGATTAAGAAGTTTCAGCAGCTCTGTCTTGCTTAACTTACAAAATGCTAACTATTCTGTTTAGCTTTTTTTTTTAATTTTTTATTTTTTAGAAAAAATTTTTCCATGATTCCATGATTCATGTTCTTGCTCTCTCTCCCTCCACCCCCACACTCCCCCAGTAGCCGATGCACATTTCCACTGGTTTCTTCCTGTGTCATCATTCAAGATCTATTTCCATATTATTGATAATTGTTTTAGGATGGTCATTAAGAGTCTACATCCTAGGCAGCTGGGTAGCTCAGTGGATTGAGAGTCAAGCCTAGAGAGGGGAGGTCCTAAGTTCAAATCCAGCCTCAGACACTTCCCAGCTGTGTGACCTTGGGCAAGTCACTTGACCCCCATTACCCACCCTTACCACTCTTCCACCTAGGAGCCAATACACAGAAGTTAAGGGTTTAAAAAATGTAAAAATAAAATAAAATAAAATAAAATAAAGTCTACAACCTAATCATGTCCGCATCAACTCATATGTTCAAGCAGTTGTTTTTCTTCTGTGCTTCCATTCCTGTAGTTCTTCCTCTGAATGTGGATAGTGTTCTTTTCGATAAATACCTCAGAATTGTCCTGGATCATTGCATTATTGCATTGCTGTCAGCACAGAAGTCCATTACATTTGATTTTACCACAGTGTATTGGTCTCTGTGTACAATATTCTTCTAGCTCTGCTCCTTTCACTCTGCATCAATTCCTGGAGGTCATTCCAGTTAACATGGAATTCCTCCAGTTTATTATTCCTTTGAGCACAATAGTATTCCATTATCAGTATATACCACAATTTATTCAGCCATTCCCCATTTGAAGGGCATACCCTTGTTTTCCAGTTTTTTGCCACCACAAAGGGCACAGCTATAAATATTTTAGCTTTTAAAGTCCTTCACAAGCTAGTTCCAACCTAGCTATTCAGGCCTATTGTATTTTGTCTTTGGTGAATGCTACTTTCCCCCATGAACTGCCTTGTTTGGTGTTCCTGCACATAGAAAGGTCAATCTTCTATTTCTATGACTTTGTTCCAGCTGTTCGCCAAGCACAGAGCAAACATTCTTCTTACCTCTGCCTCCTAGAATCCCTAGCACTTAGTATCTAGATTTTTCTAAACATGTCTTTTAGAGAATCATATATTTCTTTTATAAAGGACATTTTCTCTCTTCCTAACTGGCTTTATTTTGTTTTAATGTATACATTTATTTTCTCTCCCTCTCCCTTCATCCCCCATTATTTTTTTTTTACATTTTTTTAAACCCTTGTACTTCGGTATATTGTCTCATAGGTGGAAGATTGGTAAGGGTGGGCATTGGGGGTCAAGTGACTTGCCCAGGGTCACACAGCTGGGAAGTGGCTGAGGCCGGGTTTGAACCTAGGACCTCCTATCTCTAGGCCTGACTCTCACTCCACTGAGCTACCCAGTTGCCCCCCCCCTATTATTTTTTGTAAAAAGAGAAAAACAAAACTTTTGAGGCAAATATAAATAGTCAAGCAAAGCAATTTCCTCATTGGATAAACTTAAAAATATATATCTTACTCTTGAATCCATTGTATCTTTATCAGAAGATAGAAGAGAGTAACATGGAACATCATTGGTCTCAAAATTTTCTTCACAATGTTACTGTTACTGTATAAATTGTTCTGCTGACTTCTCTCTATATCATTTCAGACAAGTCTTCGCAAGCTATTCAGAAGCATTTCCCTTCATCATTACTCCACTAGAGCATCTGGCATAGAATCCTACTAGGATTCTTATTTACCTATCCTACTGCTGTCTTTGCTGGTGTGCCCACTTTCCTGTTGCCTATGAGCTTCTGGCTGATCTTTTCTTACAGTTCTAAAGTGGAAGCAGTCATTATTGTTTCTCACTGGATTTCTTGGTCATTATTTGCTGTGTGAATTACAGGTCATTTTCTGAAGTAAGTACATGGGAGCTAGACATTCCCGTTCAGGAACCCAACTTGGCCAAAAGTCTGGCTCTTACCAAGTGCTTGTTGAATCAATGAATCTTGGTTCAATAACTTAATCATAAGAGTTTTAATTAACTGTTCTAAATATTTTGTTTGTCCACTGAAAGCTCTAAAATTCTGATTTATTTAGTATTCTAAATATTCTTTAAGAGCAAAGGAAATGAAAATGGTAATGAGGAGAGGAGAAGGCAATTTTGAAATATGGAATAGATGTAGAGTAGAAGGAACTACATTTGTACAATGAAAAGAGCACTGGACTAAGCATCAAAGGAGTCAGCCATAAAACTCAATTTTGCCTCTGTAGCATCCCCAACTAGTGGTTTCCCAGATGACTTTTAATACATCTAAATGATTAGAAACTCTGCTTCCTACAGCAATCTATTCCCCCTTTTAAACAGCTTTAATTGTCAGTAAGTTTTTCCTTAATGGAGCTAATAAAGTCTTCTGCAATTTCTACTCAATCAGTGATTCTGAATCTTCCTTCTGCAACCAAGCAGAACAAGTCTAATCTCTCTTCCACATGACAACCCTTCAAATGGTTTAAGACAGCCATCATGTTCCTCCTAAGTCTATAAATATACATGTATATTTTTCTTTTCGGGGAAGCAGGCAGAAGAACTTGGTTGGCTTACAAATTCACCATTCTTTGACAATTCCACCAGCAGTTGGGCAGGTGGAAAAAATGTTCAATCTGTGAAATGATTAAATTAATTCCTCGCCTGCTATGGCAAAAGGTTGTGTGCTATAAAGCTATATGACAAAAATGGAGTTTGGTGATTATATTGAGGTTAGGGTATACTCATGTTCTCTTCATCTCTATTATACCAGAAATGTAGACAATCAAGAGGTGATGGTATATTGAAATAACAGTTATCAATCAATCAAATAATAAGGATTATTAAATGTTGGGCATGGTACTAAAAACAAAAGCAAATTTGAACAGTTCCTACCTCATTGAACTTTACATTTATATGCCCACGCATACATATATATCAGAGACAACCTCTACACATATGTGTCTATTCACATGTAAACAAAAAATATATAAGGTAACTGGAGCAGCTGGAAGGATTAGGAAAGTCTTCATGTAGAAGAGAACATACAAGCTAAACTATGAAGGAAACTAAGGTTCTGAGCATGGAATTCTCTGACATGAGAGGAACTAGGACACAAGAGGAACAGGCAGTCTCCATCATATTGGCTTCTTGCTAAATTTCTTTTAGCACTCTGAAGTGAAGTTGGCATCTTCTATCTTCTCTCTCAGAGGTGGAAGTCAAAAAAGCACCTGAAGTTCAAAGAGATTTAATGACTTCAAGACTTAGAGAGCTCAAACAGAACTGTAGCTCTCTCTCTCATCAACTCCATCTCACACAGGAATGGATATTGATCTCCACCAATAAGGAGAAAGTACCTTACCAAAGGACTTTGGCCTTGGGATTACATATAGATAAAATGTCATACAACAACAACAAGCCTAGCTTTAGTTCACCATAGAGAGGGCAAAAGGGAATAATAGATAATGAAACTAACTTATAAAAGGTTTTAAATGTCAAACAGAGAGCAGGTAGGCGGCTCAGTGAATTGAGAGCCAGGCCTAGAGATAAAAGGCTTAATTCAAATCTGAACTCAAACACTTCCTAGCAGTGAGACCCCTGGGTAAGTCACTTAACCCCGCTTGCTCAAAACATACCACTCTTCTGCATTGGAATCAATAAGCAATGTGTATTCTAAGATGGAAAGTAAGGGTTTTTTATGTCAATCAATGGATTTTGGCCATAGAGGTATTATGAACCACTGGAATTTCTTAAGCAGCTAGTAACATGGTTAAGTCTGTTTTAGGAATATCAGTTGGACACCAGTTCTAAGCACCTGACTCGGGTCAGTCCCCTGATTCTTTGGTTTTGATATTGAAATAAAATAAGGCATAATAAAATTTCAATTTAATAAAAATAGGTTTACTTAGAACAGGATATTCAACAAGGATATTCACTGAGGATGCAGTGACTTGATACAGCTGAGCGAAACCTCCCTTGACTGACTTCAATCAGTGTTCTGAAAAGCAACAAAGAGTGGCTATAGTTCCTCCTTGATATTTTGTTCTCAGGTAACCAAGAAAGTATATCAACATCTTTAGCCTTTATTTCTCTAAAGCAATCAAGTCTAGAAAATTATTTCAATACCCTTTAAGGAAAAACTCATCTAACTTACATGGAGGAAAGGGTTAGGATATAATTTCCTAACCACAGTGCTTGTGCTTGAGTACCTGTGTGGGCTAGATAAGGAAGAGACTTGAAACAAGGAGACCTCTTAGGAAACTATTGCAATAGTCAAAGCAAAAGGAGGTGAGGGCTGAAGTAGGGTCATTGTGCCCTGAATAGTGAGTAGGAACAATTGTTAGAGATGTTGTGGAAGTGGAACTGGTAAGACTAAGCAACTAATTGGATATGTGAATGAGAGTAAGGAGTTGGGATTATCTCCAAAATTTCAAACCTCAGTGAATGGAAAGATGGTGGTAGCCTCAAGAGAGGTAGAGAAGTTTAAAAAAGAAATGAGTTTCCTAGAAAGCAGTCTTAAAGCAGTGCATTGGCAGCATATTGCTGTATCAAAATCCCAGCACTGATTTTGTTTCAATATCCCCCCTTACAGAGAAAAAAATCCTCTTAGTTATGAAGATTCTAACAGTTTCACTTACTTGTTCTTCCAACAAACATTTATTGAGTTTCTGAATTCTAATATGAGTTCTACCATTCATTAGATATTAACAAAAAAGACCTTGTAGCTTGCTATAAAGACAGGGAAGTGATTTTGATATAGTCCTTATTCTCATAGAGCTCACAGTACAGCAGGAAAGACTAAGATAAGTACTACAGTTCACCAATGACAATAGTCCAATTAATATTGATGTGCTACACTTGACAAAAATACAAATTAATAGGGAAGAATACCTTTGACTTGGAATGAAGTCAAAGAAGGCTTCACAGAGAATCTCAGTCTTGAAGGCTGCATGATTCATAGGAATTGAAAAAGCAGAGCAGGGATAGAAAGCCTTCAGGGAATAGGAAATAGCATGAGCAAAAGCACTTTCTTAGGAAAATGTGGGATATGTTCAGGCAATGACTAATGATTAATTAATTAATTTAATGTAATAATTAATTTTCCTGGAGCATGAAAAACATAGAGAAGAGTAGATGAGAAAACCAGAAAGGTAGAGTGGTCCCAAACCATGAGGAGTTTATGCTGTAGGCAAAGGCAAAGCATTAAAGTTTTTGGGAAGTGATATATTATCAAAACAGTTTTAAGAATAAGATTCTGATAACCCAAGGCAATAAAGATCATGAGCCTAAGATCATAGAATTCAGAACAGGAAGGAATCTTAGATAAACTGATCTCTCTCTTCCCCTCCCACCTTTTTACAGATGAAGAAACTAAGGTCCTGAAAGGTTGAGTAATTTTGGCATGGTTACATTGGTAGTAAAATAATAAGGTTCAAATTTAAATCCAGTATCTCACTCTCAAGATCAAGTATTCCTTTCACTATACCAGAGGCACTTTGACATAGTTGGTAGAATGTGATGATGATGAGTGGGCAAGGAGAGGTAGAAAGGACAAAATTCATAACCCATTTAATTTATGGGAGAGCTGAAGGACCATGCTTTTCTGAGTCAATTCTATCTCCTTGTGGAAAATTGGGACAAATGAGCAAGAGAATTGTATTTCATGTATCAACATTTATTTGTACACATAAAACTGTGATCAAACAACTGGTGAACTCATAAAACCTTCTGAATATCATACCTAAATATTCTGGCTATGTTACATTATTCAATTATGTAAAGGGTCAGGGAGAGTTAGTAAGTTATTCATCTTGAAAAGTCCTATGGGGCAGAACCAAGATGGATGAGAAGGTATACAGATTCATTTGAACTACACCAAATTACCCTCAAAAAAGCAATGATATATAATGCCTCAAAACAAATTCTAAAACACCATAACACAAAAACAGACAAGGAGAAGTAACTTCTCAGTCCAGAAACAACTTTAGAAGACTGGCATGAGAAATCTAATGCATCTGGGTGGAGGTGGATCACTGTGCGCCAGGGAAGACCTCACCAAGGCAACAAGCCTTGGGCACAGCTAAAACAGCAGCAAAGACTTCCAGAGCTCTTAGCCACAGATGGTAAGGGGCAGGAGTGAAACGACTGCTCAGAAAGAGATTACAGGGATTCCTTTGCTGGCTCTGCATGCAAGACTTTTGTCACATTACCCATACACGGAACTGAATTGCAGTCTGGGGATGTAGTCCCAGAGTGAGGAGAAGCACTAGCAAACACCAGAGCTTATGGCCAGAGGGGAACAAGGGCCCCTGGACACAGTTCCAAGTAGGAAAACAGTGGGGGTTACTCACAAACCAGAGAACAGGCCAAGAGAGTAGCAAACATACCTCTCCTTACATCATACCACCTTGGAAGAACTGAAAGCAGATAGATGCCCAGTGCCAGCTCTGAAGGCAGCTGCACAAAAAATCTGAAACCTGGAACAGTGTTCTCTTTACTACAGTTACAGAACCCAACTTTAACATTTTTATTAAAATAAAATAAAAAGAAAGGAAAATGAGGAAGAAAGAAAGAAAGAAAGAAAGAAAGAAAGAAAGAAAGAAAGAAAGAAAGAAAGAAAGAAAGAAAGAAAG